>NC_137470.1:107485737-107673598 GCF_964235325.1 Thermobia domestica
TGACAACGTTACTTAGGTTTGTCCGAGACCTTTCGAACGAGGTATTACTCGACCCAGTTCCCATTTGACATTTCAAAGTTACCCCCCGTTAACCCCATTTACGCGGGGGAGTGGTACTTTTTGCGGAATTAGTTTTCCCCTTAGCAGTATATAACGTGTACTTCAAACATTCTTCTATGTTTTATCACTTTTCAGATATTTCCGTGGATTGATTAAAATGGCCCACCCTGTATATATATATGAACAAGCGTTTTCAACTTGTCTTTCGCAAAAGTTACAATCAGTTTGCTGTACCACTTAACAACCTTCTGGTGATGCTGCCATCATGATCGTCATGGAAAGTGTTTCATAAGAGACTAAGTATCCTACAGTCATTATAGGTGATGACACTGATCTTCTGGTCCTATTAATACATCACTTCCGTAATGAGTTTCATTATATTTTTCTCTGCCGGGAGTCAAAGTGAAATGTAAAAAGAAAGACTGGCTATGGCATTAAGTAAATTAAACAAGAACTTGGTGAAGAAGTTCGCTCTCATATTCTTTCCTCAGGTGCTCTGTAAGGGTGTGATAAAACATCAAAGATGTACGACCTAGAAAAATGTGACTCTACCAAAATGCTAAAGAGGAACGAGATATTTAAGAAAGATGCTGATGTTTTGAAGACAGCTGGAAACTCGAAAGAAGGAATTCACATTGCTGATCACAAAACTATGGTCTACCTTTATGATGAAAATTTAGGAGATACACTAACGAAATGCGGCTTCGAACTTTTACATCAAGGGCGACAAAATGAACAGCTCAGGTGAAATCGGAACAACCTTCCCTCGGTAAATTCATACAAATTTCATGGTCAGCGAATGCATCACCAGGTTCAACAGTTAATTTTTTGTTATTGTTTCTTTTATTGTTTTAAGGCCTCCACATTCCCCTGCCGTTGCCAATTACTTTCGGACTTATTACAGGGCAGTCGCAACTTTACCTCTGTCTTTATTTTCTCTCTTTACTTTTATTTTCGTGTATTCTCTCTTTTTTCGGCTATTATTCCTCAGTTGGTTGAGGTGAGGCATATTTTCTTAGCATGGCATCTGATACTTTAAACCATGCTCTTTAATGTACTTTTTTATTTTTATTATTATTATTATTTTCTTTTTTACAAAAACGGACAAACCTGTAAAAGAATATTACAAATTGCGATTCTTGGTCGAGCCATGGTTTGTTCATACGTATTTCCGCGTGTCCCAATTTTTCTATTGCTGAACTTTTAATGCTATCTCTAATTTCAATCCAAGTATCCTCAACACTAGTGCACTCCGAGTCTTCTAAAACCGAGAATCTATTCGAAACTTCAATCTGGTATTCCTCTCTTACCTGGCTCTCTTCTAATTTCTTTAAATTAAATCTCTCCGTTTTCGGACATTGAGTATTACATTTATTCAACGATAATCTCTCCCGTATTATCGCTGCTACCAGGTAGTGATCAGTGTCACAATCAGCCCCTCTAAACGACAGGACGTCAATTATGCTAGATTGTCTTTTTCTATCTACTAAAACGTGATCAATTTGATTATGTGTTTTTCCGTCTGGTGATGTCCAAGTGTATTTATGAACGTCGCGATGTGGGAATTTTGTACTCTTCACGATTAGGTTTTTGGATGTTGCAAAGTTCACGAGTCTAACACCGTTGTCATTACTTTCCTTATGCACACTTTCGTTCCCTATAATCGGTTTGAAAATATCCTCTTGTCCTACCTTCGCATTGAAATCCCCTAATAGAATCTTCATATGGTATCGCGGGAGTAGGCCAAATATCCGTTCCACTTCTTCGTAAAAACTATCTTTTATATCGTCACCCTTATCTTCAGTTGGAGCATGTACATTTAAAACAATAATATCACACCACCGTCCCTTAAGAGTAATAAAAGAAAGTCCGTCAGTAACAAATTCAACCCGTTTAATTGCTGGTAATATTCGTTTGTGAACGAAAAACCCTGTTCCTAACTGGTGATTTTTATTTCCTTCCCCGTAAAAGAACGTAAAATTTCCGGAATTCTCAGATCCATTTCCTTCCCACCTAACTTCCTGAACTCCTACTAAGTCCATCTTGTATTTCTCTAACTCACTCGTTACAGATTTTAACGCGCCTGCCCTATAAAGACTTCTAATATTCCATGTTCCAAATCTCATGTCCATTTTCTTTTGCTGATGTCGTGCCAAGTTATCAGTCCTTGTCCGAGGCTTTTGTGAATGTTTCTGAACAAGTACCTTTTTTTACAGGATGAGGGTGTTAGCCTTACCCAAACCCCCAAGCTGGAGGACCACTCCTAGTCGGCTGTCCGCGACTGCTTATTCAGTATATTCGCAGCTAACCTCTATATCTAGAGGCCTTCTCCTCGATCCGCAACCTGAAGACGCGCCATGCCGTGGTGACAGGAACCCACGTTAAGGTATAATACTTTAAACCAAGCTCTTTAATGTACTTTTTTATTTTTATTATTATTATTATTTTCTTTTTTTACAAAAACGGACAAACCTGTAAAAGAATATTACAAATATATATATATATATGATAAATTTACTTTTTTTATCATTTGCAATTGATTAAAATTTTCATTGCACTATTTTGGGCTGCTTCCTCTACCGCCACCTGAAAGTAAATTAAAAAGAATATACCTTAATAACAATATGACAAGAGAGACAGTCCGAAACAAATATTGTTTGTACATATTTCTTCTGAGTTTTTCCTGTCTTTTGTTACTTCTTTTTATGTTATTATTTTGTTTGTTTCTTGAGATCGCGCCAAACATTCACATTTAAGACACACAATTAACAATGTGATACCAGCACTGACACTAAACACTAAACACAAAACAAGAGTAGTGTCTTCCTATTCCGGTTTTCATTCCAGGAATTTTATAAAATGTATTTATTATTTATAAACAGAATTATGTATGTTATATTTTCCTCTAAAACTAGTTTGTGTTCCGTTCTCTCCTTCTTCTGTTTTCAATTCTTCTATTCCACATGTTTCCCACTACGTGCTTTGTCAATTCTTGGAACTTCTGTAGCTTTATTTTATCCTGTCTGATGTTTTCCCATGTTTCATTTTTGAGTTCGTCTCTGATATTTATTATATCTTCTCTAGTTATAAAGTGTACACAAGTCCATGTTACATGTTCGGGTGTCTGGGCCATTCCGCAGATACATGTCTGATTTTCTTCTATTGTGATCCTGTATAAATGTGACTTAAATGGTCCATGGCCAGAAAGTGTCTCCATGGTCTCCTTATTTAGGTTTGGCATCTCTTTCCTTATTTGTATCGTCGGTATGCATTCTTTTAGTTTCTGTCCTTTACTTCAGTTTTCCCATTCCTGTTGCCATTTGCTTTCAATAATTTTAGCTAACTTTGTTTCGCTATTTGGAATTTGTCCTAGTATTTCTAAAATTTTTGTAATTTCGTTATTTTTCGTCCACATTTTATAAGCCTGTCTTAGTACCTGGAAATGTATTGGCTCTTCCTGAGCCAGTACCTGTAGAGCCTTCGTTGATATGGTTTTTATTACATTTATGGTTCTTATAAGTACCCCTCTTTGTGCCCGATTTATTGTTTGTCTTAGTTTTATGTTCATAAAAAGTCTGTGGCATCAGACACTGGCACAATAGCTAAGTATTGGCATGATCACTGTTTTGTTGTAAGTTTGCAATATCCTCTTAGAGATTTGGTAATCCCTTCTTGCTATTGTTAGTAATTTGTGTGCTACGTTTTTGCTCTTATTCGTAATTTCCTCTATATGTTTTCCGTAATTTAATTTTTCATCTATCCATGCTCCCAGGTACTTAAACTCTTTAACTCTGTCTATCTTTTTGTTGGATATCTTTTGAGTAGGACCTCTTTGAATTTTCTGTCCAAAAATTGTATACTTTGTTTTTGTTCCGGAAAGAGTTAAATTATTTGTTGAACACCATTTTTATAGCTTTTCTAGTATTATGTTTCCCTTCCTTTCTACTTCGTGTCTTGAAGATGCCGACAACAATGTCGCTGTCATCAGCATAACCAACTACTCCTTCTGTTTCTTCAAGTCGATTTAGACATTTCAGACATGGATCTATTACAATATCCCACAATGTAGGGCCAGATATGGATCCTTGTGGACATCCTTTTGTACTATATGTAGTTATATTTTTATTTGGTGCTATGTATGTTATGTTCCTATCGGTACAGTAATCTATCATCAATGCATACAGAAACTTTGGTACCCCCATTTCTTTAAATTGCTTAAATGGTGATGGCCACCATAGGTTATCAAGGGCCCCACTTATATCTACGTATATTACTACCTGATATTTCTCAGTCTTACCCTTTTCAATTAGTTCCAAAAGTCTCCTTATTGCAGTCTCAGTACTTCTTCCTTTCCGAAAACCATGTTGTAGCCTATCATTTTCTATATTTCTGTATTTGTTTAATCTTTTTACGATAACTCTCTCGAAGAGTTTGCCAATTGTATTTAGGAGACTTATTGGTCTGTACGCTTTTGGATCGTCGTTCATTTTGTCGTCATTCTTTTTGATTATGACTAAATCGGCCTTCTTCCAGTTTTTAGGTACCCTTCTTTGTTTTAGATACAAGTTGGACAGTCTCGATAAGTATGGTGCCCATTTGTCCACTTGATCCTTGTATATTTCTAATTTTATATTGTCAGGTCCTGCGGCTTTCTTGTTTTTCAGCATTTTTATGTATGCTATTATCTCTTCGTTCGTAGTTTCTTTTATTCGTTCATCATTTCTAGGTGATATTTTCATCTGATTTCGTGTCTGCCTATGTTCATCGTTGTCTTTAGTTGGGGCGTCAGTCGGTAAGAGCTTTGTCATTAAATAATTTACTGTATTTTCCCAACCCTTGGTATGATCTCCATTGTCCATTTTGAGGGTAGAAAGTGTTGTTGGCTTGTTTACTTTGTTACTAATTATTTTATATGGTTCGCTCCATGTGTGTAGATTTATGTTCTCCTTTAAAAATGATTTTCAACTTTTTAATTTTGTTTCTTTTAGTTTATTTTGATATTTGTTTTTAATTTCTCTATATGTTTCTAGTCTTCTTTGTTTGAGTTCGGCATCCCACGTGACTTGTTATAATTTCCTTGCTTTTCTGGTTTTCGTTTTCAGATTTTGCGACTCCCCATTCCATTTTTTTTGTTTTAATCTGTTTATCATATTGTGATTTTGTTTTTGTTGAACTTTTGATAGCGTTTATTATTTCGACTTCTATTTTTACTGACAAATCATCCAGATCATGATCATCATTTATATTCGGTAAGTTTATGTTTCTCCAAATTTTTTCCCAGTTTATTCTTTTGGTGTTGTAGATTAGTGTGTTTTCTTGTGCTTTCATATTTTCTTTCATATTTCTTTCACATTTTCTTTCACATTTCAATCTCAAACATAATAACATTGTGCTCACTTAGCGTGGCCGTATCCAAGACCCTCCAGTTGCATATTCTGTTACTTAGTTGTAACGTTGATAATGTTACGTCTATATTCGATTCCCCGCCTTGCGTGTTTCTAAATCTTGGCGGATGTCCTTCTTTATTTATAACCACTAGCTCATTTTGCGCGATCATTTCTTCTAACTTTTTCCCTTTTTCATCCGTAATCCTACTATTCGAGATTGGTGATTTGGCATTTGCATCCATACAAATAAATATTTCGTCATTTTTATGTGTTTCGCATATTTTTGTCAAGTTTATTAAAAAAGGTTCGATGTCCAGACTAAACTGACAGTAGCAATTTATGATTTTATAATTTCCCATTTCTGTTTTGAGTTCGATGCTAATTGTCCATGGATCTCTAAATTGAATTAAATTTAATGTTTTGAAATTCTTGTTTCTATTTACTATAACCGCCATTGGTTTCTCTACTGTGTTGTTTTTGTTAGGTTTCTCCCCCGTGCCTGGTTTAACACCTGTGTTAGTTTTCTTAGGTTTCTCTCCTGCATAGGTAACCTCCATTGATCCCATTACTGTTAATTTATTGTTTTTGGTGTAGGGTTCCTGTATGAGAATAATATCTATCTCCTCTTCTTCTGCTAATTCTCGAATCTCGTCCATGACCGTTATTGAGTTTCCTGCGTTTATCTGAATGATTTTAATCGTATTGTTTGCAGTTAATTCAACCATTTTGATGGTCAAGGATTAAAAATTTTGACGTGGCAATGTGGCCACTCTGCTTTATGGTCATAGACGATTCTCCCATATTGTTTAGCAAACTCTCTATACACCTTTTGCAAGTCCAGTGTCATTTCTCTTCTTTTGAATAGATTGTTGACATGTTCTAAAACATAGTGTGGATCAGCTGTTATCCCGTTTGCCTTTATTCTATTTCAACCACTTCTTCCAACTGCGGGAAGACAATGGATTTTCCGAGTTCAATATGTTGTCGCACTAAGTGTCTCAATGCCGTAGTTAGCAATTTAGGCTCTTCTAATCTTCCAAGGACCATCTGCGTTTCAATGTTTTTATATAGTTTTTCCGTGTCCGGTATTTCTTTGTTCTCATATTTTTCCCTTCCTATTAGTAGTCTCGCCATCTTGTGAGATGCATCCCAATCTGTTTTCTTTTCCATCTCTTTAATACTTTCTTTCATTATTTTTGTTTGTGGGTGTTCTAGGTCTTTTCTAACTTCATTCTCATTGTACCCATGACAAACCGTCTGGCTACATTCTTTTTCGCAATATTCAACTGCCAGTTTTGAGCTACTGAGGAGTCTTGAGTCTATTATTTTCATTTTTAGGGTTAGGTTTTGTGTATTTTTTATTGTCTTGAATAGTCTCTGGATTACTTCTTGCGGCTTTTTGTTCTATAACCCCATCGCAAGTGCTGGGACGAGAATTTCTTTTCTTATTTTATCTTTACTTATCTCCAGGGTTAAACTAAATCTTAACACTATTTCTAGGTCTTCCAGAGCCGATTCTTTATTTGATCTTATATGGATGAAGTTGGTGCGAAACTTATTCGAGGAGTAATATATTCTGATGACTTTGTCTCCCTCTTTAATGTCCACATAATACATTTTGTATATTTTAAAGTTTTCATGAGTTTTAACCACGTTCTCCGCAAAACCTTATGGGAATGTTGGCAAATCAGGATTAATGAGATGCATTACACACTTGTTAGTATCTTCAAGATCGATACATCCCATTTCTTTTATAATATCCTTTTCTGCGCTGCTTATTGGTCTTGATTTTTCTAGCCAATCTTCAAATTTTGTTTTTAAGAAATTCTTGCTTCTATTTTCAAACCTAATTTTATCTCTTATTATATTGGACTGACTTTTCTTTTTACTTTTTGTGTTTTTT
The DNA here is from genome assembly GCF_964235325.1 of Thermobia domestica. Classification (NCBI taxonomy): domain Eukaryota; kingdom Metazoa; phylum Arthropoda; class Insecta; order Zygentoma; family Lepismatidae; genus Thermobia; species Thermobia domestica. The sequence continues at coordinate 107,493,088 of NC_137470.1, forward strand.
CCTGTTGTTTAGAAATAAATATTTCAGGATACTTATCCATCATACTCTATCCTTGCGATGGTGCGCTCGTAAAACATTTTGTAGGTCGCACAGTCCTTCTCTGATTTAGCCTCACATTTCTTTTTTCTTTTGTTGCACGGTATACAGATCTTTGCCTTGTCTTTTTCAGTACAGTTTGAACGTTCGTGTCCATGTTTTCCGCACTGTATACAGATTTTTTCCTCCTCCTTGTAATGTTTTATTCACGTGACCATAGTCGAAACAAAACAAACATCTTGGGATTGTTACAAAGTCCTTGACTTTGTGGACCTCATACATCAGATATATTTTACCTTCTCCAATCAGCTTCCTTCTTATACCGGCCCCCGTTTCCATTACGAGGTGGCATTTGCTTTTTTTCTTGGGCCCCGTTCTAAAGCGTGGTTTTATTTCCTCTTTCGCCTTTTCTATTTCTTCTTCCTCAAAGTTCTGTTCAATTAATGTTTCTACCAGTTCTTCGTTGGTGTATTCCGCTGGAACATCATATATTATCAACAACGTTTTTTTTCTTTTTGGCTTTTCGACTTTAACCATCTGATGAAGGCTTCAGTTATTCGTTATCTTAGCTATGTCTGCATTTGGGCAGTTTCCACAATTAATGTATTTTTCGTTTCTTTCATTGCTGTTATTTTTATTTTTTCTTTAGCAGGATTTACTAATCTGACAAAGTTCGCCTTAACTGTGGTAATGTTTTCATTTTCTTATGCTTTCATGAAGATGGTAGGTTTCTGTTTGCTTTTTGTGTTTTCAATCATTTGCGCTCTGTTGGTAGTCTCTTTTGGCGCCTGTTCTCTTCCTGCGACAGTTGCATACAGTGGTTTTTTTTCTGCACTTGTTCCTTTATGTTGTTTAAGTTTCTCAATGTCTTCCTTCAATTTTTCGTTTTCCTCTTTGAGCTTTTTATTTTCCATCTTTAGGTGGTTATTTAACACTTCTACCTTTGACTGTTTTATTACCCAACCAATCAGCTTCCTGCTAATGCTACGTGTGATTGCCGAACTTGCTTTACTCTTCTTGACAGCTTGCTCTACAAAACTTAAAGCTGTTTCATACTCCTTTATTAAATCTTCCTCTTGCATTTTGGCTGATTCATCTTCATCTTTCGTCTCCTCTCCATCACTTAAAATTTGGCTGTCATCATTATCATCATCTTCCATGTTGTTCTGTTTCTTTGTTGGGGTGCCGTCTTTCCTTTTCTTATTGTCCTTCTTGCCTGGTGAATCTCTCACTCTTCTGTCGTTCTGCGATGATATTCTTCCTTCTTCCTTAGTCGATTTATCCGTTATGTTCGTTCTCGATAGATTAGGCCTACGTTGTGGTCTTAAACGTAGTATTTCCCTTTGTTCTTGATCCATTTGATCAAGAATTTCTGTGTTGGAACTATTCGAATGTATCGGTCGCCGATCCATGACGCGATTCGTGTTTATTCCCTTTTGTCTTCACCACCCAAGGAGAGAGCCACCCGAGAGAGGGGAAAATTTCGTTTAAGACAATGAATTTGGACCTGTCTGTTTTTACAATATGTTAAATTGTCTCTTGTGCAGATGATATGCAACAGATTCACTATATCGTAGTGCTCGTTGCTTACCATCCACAAGCGTTTGTCTTCCTTAAAATGGCGCCAAAATTAACTATGAATAAAAGTTGTTTTGCACTAAAAGATCAATTTAGTACTATTATAAATCCACTTACCTTGTTATTGTCTTGTTCTGAACACGTTATTCCTCACTTTGAGTTTGTTTGTCAATAGTTATCACTACACTAAACACGTGCTATAGTTTACTACATAAGCATGTGCTTAGTAAGATTTGTTTGTTTTCTATATAATATTTACGCACGTTTGTATACGCTTTTTTTTATTTTTTTTCGTCCCGAGTAATCCACGTCGTCTTTAAAAGTCTTCAATATTGCATAGTAATTCACTGGATTTATGCATATATTTTTATTCACACTTCCGTTACTTTTAAAGATTTTTGAATTCTGCTTTCACTTACTGGATGCTCAAACATTTACACGCGTACAGGAAAGCGGTCACTCTCGTGCTCAGCCTGCAAACCACGTTCCACGGCCACTTTTCGCGAAGCGACGTGACACACGTTTCTAGCGTTCTAACGCTACTATTTAGGTCCGATCACCCAACAGTGGATGGCTAATGATGTGGATCCATGTAGCTGAGGATGGGAATTGAGTTACGAACATCTGACACAATTGAAAATGGCTCAATCACCAGCTCCCAATTATAAAGGTAACCGTGAAAGTTCTTTCGTTTTTTCAACCACCATTTTCGAACATCGATATAACACCTAAGACTTACCTGGAAGACCAAAAATAGTCCCCACCAACATCGACAACTTTCTGCCAATGTTCTGGAAGGTCATGGATTCCACCGCGATTGAAATTGCTGGGATGTGAAACGAAGAAGATATCAAGTACATTTTACACCTCTACTAGGGATTTGAACTTATATCCTCTACGGTGATTGTCCAAGGAATTGGACAGGTGATAATCGAACGGTGCAATGTCCGAGAAATAAGACGGTTGTAATAGTGTTTCCCATCTAAGGCGAAGAATGATGTAACGGTTCATTCGAGCCACATGAGGCTTAGCGTTCACCTGTAACTAGAGGATCCCTTTGCGATTCAGAATTGCTGGCATAAGAGTTTTGATTTTTTCTTGAACACGACTCAACTGCTGACAGTACACAATTGCATTGATGTTATGACCAGCTGGTAGCAGTTCGAGATGTACGTTCCCGCGAGCAATCCACCAAAGGCACGGGAGAACCTTCTCATGGCGCAGTACTGGTTTTTGCTGTTTGAAACCGGTTCATGGGATGGGGTTCATGGGATTTCACCAATGACGACGGCACGTGGAGCTTCGTACAAGACTTACACATAAACACCATGTCAACAAATGGATCCTTCCTCAAATGAGACAACAAAAATCAAAGGTGTCTGCTCGCGTTGTCTTCTGACCAGGATTCGAATCATGGGGAGCCATCAACCCAACTGGTAGTGTTTCCGAAGTTGATGGAGATACTGCCGAATGGTTTCTACACTTACACAGGATTTTAGTCCCAGCTCCTTACATGTCTGGCCACTGTTCGTCTCAATTGTTTAATAAAGATCTTCACTTTGCACATGCGTTTGTCTTCCGGCACTTGGCACGTCTTTGAGTCTTTCGTCACCGTTCTTAAACTTGTTAAACCACAGCTACACTGTCCGCGTAGTCACGTCACTATCACCAAAGGCCTGGCATATCTTCAGCTCCATTGCAACACCATTAGACCGCAGTTTGAATTCATACGACATCCACACCCTATGACGCATTGTGAAGGTTCCATGTTCACTCCGTCGTTACTCAAGTTTACGGTGTAAGTGAAGTGCCACAATAGGGTGCAGCGTTTTACCACTTTTTTCTCGGAATGAAATGTAATACCTGGCAAAAGTGGCCAATCCACATGGACATTTCAGGTATAGATTTGTTTTCAAATCAGATAATATCTTCTGTGAGAACTATTGCCTCAAAGTTTCAAAATTTACCTGAAAATTACAAAAAATACCAAAGTTGTTCATTAATTTTAGTTATGTTAAAGTAAACATATTTTTGGTTAAAAACATGTCAGTTGCTATGAAAACTGACATTCAAGTATAAAAATACCAGTTATATGCCGTTGGGGAGAATAGGGGTGCCTCCTCTGGGGCCAGAAAAGGGGGCAAATTCAGTACAGTTAAGCGGTTGTGCAGCTCCTCGCTCACCTGGCAATATAGCTTGGCCAAGTGACCCAGAGCCCACTGTGTAGAGGTGGCTGCACCTAGGGCTCCTCTGCTAGGCCTATCCAATCAACCAACCATATGTTGGGCCGGATGAATTGATCCGATTAGTCACTGTTAGGAAAAATTGTCACAAATTGGCACTTTGATTGAAATTTAGACGCAGCTTGCCTAGAAAGTAAGATTGGCCTGATTATTCCGCCTCTAGCATTACTGGCACATACTCGGGAGTCTTCTTCAGTGACTAATTTCACTATCTGTTCTACTGCCACCGTGTGGCACGGATGGACGGTGAAGGACCATTCTGGCACAGTGTTGTCAGGAAGTGAAAGTTTGACCATGAGCTGTTTGTTTGGTACCGTCCATAGAACTTACTGGTAGTACAGTTATTGAAACATCAGTGCTTTCCCAAAAGATCATTGCAGTGTAATCGTTTGCCTCAAAATTCAGTCTGGGAATGATGTTATATCTGATGGAGTTATGGAGATTCCCTGCTTCGTATTCTCGAGCACTAAGAATCTTATGTAATGCATCTTGTCGGACAGCAAGTCGACCATCAGTCATCATGGCGAGAAGAAATTTTCTGGGAGTGCAAAGAATGCATTCGTCTGAATGTATGAACGGATTACAGTCTGGTATTCCCTAGGCAAATATCTAGACCTTGAATGGCCTCAAAGAAATGAGAGGACCATCAGCAATGGAAGACTATGTTCTGATATGGCATTACATAACCACACAGACTCTAACAGTAAGTATGAATGTCGCAATTTCTATTAATTTCTTGGTAGGATTTTTGTTGCAATATGCAATGTTAAAATTCTTTTTGCACTAGTCAACCAGCTAGCTTTGTTTAGTTTGCCAGGGAACATAGAAACAAGCTCTTCCGGGCATGCTCCGGAATCAATGGCTTGAGATACCTGGAACAAGCATCTCAGGTCCTTACTGAGTTTTCTGTGCTCTTCTGGACTATGATGAGGTAAGTCACATTTTATTGGTTTGAATAGTAACACTGAAAGCTTTTTCACAGTTAGATAGATTTGAAACTTTGCGACGTGTGTAAGAATAGGGGCTTGATTAAGCGCCTTGAATATGCGTGAAGAGAGCTCGCAACAGCAGTTCATTAAAATGCAAGAGACAAATAGCCCATTGCATTTGTTTTCCTGTTAGTTCCTCTAATTTTCGAAGAACAACTTCATTATAAGCATGTTAGTGTATGTTCCATCACACCCAAGAACCTCAACTTTATCAAAGCCAACTCTGAGTTGGTTAATGATGTATTCGAAAACAGCTCTGGTCTCGTCATGTGCAGAGCCAGAGAATGGTGTCACGTGACCAACGTATTGAGAGTTACGTTCAGCCACAAGTGATAAGTACTCTTCTCTAACGATGGCTGTGTGTGTTTTAGTGTCATCCCTTCTATCATCAAAGTATAGGATTTTAATGGGATCATCATTTCTAGAACTTTCTTTTAAATTCCGAGCAAGTTTAAGTTTCGCACGCCTTATTTTGTTCCTGTCTATTGTTAAAGCAGATGTTATGTCGCTAGATTTTTGAGAAGTTATAATTCCAGCCTTTGAAGCTGCCTGAAGCACAGTTGTTATACTAATACTGTAATACTGTAGCTGGTTTATAATTTTTTTATAACTAACAACAGCACAGCTAAACAGCAATATTTCAGCTACAGACTCATTTTTCCACATAGTTCTCACCACTTGTTATGCACTTTTGCCAACGATGAACCAGAGCCTGAATGTCCGCTTGTAAAAATCGGCATTTCATGGACTGTCTTCTGGATTCCGGCTTGTAGTGATAACACCACGTATCATCTTCAGTGACGATGCTATCCAAAAAATTGTCACGTTCATCTTCATATTGGTCCAGCAAGTCCCAAAGGAAAAGGCAAGGACGAAAAAAGCTGTAGAAACGCTTAATTGTACTGAATTTGCCCCCTTTTCTGGTCCCAGAGGAGGCACCCCTATTCCCCCCAAGGGCATATAACTGGCATTTTTATACTTAAATGTCAGTTTTCATAGCAACTGACATGTATTTAACCAAAAATATGTTTACTTTAACATAACTAAAATTAATGAACAACTTTGGTATTTTTTGCAATTTTCAGTGAAATTTTAAAACTTTGATGCAATAGTTCTCACAGAAGATATTATCTGATTTGAAAACAAATCTATACCTGAAATGTTCATGTGGATTGGCCACTTTTGCCAGGTATTACATTTCGTTCCGAAGAAAAAGTGGCAAAACGACCCACCCTAGTGCCACAACAATGTATTATGTTGGATAAACTCATACCAACAACTTACTTTCGCCTTTTCTCCATTCGCTTTCAACTCACAGTGTGAGGGCCAACTGAACAAGACCTCCACAAAATGTGACAAAACGTTATTGCTTACCTTATATTTATTAAAATTTGAAAAAAATATGGATACAGTAAAACCCAATGTACTACGCTAGAATCAGTATGCAGGATGCAAATGCTTGTACTCACTATACAGATACAAGTTGTAATTCTGTGGATGTTAACATGGACGATGATTGATATGAAAAGTGATATTATGAGCGAAGATAAATATCTGCTACAACTCAAGTATGTTAATTAACTTTGAAAATTTAAATGTATTAGTATTAAAAATTGTTTAGTTTATTTACAGTTCCATGTACCAGAACTTAACATTGTTGTATTCGCATTAAACTCTTACATGTAATTCTCTTTTTTCAGCATAATGTATATAAGTTAAATTTTGTAGCATATATTCATTTTAATGTAAGACTAACACATGGAAACTATTGAACACTGTACTGTATATATAACTGTAGTCTACCATGGAAAAAATATTGTAGCAAATATATTTTTAAAAAAACCTTTTAAAGAGTTTACTTTAAAATAGTACGAAAGAATAAGGTTCCAAATATTGAACAATCCTCAACATATAACGATATCAAGTACTAGCAAACGTGCGCCAATATTGAAAATTTCACCACAGCAGACCTATGCATTCTCGGAGAGTGGTAGACCTTTCAATACCGTTTCTCTAAGGTATTTTTCAATTTAAAAAGTCAACACTAAATTATACATTACAACAAGATCGTGGTTGAGTGTTTTTGTCCCTAAATTTGTTAGTCTGTTAAGGCCCATACTCTACTTCTATTAGTCAATTTTCCAATTGGAACTAATAAGAACAACTATTGCGTTGCATGGTATTCTCATACAATTGTATACTTCCTCCAGTAAAATCCATCATACAGCATGCGCATACAAAAATTATAATTTTCCAAGAATACATAAATAAAATAATAACTACTTGGTAATTTTTTCAACTTTCTTCTTCTTCTTCTATCCGTTGGATCAAATAGAAATTAATTATATATAGTTGAAATCTATGGTGTATAAGCTTTACAGCGATGTATTTGTCACGAGACTGTGATGATAAGGATGGTCGCAGGCCATTCTCATACAATGATCTACCGGTATTTCTTCTATTGAAATCGGTGATACAGGCCATAAAGGTTATCCCTTATGCTCACACACCACTGAAGAAAATTCATGCACCATCACACAAGGATCGTCAGGGCCGACCTTAAGCCGATGGGACCGATTTTCCTAATCGGACCCCGCGCCTAACAAGTAAGGGACCATATGGTTGTCGCGCAATTCAGATGCAGACATACGCCATCTGATTGAGCATGAAAAGATATGGAGAACACAGAAATTTAAGGTGCTAAGGGCCATAGGGAGCGGAGCGAGGAGAAACGAAACATTGAATGTCGGCAAAATTGAAAAAAGTCAGGAATGACGGGAAAAGTTAATTTCTTGCAAACAGGGAAAGAAAGTCAACCAAAAGAAAGAAACTAAACATAACAAGGGCATCAAGGACGAAGAAAGATCATAATCGGGGTTGCCATCCAGACCGCAGTGTTGCCAGCTCTGCATAACATTGATATGGAAGGTATAGCACAGTATAGCAATTCATGCACAAGGAAAAATATTAGTAACACAAAAGACAATTGAAAAGACTCTGTAAACGTGCGTAAAAAAGGTTTAACGATAGTCGTGAGTGACTAATGTATATAAGGGAGGACAAATATAGACATGAAAGTGAAGGGGGTACACATGATAACACAGAAACGAAACTGTTTGGGAGCATCGTTCCGTGATGATGATGATGATCGTTCATCACAGATACGTTAGTGTTCTCCAGTATTAATGTGTGGCAACGTGAGAACTTTCTCCGCCTTCAGTCATTTGTTCATTACCAGTTTTCCTCTAGGCGATTCCAAAAGATGATACGCTTTGCGGTTTTCAAATATGGATACTCCAATGAACAACCTGGACAGTTTGAAACACTTTCCCCATATTGCTTTGAAAAAGGACTCACAGAGTAATGCTGCAGAGATGCGTGTGACCAGCTTGCTTTCATCCGCTGTGCTCACTGCGAGAAATGTTTGTGTGTTGACCACGCATTCATTCGTGATCTTCACGTCAACTGGAATTGAACTACAAATGGTGCGTACTGTTCTCTATTTTCCTTCATTTGTATTCACGCAGGTGTAATATTCACTCACGACTACGTTAAACCTTTTTACGCACGTGTACAGAGTCTTTTCAATTGTCTTTTGTGTTACTAATATTTTTCCTTGTGCATGAATTGCTATACTGTGTTATATCTTCCATATCAATGTTATGCAGAGCTGGCAACACTGCGGTCTGGATGGCAACCCTGATTATGATCTTTCTTCGTCCTTGATGCCCTTGTTATGTTTAGTTTCTTTCTTTTGGCTGACTTTCTTTTCCTGTTTGCAAGAAATTAACTTTTCCCGTCATTCCTGGCTTTTTTCAATTTTGCCGACATTCAATGTTTCCTTTTTCCTCGCTCCGCTCCATATGGCCCTTAGCACCTAAAATTTCTGTGTTCTCCATATCTTTTCATGCTCAATCAGATGGCGTATGTCTGCATCTGATTAGCGCGACAACCATATGGTCCCTTACTTGTAAGAAGTTTCCGTGCTAGTGACATCTACTCTACTCGCGAGTCTTATCTTCTCTGCAGTGTCGTTTTAAGAGCATATTATGCTCCAGAACAAACAAGTATGTTGTTGTCCATATGACTAAATTTTGCTCCCAATACATGTAATTATTATATGCCATTCTGATCATGGGGCTCCCGGAAAAGTGACTATGACATCGTTAAGCTGGCTCTTCCAATCTCGCTTGTCAAACACACAGAACAACGTACTGCAATACAGGTACATCCATGGACTTCACAAGGGAGGGCATAGCGTCTCCCTAACAAGTAAGTGAATAGTTTTGTATTGTTTACGGGCATAAGTAAATATTTTCTGAATTTAATGCTATAGTTGTTTCTTTAGTTTTTACGTTTACAACTTATGTTCTAAAAATAGATATTGTGTCCAGGGAATATTTTGCACCTCTCCAAAATAGATAACGTTCCCCCAATGTACTTACACACAACCCCGGGCGTAAAAATATTGTTTTCTTTGATTTTGTGTAAAAATGTATATTATTATCCTAAGCGCACACCCTCTTTTATTTCGAACACCCCAGTAAGTTAAAGTTCCTGGCGTTCTAACTAATCATGTCATTTGGTATTACCGTGAATACCGAGGTGGTATCAAATAAATCAGCCTCAGTGCGACTTCTTTGGATATCCTTTCCCTTATTATAGCTATATTACAAATACAAAACCAGAAGACAAACTTCGCCCTCTCCTGTGAAAAATCCTGCTGATATATATATATATATATATATATATATATATATATATATATATATATATATATATATATATTAAATCAAATCAGGAAAACCGATTGTATACTAGTGCGTACTGAATAGGTGGCTATTATAACGGTTTGTCTTCTAACTCGAATAATCCAATGGAAAGTATGTAATCCATCTTTAATCAGTTAATTAAGGTTTCTAATCGTATCATCGCCATTTCATCTTGTCTGCAGTAAACAACGATTTCTAGCTGATTATACTCTTACGCTTGTGCATACGGTAGGAATGCTTTCGTCGTCGTTATGAAGAAAGAAACGAAACCATAATTTGGGAAATATAGCACACTGGTAGAATTGAGAGGTATCTGAGAAGACGACGAGCGTTTTTAGTTTATAGGGCATGTGGGTAGAAATAAATAAGAACAAATATTTAAAAAAAATAGAGAGTCGAGAATCTGTTTATTAAGAAAGAAATGGAAGGTTGCTTGGGCGTTTAGGACCTTGGATGTGTATTCCGTACCTCAGTTCCTGGACGTCGACTGGTGGTTTCCATGTCTCGGCTTCTGTGTCGAATTGGCGTGGGATTTGGATATATGTCTCCTGCCGTTGCTCACACTCGCTCCTCGTGTAATTCACCGCTTCTCGAGTGCTACTCCCATCTTCCGGGTCCTGAGACGTTTTTATATCAACCAAAGGAGGAAGATGGCCGTCGAAATTACGGAAAAACATCCAAAGTACGCACGTGTAAGGATTCAGGAAAGTGCAAGGTAAATGGAATTCTCGACTTATTTAATAATTTGTCAACAGTTACAGAATACATTGGTTACATCAGATTACATAAGTTACATAAATTTACCAAGAATGAAGAATGAGGAATCGTCTACTAAAGAGAATTTTGAAATGTTTGCTGACTGTCTTATTATTCCAAGTTGTGACTGCCTCTCATCATCCGCAGAAAATAAAAAAAAATAAAAAAAGAAAAAATAAAATCGTTATTTAATCTTGATTTGTTTATATACTGAATATTAATAATATGAGGGAAATGCAATATCTCTGTAGATACATTCCCGCCACTAAATCTTACTGAACGACGAAAAGAGGAACGCTGTCGTTTCAGGTCCAATTACTTATTGAACTCACTGTATATATACTTTGTACTGTATGAACTTTACGTATGTTATATATAAAAATAATAATTAATCACACATCACTAAAAAAACACTTAAATCACTAGCGTTAACAGATAATAAAATATAGCACTAAACCAATCAATCAATCAATATTTCACCAATAGACGAAGAATAAACACACAAGAAAGAGTTAATTTGTCAATTTGAAAGCATCATCCTTCAATGTCTTGGATAGTTCCTGTCTTTTCTCCCGTATAAATAGTTGACGTAATCGTTAAGATACATAGCAAAATAAACTGAAGCACATGGTCTAGTTTATAACATTGAACTTAAAACTGTAGAACGCAGAATCAGCAGAGTCTCAGCTGCAAGATAAACTAGGCCAGCTTGGTCGTTGACCATATGCAAAGGACGTAGTGAAGTTGAAATAGCTGTCACCAGATGCCAGATTTAATCGGCTAGGCTACATGGATGTCGCTGGGCGTGACGAAATACATCAACTGTGAACTGCTTGAGAATGTATGAGTATAATATATTTATAGATACAATATTTATGTCCGTGAAGCAATAAACTTATTTGACGTGTGATAAGGTGAGTTTTACGTGCATCAAAAAATGTGTATAAACAAAGAAGAGAGAAAAAAAGTTCAGCAACGTATCATTCCTTGCATCGGTTGGTGGGCAAATTGTGAGGTTCAAATTTCAGCCCTGAGATCTCTTGATGTCCATAGATCCTCTTCTTCTTAGTGGTGTTATGCTGCATTGAGGTACGGAAAGGGGTTGTGGGGAGATAAATTTAAAAAAAAGGGAAAAAGGAATAATGATTGAAGTTATCGGAAACATGTGACTCTGTATATGTGTATCTAGGATGAAAATTAAGAAAGGGTGTGTATCAGAAGGGGCAAAAAGTGAAAAATATAGATGTTATAATATAAAGAAATAGGAATTGTAGCGAAAATTTGGCAAAGGAACACAGTTTCTAAGCCGTGGGAAAATGTAAACATGAAAATTTGCAAGATGGCTGCCATGACGCTATGAGGGAGGGATGGGAGTTTTCGCAAAGGCTGTCGGTATAGTAATGGCCGATGTTTGTTTACAAACAGAAGGATAGGAGCAAGACGAATGACAAGTTATAATAGCTGTTTTAATTGGGGGGGGGCACAAGAGTTCAAAACAATGATAATGATATTGTGAAAGAAACATTTGATTAAAATAACTATTATTAGGCTTTTGAAACGCGATTTCAAGGTCAAGGTACCTAAGCGTAGATCCAGTGGCGTCTCGGGGGGTTGGTTTTACAAAATAGTGGAATTGTGGAGAAAATTTGAAAATAAGGAAAATTAGAGTGAAATGCGGTAAAGTTATTATCTGAAGACTTACTTCCGATGAGAAACAGGATTGGCAACTCAGGTAAGAATATCAAAGTATCGTAAAAAAGAGATCAGGGAAGATAAATAAAGGAAGTGTCGTTATTTGAGGACTGCGAGGGTGGTTTTTATGAAAGTCTGAGGGTGATCATAGTATTTCAGTAGAGGTGGGTAGGAGGCATCAGTAAAATTGGGACAAAAGAAAAACAAAAAAGAAGAAAAAGAAAGAATTAGTATTAGTATAAGTACTTCATATTCATGATCTGACCAAATGCCCAAAATGTTTAAACAATTTCCTATTAATATCTTAAATACAATTTCCTTAATATCATAATCAAACGGGGCCGTGAGGCTCATTATTTCCAGCATAAACCTAACCCATTTCCTTATTAGGTTGGGAATTTAAGATAACTAGAGGTTGGATTGGGTTTTATCGCCCAATACTCGATTGTGTTAGTAAAATTATGTTGGAAATAAAAATTGTGGGGGGGGAAACATGGTCTCTAAATTCATAAAAATAGGTATGTCCGGTAATGATTCTCAATTTTATATGGTCGTGCGTATATACGTTCTAATATATTCTTCTAGATGCTGTTTCACAAAATTCGTGAATTGCTCGACATCTCAGTTTCCGTATCCACTTTTAAGAATACACTATATAGTTGGAAATGTACGAAGATTTTACGTTAGAATTCCTTAATTCCAAGATTGCAGAATGCGGCGCTATAATCTCTGTAAAAAAAAACTTCCGTCACTAACTATTAATTCTTCCGGAGGAGGAGGTAAACTCGATTCTGACACTGAATGTGCATCCTCATTTCTGTTCAACGTGGTGAACTTTTCTGGGGTCACATCAGGTTCTTGATCTCTTTCTTCAATCCTCTCGTTACATTTATTCTCAAAACTCTTCATCTGCAGTGGCGTATCATCACCAATTTTTTTCACAAAACTTTTCATAACTCTATACAACAAAATTAAACTTACAATTGCAATAACGGTTTGCACAATGTCTAAAAAGTAGCTCAATTCTTGCAAGGAAAATTCCGTAGACGCACTACATTTTCTACAAAACCATATAAAATTGAAAATCCCATGTTCTTTTAGCAAATAAATAAGTAGAAAAGTGATAATGATATTCCAAATAATAATAATTCCTGGTATAAAATATTCATGCTCATAGATAGGCATCTTAATGGGCGTCTGGTCAATTATCGTAAATGCTGATATATTCATATGTCGGATCGAAGAACTCCAGACATCGTTAAGTAAAGATGAAGCATTAAAAAAATTAATTCCCTTTATACGTAGATCGTAATAGCATCAGATCATTAGAGACTAGCTGGCTCGGAAAAATATGTAAAAATACATGTTCTGTAAGATCATTGTCGAGACACTGAAAATCCGATCTGACGAAAAGATTTCTCTCCACAATTAATTTAGTATTGCGTGGTATTCGAATTGTAAGGGCTCCGTATAATCTGGCTTCTTCTGGAACTCGAATAGTAGACACATTTTCTCTAGTCTTCAAGGTTAAGAATTCTGGTGGGTGTGTTAAAACAAACTCATGCGATCCAATGTCTATAATCTGTGCCTCTTTCGAATCATAGCACATATGGTCACAATTGTGCAATATTTCCCTGACTGAACTTGCAACGAAAACTGCGTGAGCACAATTTATTAAACGAGATCGTGTCACAGTGTGTAAAGGTATCTTACATAACTTTGATTGGCTATAATGACAAGCAAGTAGGCTTCTATCTGTTATTGGTATAATATCTTTTCTATCTTGAACTACCATAACTAAAGGCTGGATATCAACGGTACAAGTTTGGTTATATACAGCAAACGGAAGTGGTTGCACGTCATATAACTCAAACGAAGGCTGTATTTCAACGATCGGAATTTTCATCTGTAGGTAAATGTACGTGTCGGTGATTGAACAAGTCAAAACATTCATTGAATAATACATCTCCAATAACGACTTATCTATGGCTAACTTATATCCATTTTTCAAAATGATATTCTCAAATTCTGACAATGTGCGTGCAACACTTTATAAGGAATTATATTAGGGTTCAGCCTTGCATCTGTACACATCTGAATTGTCAGATCATATTTAAAAATTTGTAGAAAGTGTACAAACTGCGTTAAAATCGAATAAAACTCTTGAATGAACGAAATGACCTCTTTGTGGACTCGATTTGCAAGCTTATTAAGATGATCTCCCAGATCATGTTCTTGATCCAATATTTTTGCCGAAAAGTTTCTAATTTTATGAAAATTATACTGTATCTGATCTTGAAAACTTAAAAATTTTGAAGTTGTGTTCTGAATATATAAACTATTTTTCAACATTTTTGTTTTTTGTAAACCCAGTGCTGTTTGTTCCAAATGAAATTCCTTCTTATTTATCGAATCAATAGAAGAACTGTCAGCTACGTCACAATATCAATTCAATGCTTTCCCAATGAACCCTAGCAGTGCACGCGGAGATCTGGTTGATAATCGATGAAATCGTGGATTTGGAGGCTTTAAAAATAATCGTTAATGTGGACTTGCAGATCATGTAAGTATTTTGCAGCTTCGCAGACATCTGGAGCTAGAGTGTCATTTTCGTTGCAAAGCAGAGATTCGAAAGGAGAAGAAAACTTAACATCATGCGGAAAGGAAAATGTCAAATTAAAAGATATCGGTAAGGAGTGTTGGTACAAAATAACATTTGGGAGTTTACGGAAAAATAAACCAGATGTTATTTTGAATTCGGTGTTTTTAGACGTCACAGGTGTGAAAGAGAAAGATAGGATAATGCAGTCTAAAACAAAATAGGTTATCTGAAACACAAATTAAATATAATGAGAAATTTAGAATTTTCACATGTTTTATTGATTATTATCTCTGTTATCCTAAGTATATATGTTCTTGTTAAATTGCGTTACTAACTTCAATGTTTCTTTTTTCTAGGTAAGTGGAATGCCTAGTAGTACATCTCAGTACTTTACCTAATTTTATTTTCAATAATGGAGGTAGAAAAATAATAGCTGAAACTATTTTTGGGAGATGGTTTAATACTTCGTCTGGACCTGCACTTTAACAGAATAATGCACACAGGATTTTTTTGTGGTGGTAAAAGTTTGTACTAACATACTGCAAATTAACATAGAAATAACTCCCTGTTAGGCCAGTAATAAACTAATCTCTTGGTTAAGTACACTGTATATATTTTATGCTTTTGTAAAGGACAAAAAGCTTATTTTGGGAAATATTCGTGCATCACTTTTTCGTAAATAATTTGATTTTGTTTATCGAATTGAACAAAAATTATTTTTTCAAAATAATCGAGGTACTCCTCGAGATACTCCCGTACTACGTTCAAAGCAATTCTTGCAACCTCCAATTTCGGGTAGTTAAATACTCTTGTAGCTATATTTGGAAAGGCAATGGTCGTTATGTCATTGTCCATAGCCAACTGTAGGGATTTCTCATAACACATCCTTAGGCGCTTAGCATTTTTATCATCGGAAGCAGACACATGTATAACATAATCTACAGGTAGATTGTATCCTGAGGTTAATACTGCTTTACCTGGGTTCAAGTGTCCAATTTTGTTGCACTCCTGCCTCATTTCACTTCCCGCCAAAGACTGTACCATCAAGTCTACACCTCCTCTTGGTTGCAACTGGGTGTTGGATAAATTTACGATGGCTTCTCCTGCCAGTGACGTAATAGACCCATAATACAAAGCCACTTTCCGGTTAATTTCCTCGTTAACGGCAAACTTCGGTTTTTCTACGTCAGCCATCGATTTGGTGTCGGGTCCGGTCTCGTCCCACGACGGAATTTTGGACATTAATTTCACATCTCGAATGAACAATGAATAAGCTTTCCCCGTGCTTTCCTCTTCCTGATAGTCCATCAAAAAAGAAGTGTACTCCTCCTGCTGCTGAAAATCCCTTTCCTGAACTCCTTCACCCAATATTTGTGCGTCCTGATTCTCTAACTTTTGCAAGTCCTTAGATATTACCTTCTCAGGTGGATAATACTTCTTAAGCAGGTATATAGAAAAGGAGTCTATCTTAACCTGTCCTTTAGGTGTTCGAAACTTAACATAATAGCTGCTGTCATGTTTTTTGGACACAATTTGACCAGGTCCAAAATACTTTCCCGAAAAAGCAGCACATTGTCCTCATTTTCTAGACAGATCAAAAATCCAAACCGCTTCACCCTGCTTGAATTCTTGTTGTATCCGCCTCTTGTCGTAAGACTTTTTGGTGTCGGTTGTACAAATTTTCTTGGGCTTTTTCACGTATATACTTCAGTCGTTCCAATCTGTCTTGGTTTTCTGAAAATTGATATTCCGTACCCAACATGGCGGAATGCAACAACCGAGGAGAAAAACCGTGGAGGAGTTCGAAAGGAGAATATTTCATGCTCATATTGCACGTGACGTTATAGGCAAAGGTCACTTCTGGTAGAAGTTCAATCCAACGTGATTGGTCAGTTTTATCTAAGGCGATCTTCAATTGCTGTTCTATATTTCTCACTGCTATTTCTACGCTCCCAATAGAAAAATGCCCTTGAACGTCAGAGAAATGTATTTGAGTCCCCAGTATTTTACATAACTCCTTAAATACTTGACTAGTAAATGAAACACCTCTATCACAACAAATTTGAGTTGGTATTCCATACTTCAATATGACGTTGTCATATATGAAAACACTAACAGAAGCTGCATAAGCATCTGGGAGAGAACCAGTAATACAAAAAGGAGTTCCTTCATCTATGACTATAATTAGAAATTTGTGGCGTAAGATATTATTACTAGGGTAGGTCCTACCGAGATCCACATGAAGTCTAAAGAAAGGATGGACGCTAGGATGTGTCTGAACTGTTTTCCACTCCTCTTTTTTAGCAACTGACATGTCACACAAGATTGGCACTTATCATACACATTTTTTTTTCATGTTAGGGAAATCGACAGACTTTACTAAGAGGTTGTATGTTTTCGAAAATCCACCATGGCACGCACCAAGTTTCCCGCAATGCAGTTTCTCAAATACAATGTCTCGCAATTTCGATGGTAGTGCTAACAAATAGACTTTACCGAATGGTGTCTTACTTACTTTGTATGCTACATTATTCTTCAAAACAAAATACGATGCCTGTCTTTCATAAGCTGGATCCTTTTCTGCTCGATCCTCCAAGTGATCAATAATTTTCTTCAGTACTGCATCTTCTCGCTGTTCTTTTGCGATATCAATGAGGTCCATGTCTTCGATTAGGAAAATTCTCGGGTCAGAGGCACTCTCTTCTTCGTCTTCCTTGTCGCGACTATGTTTAAGAAAGCGACTCATACTGTCGACTTCTGTGTTGTCGGTACCTTTCACGAGGGCGATGGTAAAATCGTAAGAATCAATCTCAGACATCCAGCGCGCTAATTTACCTGTCAGGTTCTTATTGTGGCGAAGGAACGTAATAGATTTGGAGTCTGTATGGAGATAGAAATGTCGACCCACTGCGAAATATCTGAAATATCGCAGGGCATACAGCAGAGCCAATAGTTCCAAGTGGTACACAGACAAAATTTTTTCTGAAGGTCCAACTGCTCGACTGGCATATGCGACCGGCACTTATTCAGCTTCAGGATCCTCTGAAATAGGTTGTTTTGCTACAGCTGCGAGACCCTTCTTGCACGCATCAGTGTAGATATGTAGATCCCTCTCTGGTTTGTATGCCATCAATGTCGGAGCTTCCAAAATTGCTTTTTTCAGAGATTCAAAAGATTCTCGTTGCTGGGTTTTCCACTTAAACTCTTGGTCTTTTCGAAGCAGAGTTTGAAGAGGATAAGCGATTTTCGAGAAATCCTTAACATACCTTCGCCAAAAGGAGCACCCCTAAAAAACTTTAAATTCTTCATCGTGCGTGGACGTTAGAAATTCTGAATCGTGGCTAACATTCGATCCGACACTTGCACTCGAAATTTTGATAAACGATGTCCCAACACTATCAAAGAATAATGTGCGATCTTTGTCTTCTCGGGAGACAATTTTAGTCCCCGTTCTCTAAGTTTTTCAAAAAGGACCTTGCACCATCTCGTCTACAGATGACGCGATAATATAGAAGTCGTCCACATAATGTATAATATTTGTACTTGGAACGCCTGCTAACGTCAATTTCACCAGTCTATTAAGCGCTGCAGCGAAAGAAATATGTCCCATAGGTAGGACACAATATTGATAACTTGACATGCCTGGTATCAAGAAGCCTGTACACTCTTTCGACTCCTCTGTAATCGAAATTTGGAAGAAACCTTTGGTCAAATCGTTCGAGGTATAAAGGAGATGTCCTGCCATACGATTGATTATGTTATCCACCGACGGTGTCTTAAAGTTCGAAGAATATGATTGCTGATTTAGTCCCTTTAGATCACTTACAAATCGAAACTGATTATTACGCTTCCTAATCAGCAAGATAGGGTGGTTCCAGGGCGAGATTTTTTTTCCTCAGAATCCCTTGACGAAGGATCGTGTCTAACTGCTGCTTCAGTATTCCACGGAGATGATACGGCACTGAGTAGGGCGTCTTATTCACGGGTGTAGGATCTGATATACGAATTTCATGAAGGTAGCCTCGTGCAAGTCCTATGTCATTTTCAAACCAACTCTAAACATCAGTAAATTCTCGTATGAGAGTGCAAAATCTTTCTTTGTCTTCTGGAGGTAGCTCAGGGTTGACGTCGACACGACTAGGATCACAAAGTAGCCTGCAAAGTTCCATCTTCTACGGGGACGGTAGGCTTTCTTCTACCGACGAAAAACTCTTCAGGCTCCTCTGGGACCTCCTCAAAATCTTCAGCATCCCCAAGATGTTTAGCTTGTCGCAGTTTGATCTCTTTAATGGTGGGATTCGTAACATACACCACGGGGCATCCTCCATTCACTATCGCACATGGACTAAAGTGCCCAGTATTTCTTCTATCCGGCTAGTGGGCGACAGTAATAACTTCTTCCCCGAAATATCCCAACAACTGCGTATCTTCACCAGAGTATACGAGCGAGGTGGTAAAATCGTGTTTTCCAATACTCTAAAAATAGCTCGAGATACCTGCGCAAGCCTGGATGTTAAGATCTTTGATAAATTTATTTCTAAATTCCTCGGAGGCAACGTTTTCGAAGGAAGGCGACCGAATCGAAAGAGTTAACTTTTGCTTATTTTAATCTAAAACGGCCCTGTTCTTTTCTAAAAAATCGGCTCCAATGAAAGGCCCATAATCAAAATTTGAAATAACTCTGAATACATTAGTAAACCATATTTTACCAATCCTAAATTTTAATAAAGCTATTTCAGAAACTTGTGTAGACTTCCTTGTTACTCCCCGAAGTCTAGTATTAATACGGAAACGTTTAGCATTTTCCGGGACCAAATTTTCCCCCAGACAACTGATCTGGCTGCCGCTGTCAATCATTAGTTCTACGTCTTTCCCGTTCATAAAAGTTGCCACATGATGCAATTCGTTAAAGAACACTATAGGGACTATAGCGCAACCTTAAGCATATTCGTCCCGATCATCTACTCTGTCTGCGTGTTTAAAGAAGGCATACGACAATATCTCGCAATATGATTGGGTAATTTGCATTTGTAACAAATAATTTGGCCTCTATCCGGAGTCGAACCTTGACCTGGCGAAGAATTATTATTACTTGAGGACGGAAAATCACTGCTAGACATTTTATTAGTATTAGCATTATTATTCTGACTTCTGTTGTTTTGATTACCGTTCTGTTTTCCTTGGTAATCCTGACCTACATTTTTCGGCTGATTAAACTGCTTTTCCTATATTGAAAATTATCGCTTCTTTCTCAATTTGTTGAAGGAGCTAAGGCTGAAATCTGCAGCGTCAACTTTGATAGTTGTTGCTGTATGTCAGCCAGCGGGTCGATTACCGGTTGGTTCTGTTGAGTCTGCTGGTTTTGCAAGTATGCTGACTGTGTATTATACGGTTGAACAGTAATCGGACTTTGAACCCTTACTTCAGCTTTATTCTGAGTATTAGCGTCTATGCTAGCCGGAGAAAATAAAGACGACTGCAAAACAGCAGAATTCTTCAAGAATTTCTCTAATTCCTTACGCTTCAGTAACAATTTAGTCCTTTCCACTATAAATAGGTCATTCAGAATGTCGCTGACCGTGTTATACTCTTTTTGTGCTACAACTTTAAAGTAATCGGGTAAAAGTCCTTCCACGATTAATTGTAATTGTTTCTTTTCATCGGCAGTCGCGTCTGCGCTTAAAATCAAATCCTGCTTCGCATAAACATACTCTAGAACGGATTCTGATTTATTCTGTTCACAGGCTCGCATCTGAGCTTCAGATAATTGTGGCACCAAATTGTCCTTAAAAGCGTTTATAAAAGCTTGCTTGGACTGGTCATAAGTCATTTGGGCAAATTCTGGCTTTCTTTTTATGCCAGCAAACCAGTTTTCAGCGGGGTCACGGAGTAGGCTCACCAGCACTAATTTTCGTCTCATACCATCCCATGAATTTATGCTAGTGATGGTCTCATATCGTCTGATGTACGTGTTTACATCGTCACCCAACCGGGCATAAAAAGGCTCCGGTTTCACAATCGTGCCGTGCATGGATGGAGGTGGATCGTTTCCTCCTGTAGCCATACTGCTAGAACTAGAACCACGAACAGTTACGTCTAAAGAATCAGGAGAAATATTCGAAAATGGTTCCGAAAGTTCTAGCTTCTTTTTCAGTTGCTCTAAATAATTACGTGTGAATTAAGTCGATTTAGGAGACGAACAAGCCGCGGGATCGAAATAGACAGTATCACTTAAGTTAAAAATGTCCTCTAAAGGTACCAAAAATTCGTCCGCTAGTCTTTCCAACATATAATACAACCTAATAAAACCATTGGGCACAAGTCAAGACCTTAAATATGTTATACCTACACTAAAAACTAAATACAACATAGTAAAACATACACAAGAGGTATTGGGGCTTCACCACTCTCCGAAAAGGAGAGAGAAAGAAAGGTAATAATAGAATAGCATAGGAAAGATCGCTCAAAAAAAGAGAAGAGGACTAGTGTCATAGAGGGTTGGTGGCGGGGAAGTTGGGGGTCACTCTAAAAGGGCTTAAAATAACGAAAAAAGCAGTTTAGAAATTTGAAATAAAACGCATTGATCACCTTCTTACCCTGATGAGAGAAAAAAGATCAGCATCTCCATCATCTTACGCTTGGGCATTCGGTAGGAATGCTTTCGTCGTCGTTTTGAAGAAAGAAACGAAACCATAATCGTTAATTGGGGAAATATAACTCACTGGTAGAATTGAGAGGTATCTGAGAAGACGACGAGCGTTTTTGGTTTATAGTGCATGTGGGTAGAAATAAATAAGAACAAATATTTTTTTTTTAAAAAAATTGAGAGTCGAGAGTCTGTTTAGTAAGAAAGAAATGGAAGGTTGTTTCGGCGTTTATTACTTTGGATGTGTATTCCGTATCTCAGTTCCTGGACGTCAACTGGCGGTTTCCATGTCTCGGCTTCTGTGTCGAATTGGCGTGGGATTTGGTATAGATCTCTCCTGCCGTTGCTCACACTCGCTCCTCGTGTACTTCACCGCTTCTCGAGTGCTACTCCCATATTCCGGGTCCTGGGAAGTTTTTATATCAACCAAAGCAGGAAGATGGCCGTCGAAATTACGGAAAAACATCCAAAGTACGCACGTGTAAGGATTCAGGAAAGTGCAAGGTAAATGGAATTCTCGACTTATTTAATAATTTGTCAACAGTTACAGAATACATTGGTTACATCAGATTACATAAGTTACATAAATTTACCAAGAACGAAGAATGAGGAATTGTCTACTAAAGGGAATTTTGAATTGTTTGCTGACTGTCTTATTATTCCAAGTTGTGACTGTCTCTCATCATCTACAGAAAAGAAAGAAAGAAAAAAATTAAAAAATAAAAAAATAAAATCGTTATTAAATCTTGATTTGTTTATATACTGAATATTAATAATATGAGGGAAATCCAATATCTATACAATACTTTCATAAGTAGCTACCTACAATGTTCTCTCATTAGCTGTTCCTGACTTGAGATAATATTTTTCAAAATAGTACAGCTGTTAAAAAATCTTCGAACCAACGAATTCACATCAATTCGCATTTAATAATGTCTTACAAATATAAACTTATGGGGACATAGATATCACCATTGCATTTCTCGTAACATTCTAGACCATTTTGATATTTATCACATGATCCCCTTCCTATTAAAAAAAGTTAAGCGAGATACAAGTTGGCCGACTGCAAGATGGCTTCCATGATAAGCATATCATTAAATAGATACCTCCCTCTTCCCGGTGTCTGTTAATGTGTTTTTCCCATTTCTTTACCCGTTTTACAAATAAAATGAAATTTTCAAACTTGAAACACATTGTTATGGTTTATTCTGATGAATCAGGTTTATGGCTACTGCGGCCGTCTTTATGGATGACAACACTTCAGATTTTGCTAGCTCGTTTCTTGATATTCCACACTTCTCTGCCAAGTTTGGTCCAAAAACTAGATTTCGACATCGATAGGTTTACTTGCAAGAGAAGAAAATTATGAAATACAGAACCTTCTTGAAAAATTGCGAGGTGCAAGGGTGAAATATGTATTTCAAAATTAGTTCAAGGTCTGCATTTCCATTTGAGTTAGGCTATTTCTCTGAAAAATTAGCTGATATCAGCAATCAACAGGGTGAGCGTTTTCATCAAAACATCTTCCAGATGGAAAACCGTTATAAAGGGAAGTGGGACCCGCCCATGATTAGAGATTACTGTTAGTTCCTCCTGAAAGAAGACTCCACAACATAGAAAGTGGAAAATGTTTCAAATTTGTCTTTGCTGTTAATCATTTTTCTTAATCGAGCTTACATGTAAGGTTTCCAGGGGATAAATTGACAAACTTATATATGTTCAGGATCTCAATACAAGAAAAATGTTTTTTCTGGGACTTTGGTCGGAAACGCTTAACTATGAAGTAATAGCTAATTAAAATTAATTACTGGAATTGGTCATTTCTCTCACCTTTTTATTCTCCCTACCTCCGTAATTTAGCGTTTTAATCAAAGTTGCAGATTTTTTCTTTGGGGTTCTGAACACATATGCAAAGTTTGTCGGCTTTCCCCGGTACACACTTTATATGAATACATAATTACGATATACACATAAGTTTCCAAATGATGCCTTTGTAATGTTCAGTATCTCAAACATGTATTTCATTAAAACTTAGAATTTATCTTCATAAACACCATTTATTTTGTATTTCAAATTACATTTTCTCCTCTGTCAGTATTTAATCATCATCATTATCATAGCAGAAAATGTGAGGGTGATACAAAAGAACTGACTGCATTTTCGTTTTCAGGAAGTTTGATTTAGAAAAGATTGCATTGCCTTATCTCTGCACATTTTTGAAAGTTGAAATTTGTAGATATCAGTGCTGTAAAAATTATTACTGAAACTATATGTAAAAAAGTAATTAAATATATAAATAAATTTGATACGTGGCTGCTATTATTTACGTTATCGATAGTTTTAAATTTCGCCCTTCATTTCTTTCTTCTTCACTAACTTTAGTAAGCAACAAAATCGAAAGATGACTCTAGATTTCCTCTTTAGCATTATGTAACTTATACTTTAATAATCCTTTTCCCCGTTGGATTATTCTCGAGACGTGGAATGATAAATACCCTCTGTGATTTCCTATACGAGTTTTATCCTGTTCATTTATCTCCAAACGTTTCCATATTAGTAGTACTGGACGCTTTTTCTGATAAATGCACCATGTCTTGGCTGCCATTTTGAAATCGGTGACCCATATGAACAATCTTTTGCTACAACGCTGTTTAGTATATGAAGATCTACGAACGAGGTATCATTTGATCATATTTTTGTTTAAAATTTCTAAATCGGGCCTGGGCCCCCACCAAAGTTGGCCCTGGAGGGCACCGCGACAACATCATAGGATTTGCTCAATGGTTTTCCTATTTAAGTTTTTGTTTGGTTCATTTATGTTCAACCGTTTTCATATTAGTGGTACTGGACGTTTATGTGATACAGGTAACAGATATAGGCGGCCATTTTGAATACGGTGACCGATATGAAAAAACTCTTCACATCTCTTTTTTGTTTTTAAAGATATATCGAAGGAGGTGTCACTCGTTGCATGCTTTTATTTAAAATTTTAAAGTTGGGCCAAAGGTCCCCTTGAAGAGCGGCCCTGGGGGCACCGCAACATTACCATTCGATTTGCCCCATGGTATTTCCTATTCGAGGTTTCGTTCAGTTCATTTATGTTCAACCGTTTTCGAGATATTTTCATGCAAAGATTAAAATGGACCACCATACATACATACATACATACATATATATATATATATATATATATATATATATATATATATATATATATATATATATATATATATACAGGGTGTTTCAGATAAAACGTCCAGTGCTTATAAATCCGAAACGGCTGAGAACAAAAACCGAGATAGGAAAATGTCATAGGGCACATCACAGGGTGTTGTTTTGGTGACCCACAGGGCCCTCCTTCAAGGGGCCCAGGGGCCAACTTCAAATTTTCAAATGGGAATACGTATTGAGTCATACCTCATTCAATAGTACTTGAAAAACGAAACAACTTTTGTAAGAAACAATTTTCGATTTGGGCCACCGTTTTCAAAATGGCCGCAAAAAGTGGGTCCTGTATCAGATAAAACGTCCAGTGCTTATAGGCCTAAATCAGAAACGGCTGAGAATAGAGAGATGAAACAAAAACTGAGATAGAAACGATGATAAAGCATATCAAGTGGTGTTGTTGTGGTAACCCTCAGGACACTCCGTGAAGGGGGCCCACGTGCCAACTTTAAACTGATATAGAACTTTTTGCGGCCATTTTGAAAACGGTGCCCCAAATCGAAAATTGTTTCCTACAAAAGTTGTTTCGTATTTCAAGGACTATTAAATGAGGTATGATTCAATACATGTTCCCTTTTGAAAATCTGAAGTTGGCCCCTGCGAAAGTCAAGTCTTGTAACGCCAAATTGACAAAGAAAATATTATATTTATAGTTATTTTGACCTGTATACACAACAGGCGCACGCTCTAACGACTAGATCAACAGGCAGGGCCATATATATATATATATATATATATATATATATATATATATATATATATATATATTCTGTAGACCTTGCTGCAAGTTAGTTGTAAACCTGGGGCCCCGCAAAATGTTTCCAATCGGGCTCCGCACCACCAAAGCCCGGCCCTGACGATTGTCAAATAAACTCAAAATGTTTTAGTTTATTTTATGAACTTGAGAAAACCATCAAGACCTGTCGCACTCTACCACACGAGTTATTAACAGTTGAGACCCAGTGAAAAATGAAAAAGTTGCAAGCAACTGCCTCAAAATCCACGTAACATAATATGTTTCCTGAAATCGAATTATTTCTTTTTTTGATTGCTCAGACGCGCCTCTTCGGTTTCGGCACCTGAAGGTTTAAACCGAAACGGGCTATCATCATTGCAATCTCCTCTTCCTTCTTTATTTCATCATTCGTTTTTTTTTTTTTTTTTTGTAGAGCGGGGCAAGGACAAGGACCAGGCCGAGGGTTAGGTTACGAAACCACAACACATTGAAAATGCAAGACAATCAAAACAAAACAAAATAAAATTTAAGGAAAGAGAAAAACAGCAAATCCTAACTACTAACTACTATTCTCT
The DNA here is from genome assembly GCF_964235325.1 of Thermobia domestica. Lineage (NCBI taxonomy): Eukaryota > Metazoa > Arthropoda > Insecta > Zygentoma > Lepismatidae > Thermobia > Thermobia domestica. Next base: position 107,518,941 of record NC_137470.1, read on the forward strand.
AATGATTATTTAAGTCTTCTTTATCTAATCAAACTAATCTACTGTAGTTTCTGACTCAAGTTGAGCTTAACATTGATCCTATCATAAATATCATCATTCATTGCTTTTAGTCTATACTTAGCTCATCCATGTAGTATTCCCTTTTCTTCTTTGTTTCATTTCGTTCAGGTGTTCCCTGTGTGATTTGGTCTTTCACCTTTGTATATAATTTGATTCTCTCCTGCATGTTTTTTTAAAATTAATTTACCACATTCTACAAAATCACTAAACACACACTTCACGTATTACTATTAACCACTGTCCACACTGGTATTTATAATATTACACTAATACACTATCACACTCCTGTGTGTGAAACACAGTTTAACGTCTAATTCGACTACACACACTACACTTGTTCCGTTACTTTCGTGCAATCTTCGTTAAATCTTGTCTATCTCATGTGAGATGATTTTGTTTAGATATATGTTCCTCGGTAGTTTTACGTATGCACACGGCCTCCAATACAACGGTTTGGGGTCCAGGACCCACTCGGAGCACTTGGTGTGGGCCCTGGTCAGTTGTGTCCCACCGCCGTGTGCACCGTAACCAAAAGCGGCGCGTACGCGACAAGATCGCGTACGGTCACTGTTTTCTTTTACCCGAGTTCATTTGCCTCATTTCTTAATTCTATGATATATTAATGTGCTGTATGTTACAATGCACGATCAACCGCCACCGAAATACGAAATTCACTCCGGCCCAACGCATCCGGAGTTCCAACCCGGTCTGTCCGGGGATGTGTCGAGCTCACTTTCACTCCCTCGTTTCCTTCCGGGGCATGCGAAATACCAGCAATCCTGGAGGATACCTCCGGTCCGAAAGGAACGCCCCATACACACGTTCACACATTCAGTCTGATCCATTCATATATCTGTTAATTTCTTATTGGTTTCTGTTTGCTAGATTCCTTTCTTCATATTGTTTTTTGCTACGTTCGGAAAATTCAACCGTAACTCTATTCAGCACTTTAAAGTCTTTCTCTTCGCTAATAATATCCTGTTCTTATATTGTTCCTCTCGTTCATTCGGTCTTCTAGTAGGGGACACCACATTACATAGTGTTCCGGAGTTCCAAACTCACCGCAACCAAGTTCCCTTTTTCTTTTAAGCCAAACCTTTGAAAATATTGGCCATAGGGTCCATGTCCCGTGAGGAAGTGGACAAGGCCTGCAGATGGTTCAAAATGGTTCCATTTTAGTCTTTCACTTATGTTTGGGATTAATTTATGTGTTCTTCTTGCTTTCTCTGAGTTATTCCAGTCTTGTTGACACTTTTATAATAATATTTGCTCAATGTCTTGTATGTTATCTATTTCGTTGTCTATTAGGTCCTGTACCCTACTTTTGTTTCCCTTTTAAACCAACACATTGCCGACCGTTGGATCATTAATAAATGCATTGGTTTAACCCCAACAATACAGCTGGTGCATTGTGGGGAGTAGTACCAAATGCCCCGCTTAGTCTGATCATTATAATTCCTTGGGGTCTTTCTATTTTCAGTTCTAGTGCATTGTTTCTAACAACCTGTGAGCCCAAACGCTGGTAGCATAATTCATAGTTGCCACTAAAATTGAGTCGTGGTATATTTTTATTATTTTCGTTTAATCTTATATTTATTACTTGCTATATTTATTAGTTTATTAGTAACTTTCTGTCCTTTATCACTAATGTAATTTATGTGATGTCCAAAATTTAGTTTATCATCTACCTGAATGCCAAGATATTTGAATTCGCTTACTCTTTTTATTTTTCTTCTCCAATTTTGATGGTTGGGTCCCTTGCCAGTTTTGATCCGAAAATCATATATTTGTTTTATATATATATATATATAATTTTTCTTATATATTATATAATATATATATATATATATATATATATATATATATATATATATATATATATATATATATATATATATTACTTTCCGAACTCCAATCTTGCAATATTCTTATTACTTCTTTTGAATTTTCTTCTATTTCCCTTCTTGTGTTTGCTAATGTTATTACTGCTAGGTCATCTTCAAAGGCTATTACTATATCTACGCATTTATTTTGGTTTAATGCTTCCAAGCATGGCTGGAATTCAATGTCCCACATCAATGACCCTAAAATAGATCCCTGTGAGCATTCTGTTTGTGTATTAATGCTTATATCTCCATTCTCTTCCTTTATTATTATTTTTCTGTCTTGAAAATAATCTTTTATTGTGTTCATTAGATATTCTGTTATTTTTAGCTCTTTTAGTCCTCGTACCTGCGAGGGGATCTACAGATTGTCGAAAGCCCCTTCTATATCTAGAAACAAGGTTAATACGTACTTTTCTGCGCTCCTGCGATCCAAAATGTTCACAAAAGCATTTAGAGCGTCCTCGGTGGATTTGTCCCTCCTAAAGCCGTATTGCAAGTTATCTCCTTCAATATTCCTATATTTGTGTAATCTGGAAGCTATTGTTTTTTTCATATTTTTTGGAAATATTCCGGAGGATGCATATTGGTCTGTAGGAGCTTAAGTCTGTTGGGTCTCTATCTTCACTTTTCATTAATATTATTAATTTTGATTCCTTCCAAGGGAGCGGAAGTTTCCTCTTCCTTAGTAGAGTATTGCATAATTTAGTTAGATAGGGTATCCATATTTCTTTTTTTTTTTATAAATTTCATTTTTATTCCGTCTATTCCAGGGGCTTTTCCTGATTTCAATTTCTTTATTATTTGTTCGATTTCCTTATTTGTTACTAGGTCTATTTGGCCTTCATGTTCTTTTTCGATAATTTTGTTATAGTCTTCTCTTAGTTTTCATTGTTGATCTGTTTCTTCATTTACGTCATCTTTTGGAAATAATTTATTTGACAGTTTAAGCATAGTTTCATCTCTGGTTTTCCTATATGAATTATCATTATTCTTTAATGTAGTTAGCGTTATGTTGTTAATTTTCTGCATGATTAGTTTGTAGGGAAGCCCCCATTGATCCCGTTCTATATTATTATTTTTTTTTTAGAAATTATTCCCAACTCTTCTTCTTAGCAGCTAATAATTCCTCCGTATATTTATGTTTCGGTAGCCTATAATTTTCTAGTCTACGTTCTTTAAGCATAGGAATTATTGTAGATTTCCAGCTTTTTCTTTTTACTTTTGCTATCTTCTTTAGTCTTTCTAGTTTTGGGGACCAAAAGTCATTATATTTTTCTCCTTGTCTTGACTTCTGTAATTGATTCCTGTATAGCTTTCCTTGTGTTATTTTCTATATCTATTACCAATTCATCTAGGTGGTCGTAGTCATCAATTTGTGCTAGTCACAGGCTTTTCTCGAAACGTTCCCAATCTATTTTTCGTATGTGATAATTCTCACCTTTTGTTCCAAGGGTAGTATCTTCTATGTTAAATGTTATTACTTCATGATCGCTTGTTGTTACATTGTCTTCAACTGTGCAGTTCACTATTTGTTCCTCTAATTGAATAATACTTATAGTAACATCAATGAAGTACATTCCTCTCGGGCCTGCGAATGTTGGTCTGTTATATTTATTTATAACCCTTAAACCATTTTGTAGAACAAAATCTTCCAGGATTTTGCCTTTGTCATCTGTTATTGGTGAGCCCCACATTCTTGATTATGCGTTTGCATCTATTGTAATAATAAAATTTGTCCTTTGATTTTGCCAAATTATTGTTTGTATCTTCTGTATGAAATCCTGTATATTTAAACTGTATTGAAAGTAAGAATTCATCTGCCCAAAGGCTGAAATATAATGTCTCATTCAATGATAAGTATTGTAGAATGTGAAAAAACAATGGCTGAGCAAGTGTCAAGTTCCACAACTGGTCCTCTAACAGCGCCGTTTCGAGCAAAGGTTATACTATCAGTGTGGTGGTGCTACGAGGAAGTGATTAAATTTGAAATTCAACCCAATTGTTCTTCCGTCAATGTCCACCTTTATTCCATTGGAAAGGTTGATGCTACGCTACACCAAACAAATATCCTGAGTCGGTGTATCGAAACCGCACTGCCGCAACAAGATAAATATTCTATGCTTTAAAGACTCAGGGGAATCGACTTACTGATAAGAGAATGACTCGAAACAAATCAGGGACGTGGGATATACTTTGAATATTATCCTTCTTTTACTGTATTATAATAAATACTGGTATGTTTTGTATAGTGGTATACGTATATCCCTTGAATTAATTCAAGTCTAAAATGAACACAAAAATAAATTATTAGTTGGTACACGTTATGTTATTAGTGCGATTACAAATTTGAAAAAAAATATTTCGAAGAACGATTCCGCAAGTAATAAGAGTACAAGAAAAATGAACATTAATTAATAACCACAAATAGCTCTAAACAAATAATGTACGAAGAGATGCTATAACCAAAAAAGCTTTTCTCCAAATTGTCTGCTCAAAGGAGGTACGTCCTTATCTGGAACAACCTGTAATGCGTAAGTTCTTGAATGAAAACCTTTAAGTTTTACATCCCACGCCTATACTATGTAGGTTGGAGAGACAGTGACGATAAAGGAATGAAATATTGAAATGAAGTAAGTTAGAGGAAACGCAAGAACCCACACACACGAGGTGTTTGTAAATTCTTCAATGAATACGTTCTCTAGTGAGTGATAAGGCTGTGGGTAAAAAATAATAATAATATGAGAAGTATTACACATTTTTAATGAAACATTATTTTTTTATATATATTTCATATTTTCGTAGCCCTTAATCATAGCAAAAATCAAGCATCTGCGTAGAAATTACCAATTCTCAAGAAAAGAAATAGTATATTTATTTGATTTGACACTAATATAGTACCCAAATGATCAGACTCTAGACTAAACTTTCTTCGGTATATAAAGACTACTTCAGCTTTAAAAAATCTGAAGACGTTTAAAATGTGAAATGTTTAGGAAACCTTTACCTACATTTTTGAAAAACTATTAAGGTAAAGGCAACATATCACACTTTATTCGTGACTCTCCTGCTACACAAACAGTAATACATATCTTGCCAAAGTAAAAAAAAAAAAAAAAAAAAAACGCGACTATCCATGGTCAGTATGTGACCTTTTTCAGCAAAAGATACACTATGTGATGAAAAGTATCCAGACACCTGGTTGAAAATGATCCACAAGTTCGCAGCGCCCTCCATCAGTACTGCTGGAATTCAATATGATGTTGGCCCACCCTTAGCCTTGATGACGGCTTCCACTCTCGCAGGAATACTTACAATCAGGTGCTGGAAGGCTTCTTGGGCAATGGCAGCTCATTCCAAAACATCCCAAAGGTACTCTATAGGATTCAAGTCATGACTCTGTGTAGGCCAGCTCATTACAGGGACGTCACGGTCGTGTAACTGCTCCGCCACAGACCGTGCAGTATGAACAGGAGCTCGATCATGTTGAAAGATGCAATCGCCATCCCCGAATTGCTCTTCGACAGTGGGAAGGAAGAAGGTGCTTAAAACATCAATGTAGGCCTGCGCTGTGTGAGTGCCACGCAAAACAGCAAGGGGTGCAAGCTCCCTCCAAGAAAAACACAACTATACCATAGCACCACCAACACCTCCGAATTTTACTCTTGGCACTACACACGCTGACAGATGAAGTTCAACTGGCATTCGTCATACCCAATCTGCCATCGGATCACCTCAGTGTGCATCGTGATTCGTCACTGCACACAACGTTTTTCCAATGTTCAATCGGCCAATGTTTACGCTCCTTACACCAAGCAAGACGTCGTTTGGAATTTACCTGCGTGATATGTGGCTTATGAGGAGCCGCTCGACCACGAAATTCAAGTTTTCTTACCTCACGATTAACTGTCATAGTACTTGGAGTCGATTCCGATGCAGTTTGGAATTCCTGTGTGATGGTCTGGATAGATGGCTGCCTATTGCATTTTGCAACCCTCTTCAACTGTCTCAGTCAACTCGAGGTTGGCCTGTACGCTTTTGTGCTGTACGTGTCCTTCACATTTCCACTTCACTATCACATCAGGCACAGTGGACCTACGGATGTTTACGCGTGTGGAAATCTCGCGTACAGACTTCTGATACAAGTGACACCCAATCACCTGACCACGTTGGAAGTCCGTGAGTACCTCGGAGAACCACATTCTGCTTTCTCACGAGGTCTAATGACTACTCAAGTTGCTGATAATGAGTACCTGCAGGTAGAGGCGTTGTTGCAGACTTGTATCTGACTACCCGTAGCAGCCCTTTGTCTCAGCTAATAATGCACATAGAGCCGTCAACTACATGCAATTGAACTACCAAATCGTATGTGTAGAATGCAATAAAAATAGTAGCGACACCAGTGGCGTATTGTGAATATATCCAACGGGGTCATCTGCAAAATTTGACATGGAAACAGGTGTTGGTAGTGCCTCCATTGAAACAAGCGCACAATGAGAGAAACATTGAGAGGAAACACGTTGGCATATTTCTTCCTCTGTGGCAGCAACACGACCGATCGATCGAGGTCAAAGTCAGATGAGACGAGGGTTTCTGCATGCGGAGCCAAAAGGAAGAGTAAACACTGGTCTGAAAGGAGAGAAAAAAAACTCACTGACAGATCAAGTCGAGCATTAAAAGCGATTTATCAGAACTGTCATGTGACTGCGTTGCTAACTGGACGAAATCATGTAGCATTTTCCGCAGCCTATGTACACAATGACAGTAAGCTGCAAATTAGATTCTATGAGCATACACTGTGGAGTTGCACAGGCAAAACTATTGTTATAAACTTCAGTACCTTAAGATGATCTTAACGGTGCCGAGGAAAAGCAACATGTGTTGCTGTTACCTTTATACATGTTGTATGGTAGTTGCAACGCTTAATAGTCGGTCACTATTGTCATCATCCTACAAGTTTTGAGCACCATGAGTATACTATCTCCTAAATGTTGTTTACGAGCAATGATCCTCAATGCAGGTCTATAATACACCCAGTTGGAACTGTTGCTAACTTAGGGAAACATTGCCATAATGTTGAGTACCTTCCGTGGCAATCGATTATCCGAATCTATACACAATGAAACATATTTGGACGTTTTTTTTAAAGATACGAATCCTATTCTGAGTGATATGCTACATGCGGAACTTTGAAATATTCTACTTGCTACTATTCATGACTTCTATGATTTCTTTCTACGTTCTTGGAAACACTTTAAAAATTTGCAAAATACAGGTATTAATGAGGTATTAGAATTTTTTCGCTTAGAAAACCTCTAACACAATGTGAAATATAGCCGTAATAGTCATGGATCATAATGAGCGGAACCATTATACCAGTGTGCCTGTAGCATCTGCGATCCCTAGTTTTGTGAGACCCGATGGAGACGGAGATCTGCGCAGTATTGCTGAGTCCTTATCGTACCAACGATGTATAATTATGTTCAGATCCTGGGGAAGTGCTTTCCCGATGTCCAACAATCCAAGTTCTAACTGCTCCAGTTGTACGAATGAGAACATTATTGGCCTTGAATATTTGATAATTATCCTTAAAACTCACCGAGAACGGATAATTCATAATATACACTATAATTGTGACGTAACCACGGATAGTTGTGCTACGAGTAAGCGCTAGCACAGAAACTCCTAAGCTCCACAAGCTTATACAGGTTCAATATATGCTGTAGATCAGCCAAGGAACAGCTGTCTTTTGTTACAGATTATGTTGTCAAGCTCACCCAACTCGGAAGAAAATTCATGCACCACCACGCAACGATTATCAAATACTCAGCATGTTTCAATTCACGTAGAGTCACTTTATGAATTCGGGAAAACCATTAAGATCTGCGAGATTGCGCCACATCATTTATCTCCAGATGAGACTCAGTGAAGTGTGAAAAGAAAACTTCAACTACTTCAAAATCCATGTAAGATATGTTTCCTGAAATGGATTGTCTCAAGCGACAATAAGTGTTGTATAATGTGCAAAAACAATGGCTCAGCAACGATGAAGTTCCAGAACGGGTCGTCAAACATGGAGTTTCCAGCAAAAGTTAAACTGTGTGTAGTGGTACTACTAGCAGGTAATTCACTTTGAATTGAACCCAATGGCCCTAACATCAATGTCGACCTTTATTCCGCTCTGTTCGAACGGTTAATCATGTACTACACATAACAAATATCCTGCATCAGTGAACCGAAAACCTCACTTCAGCTACAAGATAAATATTCAATTGTTGTAAAACGCATGACAATAATCGAAATCTTGTAAAAATGACTTCAATCAACCCAACATGGAGAATATACTTTGAATGATAACCTTATTTTAATCTACTGTAATAAATAGTGGTATGGTTTGTATCTAAATATTGCATCACTGTGGCGAAGACTACCAGTAAAACTAAATAACTAACTCTATGGCTTACGGAACCCAGAGTTTCAATGCCGCGTTAAAAAAAAATCTCCACTGACTTCTATCCTTAGTTAACTGAATCCAGTTTCTACTTTATAGTTCTATCTCTGCGAGATCCATCTTAATATTGTCCTCTCATCTGCGCCTATGTGTTCCTCATGGTCGTATTCCCATTGGTCTCTTAGTCAAGACTTTGAAAGCATGTCTACTTTTTTCCATCCTAGCTACATGACCCACGCACCTAAGCTTCCTAGACTTGATAACCCTAACAATGGCTAGTAAACCGTACAAATTATCTACTTTCTCGATATGAACTTTCCGCAATTCCCGGTCCTCTTGGGTCCAAATATTTGTCTCAGGATGTTGTTCTCAAATACTTTCAATCTATGTTCTTCTCTCAAATTAAGCGACCATGTTAGACAAACATACAGTACAATATGCATGATTATCGTTTTATATATTTTAAGCTTCAAATTCCTCGACAGAATTCGCGACGACAGGAGGTTTTGAACTGAATAATAATACGGACATCCTGCTTTTAGTCGACATTTAATTTCTTCGTGAATATGATTTTCGTTTGTTAATATTGATCCTAGAAATTTGAAAGTATCCACTTTATCAAAAGTATTATTTAATATTTTAACGCATCCATAATTTGCCGTATTACGGTCCCGACGCACTTCCATGTATTTAGTTTTATCTGCATTTACTTCTAAACCCATATCCCTGCAAGCGTTTAATAAGAAATCTGTACTTCTTAATGTTCTCCTGTCATCCCCTATTAAATTTACATAAGCATATGTCATAACCTGGTAAATACTATTCACCTCTAGGCCCTGGATGCTATCTATGATTTTCCGTATATCGTATTCCAGAACAAAGTTGAATAATAATGGCGACAACGGATCTCCTTTTCTCAGGCCATTTTCGACGTGAAAGCTACTGGAAAAAAATTCCTACCCGGACTATACATTGGGATTCATTTAAGCATATTTTAATTAATCTAATTAGCTTTCTCGGTATTGCAAGTTTGGAAAGAAGGTTGTATATTGTTTCTCTCCTAATCGAGTTGTAACCCTTCTAAAATTAATAAATAGTTTATGTATCGGGGTATTGTATTCCCACTTCTTTTCCAGTATTTGGCGAATGGTAAATATTTGGTTGATAGTTGATCGGTTTCGTCTAAATCCGCACTGATAATCTACAATATTTTCATCTGCGTATGGAGTCAATCTTGCTAATAGAATATTTGTAAGGATTTTATAGGATGTTGGCAGAATAGAAATGACTCGATAATTATTACAGTCAGTTTTGTCGTCTTTCTGCGAATTGGAGAAATAATTGATTCTTTCCATTCTTGAGGCAACCCTTCATTGTTCCACAATTCTTTGCCTCAAAGTAAAATTACCTCAGCCGGAATTTCGTCTACGCTCGGAGATTTGTTTATCTTTAATTTATTTATAGCGTTTTCTACTTCTATTGGGTTGGGTTCTGGAATATACGGTTCTGCGGTGTGTATCTCCTTTTCTCCACGCACATTAATTTTTGGCTGCGTGTTCAGTAAATCATCAAAAAAATCTTTCCATGTATTTAAGAGGCTATCCATATCAGAGAGAACTGTTCCATCAGCTTTCTTTAATATATAAGAACTTGGTCATAGCCATTCTTTAATTCGCTTGTCCCCTTATACATGTCCCAGATGTTTTTATTTTTACTATTATCTTCATGTTGCTTAGTTTTAGCTTTCAGAATATCGCGTTTCTTTGTTCTAAACGTTTTGCAAGTTTCCCGCCTGATATCCGCAAAATTTTGTGTAGTTATTTCATTCGGATTTTGTAACCAGCGTAATTTTGCCTCTTTTCTCTTCTCTGCTAATTTTATGCATTCCTGGTCGAACCATAGTATGTTCCTACATATTTCCGCGTGTTCCAATTTTTCTATTGCTGAAATTTTAATGCTATCTCTAATTTCGATCCAAGTATCCTCAAGACCAGTGCACTCCGAGTCTTCTAAAACCGAGAATCTATTCGAAAATTTAATCTGGTATTTTTCTCTTACCTGGCTCTCATCTACTTTCTTTAAATTAAATCTTCGTTTTAGGACATTGGATATTTCCTTACTCAACGATAATCTCTCTTTTATTATCGCTGCTACCAGGTAGTTATCAGTATCACAATCATCTCTCTAAACGACCGGACATCAATTATGCTAGATTGTCTTCTTCTGGCTACTAAAATGTTATGAATTTTATTATGAGAATTTGCGCCTGGTGAGGTCCAAGTGTATTTATGAACTTCGCGATGTGGGAATTTTGTACTCTTAAAGATTAGGTTTTTGGATGTTACAAAATTCACGAGTCTAATACCTTTGCCATTACTTTCCTTATGCAGACTTTCGTTCCCTGTAATCAGTTTGAAAATATCCTCTCGTCCTGCATTCGCATTGAAATCCCGTAATAGAATTTTCATATGATATCGCGGGATTGATCAAATAACCGTTCCACTTCTTCGTAAAAGTTCTCTTTTATATCACCATCCTTACCTTCTGTTGGGGCATGTACACTCATGTCCAAAATTATTGTCACATGTCTATAAATATGTTGTTTTAGGAATATAATTTGATAGCGAATTCTTCCGGTTTTTCTTATAATGTTAGTATGTGTATAATCGCCAGAGATATGTATGTGGCAAATTTCATGTGAAAAGAGCAGTAAATAAGAACAATAAAATGAAAATATTACTTTCTTGTCCATTTAGCAGCATTTTGTTTTACTAATTCTAATTTTCGTATTTATAATTCTTTTCCTTTGAAATTTACCACAAATGCACATTTCTCGATTATACACATAGTATTAGTTTCAAAAGTACCCTGCAAATTCCTTATCAAATTATATTCTTACAATAAGACAGTTATAGATATGCGACAATCATTTTGGACATGAGTGTACATTTAAAAATAATACTACTCCTCGTACCTTTAAGAGTATTAATAGAAAGTCTGTCAGTAACAAATTCAGCCACTTAATGTGGTAATATTCGTTTGTGAACGAAAAACCTTGTTCCTGACTGGTGTTTTTTTATTTCCTTCCCCGTAAAAGAACGTACAATTTCGGAATTCACAGATCCATTTCCTTCCAATCTAACTTCCTGAATTCCTACTACGTCCATCCTGTATTTCTCTAACTCACTCGTTAGGGATTTTAACTCGCCTGCCCTATAAAGACTCCTAATATTCCAAGTTCCAAATCTCATGTTCATTTTCTTTTGCTGAGGTCGTGCCAAGTTATCAGTCGTTGTCCGAGGCTTTTGTGAATATTTCTGAACAAGTGCCTTTTTTACAGGATGAGGTTGTTATCCTAACCCGTACTCCAAGGCTGGAGGATCGCTCGTTGTCGTCTCTCCCCGACTGGTTATTCAGTATATTTGCAGCTAACATCTATATCAAGAGGCCTTTTCCTCGATCCGCAACCTGAGGACGCGCCATGCCATGGTGACAGGAATCCACCTTAAACGGGAAGAATGACACTGCTCGATAAAGTTCTCGAATGACAGATAAAGCCGAGCATCAAAAGCGATTTATCAGAACTGTCGTGTGACTGTGGTGCGAAATGGAAGAAATCGTGTAGCACTTTCAACTGCCTATGTCCGCAATGGCAGTAAGCTGTAAATTAGGTTATATGCACATATATTGTCGCGATGCATTGGTAAAACTACTCTTATAAACTTCACTACTTTAATATGAACCCAACGGTGCCGCTGAAATGCAACATGGGTCTCTGATACCTGGTTAGGTGTTGTATGGTAGTTCAGATGCTTAATATCCGGGCCACTACTGTCATCACGCTACTAGCTTTGAGGAGCATGAATATACTATGACCCAAATGTTGTGTACGAGACAACACGTGTGCCATCATTTCAAAAATATAATGATTGAAAGTAAAAATATTTGTCTCAGTGTACTGCGCAGAGTACCAGACAAGGTATTTCTAAAATATTCAAATTGCAAGAGGGAGTGAAGTAGCATAACGTTTGAAAGCTGTTGTTAAATGAAAGTAAGTGAAAATAGTCTGGGCGCTCTACGATAACACTGTGCAAACATCTTGCGTTTTAGTTCTTTTTTTCTGTGGTCGGGTTTTCGTTTGTTCGCTTTTTAATTATTGTACTAAACGGAAAGAAAGGAAATGTCCGTACTATGAGATTCTGCTCTTTGGTCCCCTACTGTGAGAATATGCTCTTTGGGCATATGACTCGCACCGAACATACATTCGGACCAATAATATTACCGCTTCTTAACGAAAATAATTAGTGCTTGCGATTTGTGCATAAACCATCTTCCACTTCGTTATATAATCTTAGTCTCTTTTCGTTTTACTGCTGCTCTCGTTTATTTTATTTTATTTTCTTCGTTCTTTCCTTCCTTCTTTCTTTACATATTAATGATGGGCCCCGAAGAGGAGAATGTCAAAGTAGAGACATTTCCTTTCTTTACGTTGCGTACACGAATTAAAGTGCGAAGAAACGAAAACCCGACTACAGAAAGAAAAACTAAAAGGCAAGATATTTGTTTAGTGTTATTGTAGAGTGTCCGAACTTGTTCCATTTGCTTCCATTTAGCAACATCATTCAATCGATATGCTGGTTGACTCCTCTTGTCATTTGACAATTTTGAGTAGGACTTCGTCTGGGACCCTGCGGGTGGCCCTGGGACGACACTTTTTGCTTTAATATGTTTTACATTTAAAATGAACAAACACGTGTTTTCCTGCTTTGGTATCTGTCTCACCGTTTGCGATTTCTAGGGGGTAACGGAATTTCTGGACCCCATTGTATATTCATATATCTCGCACAGTATATGCATTTGGGAAACTTTTATTATAGTTTCGTAAAAGGCGTCAGTAGTGTTTTCGATTGGTGTATAAACCGCCTTCCACTTCGATATATATTCTCGGTCTCTTCCCTTGAATGCTGCATGATAAAACAAATTAACATTTATATTTCAATTTAATTTATTTTATCATATGTGTGTTATTAACGATTTCGATGTTGGTCATGAACATTACTTGAAATTAAGTTAAATATAGATAAAGAAAAGATATTTAGTAACGGAAAAGTACTCATTCTAAATTCATGTCAGTGAAGGGAAACGAAAGCGTAATTGCAAAAATAGGTACCAATACATGCTTCTGTGAAGCAATTCATTGATACAACGAAACATGGAAGTTTCGCTATGAGTTCACGCCATGTACAATGATTTTAAACGGGATAAAACGCTTAGTTACTTGATATAATGTTGTTTCTGAATGATATATTCATTTTTAATCATATGAGCGAAGATACAATTTATTATTAATAAATTATGGATTTTACTACCTGCTTTAGGACAAAAAAACTTGCTTGTATTATGTCCACCTACTAATTAAACAACAAATGCCTATTATTTTCTAATAGTTCTTATCAAGTATAATAGAGATTATTATTATTATTGAAAAATTCATCAAATAAATCATTGACTAACATTTAAAGTAAAGCTTCCAAACTAAAGCAATATAATTAATTACGTTGTGGGATAATACACCCCATTTTTAAGGATTTGGCTTATAAAATCAAACATTCGATCGTATAGAAGTTTGCAGGAACAAGCACAAGAAATACATATATTTCTTTTCATATCCCTTTGAGATTTTTGTTTATTATAATAATATGGAAGACGTATAAAAAATAAGTTAATGACTGTGAAATTCACAAAACTGAATTAGTTCAGTATGACTGCCTAGTTTTTAAAAAACTTGGTTGAACGCCTTTGTAAAAGATGATGAACTTCCATTTTCATCTCATTTTAACATATATAGAATGGATCGTTAATCCTCTCGGGGTGGTGGTGTTATAGTTTGTGTGAATAGTAAATGGACCAGTAAAGTACACCACGAACTACCTAGAAATTGTGAAATTATATTGGTTGAAATCGATGTTACTAAAGGTATGAAAGTGATCCTTGGTCCTTTAGGCCACACAGAAACTCACCCTTAACCATCTTAGAAGCTTGCGGAGATTCTGCATTAGCAGCCCTCTCACTACGTGATGTGGTTTTAATGGGTGACTTTAATTTGTTCATTGATTGAATATCACTTGATATGGGAGTTGGTAAGTGTTGAAATGATGACTGTTTTTTTTTTTTTTTTGGATACGTTTATTCAAGGTGTGTTCTTACGTCAATATAGTATGTTCAACACGCGGGGGGATAGCAACCTAGATTATGTTGTCTTCTCTTTAAAATAAATTGACATATCTCCAAATATGATTTTTTTCTGCTGACCACGATTAATTGGATATTACATTTTGTCCTAATATACGAACATCTAGCAGAAATTCTAGTCCTGCGAAACATGTTAATAAACTGTCTAAGAAAACACCATGGGATGATGTCTGCCGTGCCTCAGATCACTTTCCATGGTGTTTGATATAAAATGGTACCATTGATGATGCTACAGAGCTTCTTACTGATAACTTTGTAACTGCTGTGGACGACTTTGTTCCTAAAATACCTCAAATGTCATCTAAGTTCCCTTCTTGGTTTGACGATGAGATTCGGTCTGCTCTGTAAAACAAGAAGCTCGCGTGGTTACCCTGGAAACAAGAACCAAACCAGTTTGTTTGCATCTAGTATGTAGCTAAGTCGTTGATACGAAAAGCTCCTACTTAGAAAACCACAATATTTATTTCTTCAACATTTCAACTTCATTTTGTTCGAGACCTAACAGTTTCTGGTCTCTCATTAATTCAAAGAGAAATAAATTTAGTATATCCATGAATGTGAACTATGCTGGGAGCACTGTTACTGGAGAACACAGAGCAGAATCGTTGAATGGTTATATTTACAGAAAGTTCTACAGCCAGACGGTACCAAATCCTCTTCCATCTTTTGAAGCTGTATGTTCGCATTCCCTATTCTCGATTTCTACCATGCCCGCTGAAGTCAATTCACTCTCGTCATCTCTACCACACCATCGTGCTCTTTGTCCCGACAATATTTATACAAACTTCCTTTGCAATACAGCCGCATCAATTGCTTATCTCATGGCTTTTTTATTTAATAGATATTTTAGAGAACGCTTTTCTCCTCAACTTTTGAAAAAGGCTAACATTATTCCAGTCTATCAATCTGGCACTAGAACTGACGTATGTTCCTATAGACCCATTCACTTCTCTGTGCGTTGTCAATTCTTTGCGAAAAAGTCATTAAGGACAGACTTTACAAGTTCATTTGAACATTGTGCACCATGGCTTCCTGCAACAGAAATCATGCCTCACCAACCCATCAGAATTTCTTATTCATGCTATAAACTGTATTTCAGAAACAACTCAACTGGATGTAATATACTTAGATTTCTCCAAAGCTTTCGACAAAATTGACACCCATATTCTTCTTTACAAGCTAGTCAAAGGGTTTAATCTTCATGAGAAATTTCTGTTTTTACTAAACTATTATTTTGCTAATCCTATTCAACGTGTTATTATACCAGATGATTCATCCAAATTTGTCCCAGTTTTTTCTGGAGTTCCCCACGGTGTTGTTCTAGGTCCACTGCTATTTCTTCTTTAAATGGATGATCTTCCTTCCTTGCTATCTTTACCATCTAACAACATTCTTATCTTTAATGATGATTCTAAAATTTTCCATAAAATCTCTATCATAAATGATGCCCTTCTACTTCAACAAATTCTTACTAAACTTAACGACTGGTTACGACTTGAAAGTTGAAACTAAACCCTCAAAAATGGTGTACTTTTAGTTTGCCTTTGAAGGAAAAATAAAATTTATCAGAAATATTCTATCTATAACAGTCCTACCGAAAGAGTCATTACACATACAAACCTCGGAGTAATGTTCGGTAGGAAACTTACATTTGCAGATCATAACTCTTTTACTGTTAAGAGTGCTATGAGAATGCTGAATGTTCTTTACAGATTTACTGAAGTTCGCGATTTAAAATCAATCAGTATTTTTTCCAAAGCTTTTGTACATCCTAAAGTCGAATATTGCTCACCGATATGAAATATAACATGTACTTCAAACTTATCCCGTTTTGATTCTGTTCTTAACTGTTTTTCTTGCCACTGGCAAACACAGAATTCCTTCTTTAAGTAGTCTCATAGAACAAGCTCCTAAACAAATTCAATATTCAGACTGCACTTACTCGTCGTATTTTGGCGGCTGTTTCTCCATAAAATTATCAATAGGAAAATTAACTCCGAATTGTTGCTCTTCGTTCTGAATTTTCTCGTACCTTCTCGCCTTGCTCGCAGTCCTACATTACTTACATATGTAACACCAAGATTATCAATTATACAACGTTCCTTATACTACAGGCTGGCATCATTGTGTAACAGTTTATTGTCAGATGTTCATATTCTTGACTCTGAAAATCATTTCAAAAACAAGTTAAAGTCTATGTGAACATGCATATATAAATATATAATTTTTAATATTTTATTTTTTTTTAATTTTTCATTCATTTTGTTATTTCTTATATACATTATTATATTGTTATTAAAATGGACATTCATCTGAACCTGAAACTTTTGTAAATAAATAAATAAATAAATGTTAGTTTTATCTATTAAGACTTTATATAATATTTTTCCACACTAAAGAACTTTAAATTTCGATATTTTTAAGTTACAGATTGCTGATTAAAATTCAAATTATAAACAAAAGTAATCAAACATTAATTTGTGATCAACAATAAAGCGTCATAGTGCAAAGTGCCAATTAGTAAATACCAACTCAAAACCATCACATTATTTAGTAGCAGCTTTGCATCATAGCTTGAAAACAGAAACTTTTAAAAGCTCGCATACCTTGAGGACTTATATAAGCCGCGTAAAACAATTCTTTGTACTACGATTTTACCGTATTTTTTATTCTTCAGAAAATGTTATTAGTGTAATTTCTTTTGCTAAAATCATATTTAAAAGTAACTATACAATTTTATACGTATTTTGTACCTAAGCTGGAAGATTTGTTCTATTTATATTTTTGGTTATTGTTATGTAATGTATTCCTAAAGCAATGATATTTTTTTTATTTTTAATTTCTTACAGGCGATTTAAACAGTTTCAGTGTTTTGTTCAAAAGAATTAGTTAAATAAACATCTATATACCGTGAATTATAAAATGAGGTTACACTGTTTGAAAGTCTCAGACCTCGATCTACAAGCTAATGTAATTTCATTGCTCTTTTCGGAATTTTAACTCTGTATCATACTATGACATCATTTGGGTGAAATTGCTTGCTAATCGGTGTACATCTTTGATAATTATGACAAATCAAAAGACGCGCTCTGCTTTAAGGTTGCCCTGAAAAAATAGGTTACAAGACATAAAATTGTAAGTATTCTTTGTGCCATCAAACCTTGAGTACGGTTCCGCCTATTTGCTTCAGTTTTCACGTATCCAGCGTTTGCATTTGGTCGTCTAGATGCAGAAGTTATAGATGAACCATATGTTCTGCTACCACAACTTGATGTTTTGTTGAGCTGAACTACTCTTAAGACCGAAGAGAAGCCCCAACGGGTAAACGAACACAACACCCATTGGGACCCTTCCTCGGACTCAAAAGTAGAAATCATGTTACTAATTTTCAAAGAATATGAAACTCAAAAATAATATTTCATTACTAAAATATCAATAAGATCATTGAATTAACCCTTAAGTACTATGGACGAAAAGAATCACGTAACTACTATGGAACGGTCTGTCAGACCGCGTTGTTGTTTCACATTTTCTGAAGAGTAGTTTAATTGCATATTTTTAAAAATGATATCCTACATATCTTAGTTACTTATAGAAAAATAAAACATAGTAATTTCACAATGTAAAAAAAGCTTTATATTTTTAAAACAATGAGAAAGAGAACACAGTCAAAATTTGCAACAATGCATTAATTGTTATTCTGAAATAGTAATTGTTGAAATATTCAATTTCTTTCTCCGTTTCTATGTAGTCAAAATAACACTAATTTAAAATGCACTGTTCTTATAGATGCACTAAGAACAAAAATTACAGTAAAAACGGAGAAAAAACATGGAATTTTAGCTTTTTTAAACTTAGAGGAAAGTACTGTTTTAGTTGTACTCTTAATTTTTTCTAGTGAAACGGTAATGAATAAAACTTATTTTTAGTTCTTATATGATGGAGAACACGTTTTGCCGGTATGGAAAGTACCGCACTAACTTTTCTGACAGCATGCACTTTCTTCAGGTAGGCACTTATATCTTTTTTATTCTGCCCCGCAAGGAAATCGGTACCCCACACCGCTGACACGAATGAATATCTTTGCTTTCCGCTTACAACTCAGTTGACAGAAGACTATGTTTTCCTTTTCAACTCCTTATGCGCGATGGTGGGAAACTCACTTTCCAGCTGTAGTATGCTCTTGATTGAAAAACTCAGCTCACGTGGCAGATGTCCGATGAACAATCTACGTTCTAAGTCCTGTTGCCAACGTTTTCATGAAATCAAGTCTTGTCATCACTACGGACTTAGCGTAGACTTCATGCAAGACATACGCATTGACATCACACGCAACATCCACCAACATAAAGAAAATTGTCAATGGCTATCGTCTTGTTCGACGACTTGATGTGTAATCTGTACATTTTTTGTCTAGAGTATCCACTCCGCCTTTACTCATGTTATAAAATGTGATTACTTCAAGTTTTTCAGTCTCTGGGTCATTATTTGATGTGTAGTGCAAGACGTGACACACAGTAAGACACCAGTAGATAACGAAAGTCAACTGATCAGCAAAATACTCACGCAACTACTATAGTACGTCTGTGAGACCGTTCGACCCCTCCAGCGCCGCGCACAGGGGATCAATTACAACACGAACTTCACAATATGTAACCATTTGCTAGACAGGAAGGTAGACGATAAGATCCACTTGTAGTAGTGAGACTGTGGAAAATATAATGATATGAAAAGTCGCAGCGGTCTGAGAGACGGTCCATAGTACTTACGGGTTAAACAGTAAATATTAATGGACGACTACAATACATTAAAAAAGTCTTATTTATCTATTGTATATTAATTTTATTTAAGTAATATTACATTTTTGTTTTTAACTGACCGGAAACAGAAATATGAAATTCCACCCAAACTAACAAAACTAAAAAACCTTCAAGTACTTCTAATATAGACTACATACATCTGAATTTAAAACTGATGTTTTGTACGCTATTCTTAATACAAGAAATAAAAAGACCTGCATTATTACCACTATATACAACAGTGAAAATATCTTTCACGATTGCTTCGATTACGTCTTGGGAATCTCGGTTTACATTTCAAGTGAAACATTATACTTGTGTTTATATAACATTTACATGCAAGCCTTATTTATTAGTGCTACTCTAAAATGACGCAAAAGAAATATCAACGCAAAAACTTAACCAGTATTACATAATTATTCCAGTCAGATAATTATCCTTCAGAATTATTTTTTGGATGTCTTAATAATAATTGTTGTACAGTGAGAGCTGAAAATTATAATGTGATCAAAAATGATTCGAACCGGGTCTCAGATACTAAATTCACATTTTAACTCAGTGTGTGTTGCAAATAGAGCTGAAACATATTACGACATGCAGACTATATTGATAATAGGAAAATGGCTAATTACAAACTCCCTACAAATCTCACGACAAACCACATCAGCGCGAAGCAGCGAGGGGAGACACTGATCGAGAAAAACCCTCAATGACAGATCTAGCAAATCATTAAAAATGATTTACTAGTACTATAGTGCGACTGCAGTGGAAGCTGGACGAAATCATGTAGAACCTTTCACAGCCTACGTCCACAATGAGTCAGCTGCGGTATGAACATATGCTGTCGAGTTGCAAGGGCCAAACTTCTGTTATAAACTTCAGCAGATTAACCTTCATATTGCCTTGGGGCTAATATGACCCCACGGGACATATATTTCATAAATAATTTCTCTGTACGATGTTTTCGGCGACGGATTACTTTAGTATTCCTCGACCTAGTCTAGTTCTTTATATAGTATTAAAAGTTAATTATCTTGAGTAACGTTGTTAATAAAAAGGTAACACTACAGACCTTAGGGTAATATTGACCCCAATTTCTAATATTATATTTTCCCATCCATTATTATTAGTTTTATTATTAATTTATTTCCTCCTATTCATGATGCCTATGATTCAACATTTGCTTGAAAACATTTGAAAAATCTGCAAAGTACAAGATTAGTATGGCATTAGGAACGTTTAACCTTAGAAAAGTTCTAATACAACGTAGAATCGAGCCGTAAACGAACGTCACACATTATAAACATCGGGTGTATTATACCAGTCTACGTGTTGGGACTAACGTCCCTGATTTCGTGACATGCGATGAAGACGTTAGATCAGGGCAGTATTGGTTTCTCCATATCGTACCCATGGTGCCAGTTATGTTAAGATTCAGCGGATGTGCTAACCCCGATGTTCAAAAAACCACGTCGTTACAGTTCCAGTTGTATAAATGTGTGGATTATTGTCCTTGTATATGACATAATTATTCCAAAAATTTATCCAGAACGGAGAACGCATATGATCCTCTAAAATGGCGGCATAATCACGGATTGTTGTGCAACCACTAAGCGCTAGCACAGCAACTCCTGAATTCGAGAAGCATACACATTTTCAAGATATGCTGTTTATCAGCAAAAGTCCAGCTATTTAAGTTTACAGATTATTTGATCTTTCTGACACAGCACTGAAAACAAATTCTTGCACAACCATACAAGGATTGTCAAAAAACTCAGCATGTTTCAGTTCTCGTAGTGTCCCCTTATGAACACGGAAAAGCCATCAAGACCTGTCGCATGTGTCACATGAGTTAGCTAGCTGAGATCCAGAGGAGAGTGAAAATGTGCTAACAACTGCTTCAAAATCGCGTAATGTACGTTTCCTGAAACCGATTGTCTCATGCGATGGTAGGTGTTGTAGAATGTGCTAAAACAATGGCTGAGCAAGGGTCAAGTACAAGAACTGGTCTTCAAAAAGTGCTGTTTGGAGCAAATGTTGTATTATGTTTGTAGTGGTAGTAGGAGCAGGTAATTAACTTTAAATTTGAACCCAACAGTCCTACCATCAAGGTCGACCTTTACTGCGATCAGCTGTAAGAGACAAATAATGCACTACATCAAACAAATACCCTGAGTCGGTGAACCAAAAACCGCACCACTACAATAAGATAAATATTCTGCGCTTTAAAAACGCAGGAGATTCGTCGAATTAGTAGGAAAAGGAGCAGTACACTGCACTCAAAGCGGTCGTGATGTGGTGGAAGATTTACCTCGCTTTGATCGAAAATCAACGTCTTCACTAAACTTAACATCGCTAAATTAAACGAAATGGTGATTAAAATCATCGTTTAAATCTAGAGAGATAGTCGCTGAAATTATTGTGTCTCACGAATCCATTCGTACCATTTGAAACTGTAGCTTAACATGAAACATGTTGCTGCTCCACTAGTGTCGAAAGATATGGATGTTTTGGGAAGACTCAATAGCGTAAGGGTTGCTGAGGACATGCTACAAAGAGTCAATTCCGAACCCACATTCATACAACGCATTGTAACTGATGATGAGACATTAGTGTACGAGTTTGACATGCAAACTGGTCCACAAGCTTTAGCATGGTGCCTTTCAATTGTGCCGAAACCGAAAATGGCTCCTCGAAGTCGACGAAAAGTGAAGGTTATGTAGACAGCTTTTTTTTTTTTTTTGATTATCGCGGTGTTGTTCGCCTGGCATTCTTGCCAGAAGCAGTGACAGTAATCAAAAATAATTACCTAGGCGTTACGTGGCGCTTGAGAGCCCAAATTCATCGAAAACGACCAAATTTGTGGAAAGAAAACTCATGGATTTGCACTTCAGTAACGGACCATCTCACAAGGTTATCATTGTGGACGAATTTAGGGCCCAGAAGTAAACAAAACTTTTCGAACAAGCACCAAATCCACCTGATCTGTCCCCGGCAGACGTATTTCTTTTTCCAAAACTTCGAAGCATCCGTTTTCAGTCGGTAGAATACATCAAATATAATTCGTGGTGAGTACTGAGGTCAATTCCGGAAAATGCGTTTCAAAAATGTTTTAATGATTGGATACATCTTTGGCATAAGTGTATTGTTTCGAACGTTGATTACTGTGAAAGCGATACAATAAATTTGAATGAATAATGAAAATTTTGTGTTTAATTCACCAACTACCGGTAATTTCTTGACAGAATATCTTTTTATATCCATGTATATTTTACGTAATATCCAGTTATATCTGTAAAGAGATTATGTAATATTTTATCAGATTTAAAACTTTTCTTTAACATTCGATATTTTTAAGTTACAGGTACTTGATTGAAATTCGAGTGTGTCAAAAGAAAGAAAACATGCATCGATTAGTAAAGTATAATAACGCGTCATACTGGGTAGTAGCAAAGTAGTAAATACGAACAAAAATCTACAGTCAGGATGTAATATATTATATTGATCCTACATGAGAGAGGAGAATATGTTGATTGCTTCTAGTGTCAAATTTACTTTCATATATTTTGGTAAAAGTATTATATCCAGTGATACTTAAATAAACAGTGCCTTATTATTTTTTTCACTCAATGATCTAGTGCTTTTCTCCTCATGTATACTATAACCAATGTGCAAATTTCAAACAAAAAAATACGTTGGATTATTTCTTCATTTCCTCCACAGCCGTTTGAGGTTCAACAATGATATCAATAAAATTTACTGGCTTACAACAACTACGAAAAAGACATTATCAACCATCGCCAACGATCGTTGACTAACGAAGATTAATGAAGACAGTCATTTCTGGATAAAAAGAGCCACAACACCGCAGAAAGCTTCTATCTCTACCGAGAGTACTCACCTCCACTCTCTAGGACACCTGGTTTCTAAGAGCTTCTTTGCTAGAAAGTCTCTTTGCAAACACCTTACCAGTCTCTAGGACGCCTGGTTTTTGTGGTTTGTCTTCCTCTCCAGGAAACTGAGTCTTAAACGTACAAAAAGACGCATTGCACAAAAGAGCCTTGGATTCTATCACCATAGGACACCCTGTCTCTGACTTCCTATGAACTAACCAACAAAATACCAAATATCTAAAAGTAACTTAGTATTTGATCTGTAATTATCTTTATGTTCATACGGGGACATTTTATAATAAAAATGGATTGGGAAAGTCGAAGATTCACGTGTACTATTTTTAACCTTTACCCTAAAGCCAAACATCTACAATATACGTGAATTATAATTATATTGTAATGCACAATAATAAGTGTTGAATCTACCAAATGTTGTGTTTCTCCTCTGTTTAAGGATAGCAAAGAACGATAGCTTGTCTGCCTCTCTTCTTCTCCTCTTACTCAGTGGTTGATGGAAGAAGGCAAAGTAATTTCGCGACCAAGAAACAGCAGGAAAGGAGGCAAAAAGGCTTTGAAGAAAAGTACAGCGCCATAACTAGACGCCTAAATATTTAGTTTCATATTTTCCTCATTTACTAAATCTCGTGCTCAGAGTGGGATCGTAAAGATGTAGTAATTCTTCCGTTACATAAAACAATGAAACGCATAGAACTGCGGAGTTCTGCAGAATTTATAGTATCATCGACAATTTGAAAAATAACGTATATAGGTCATTCGCAGGACGTACCAATTTCCGTCACAGGGAATAAAATAGTTCCAAAAATTGATACATATATATTTTAGCTGGTGATTCATGTGCTTTTGTTTATCGTGCACATAAAATGTGGCGTTACTTTGAAATACTTTTTTAAAATAATATATTTATTGCAACGTATCATTTGTGTTACTAGTGCTCCGACTATTCTTCTATATTTTCAAATTATTATAGCTGTAACTTCTAGTTCTATATTTATAGTATAAGTCTTTCATCATCCGGTTCTCCTTTGTGGCTAAGCGGTTAGGGTTCGCGCCTTTTGCGTGGGAGTCCCGGGTTCAATTCCCGGCGGAGCTCATGTGGTTCGGATTCCACCTTAATCAGGAGGTCCACGTCACATATAGCCTCGCTACTGAGCGGGACGTTAAACTCAAAATCAACTCAACTCAACTCTTTCATCATCCAGTATAATCCCTGATATCTCTCCACTGACTACCACTTCTACAGACATCTATATTACTTCTTGGGAGAAAATACCTTCCCTGACGATAGAGCGGTACAATATGTGTTTCAAGGTTACCAGGTCTCGTACAATTGCTATTGCTGATTCTGATTAAGGTACGGTGGTGTAATACTATAACGAGTTTATGTGTGACTATTACAATTATGTGTGTCTCGAGAAGGAGTATAATTCCACTGCTAACAAAAAAATACAATAGATACACTGTGATAAATGTAATTTCATACTTTTTATATATAGTACAAATGTAAATAGATAAATAAACTCTTGGAGTGGAATAAGAACTATAAATTGTTTGAGGTTGACAATAAAAACATTGTATTTAACGCCACAGAAACTCATTATTCTTGACCCTGCAAGTACCAGGTTATCATAAAAATAAGTATCGCTGTTCAGAGAACTCTCGAGACGTAACCACTTGACAGAATGCAACCAAACTTCATAGGAGTATATTTGGGAACATGCAGAAGCGATTGGTCTGGAAAACAAAACTAGTTCCAATCTTCGCCACAAAAGATAATTGTGGCGCTGTACGACGCCAAGTAAGTGCAGCTTGGAAGGAAAACGTCACTAATGATGCTAAATGATAAGAAAGACAGCAATTTCCTCTCATGTGGGTCTTGTTGCATTGATCGCCAATGCAATTAATACCGCGTGGTCAGTGGGGAATTTGCCTGGGGCTTTTGGGCTGAAGTTCCCCTTAATTCCGGGACGAGCATCGGTATCTGCGGACGCAACTGATGTTTTATTGTTACCTTGTAAGGATACCCATGCAGCAGTTTGCGAAGAATTTTCCACACAGTTGCATAGGGCATGTTCAGATGTTTTTACACTGCCTTCCCACCTACCACGATAATGTTACCCTCGGATTTCTCCACGACGGCATTGATTTCTCTACGAACATTTAGAACTCCTTGCTGTGTTATGGTCCGCGGTGGCTCAGTGGTAGAGCGTTCACCTCCGGTACTTGGGGTCCCTAATTCGATCCCAGCTCGCACCAAGTGAACTTTGTGGTGGACAAACACCGTGTGAGAGGGTGTCCTCCCATTTTCTTCATTCCACCATTTCAGTCATAATTTCATCATCACCGTCTCCTTTAGCCTAGCCGGCATAATCATGGAACGTAAAACTCATAGACTTTCCTCCTGTGTTACACTCTTACTACATCTTCCTGGTCTCAACCCTAACATGCCGGTCTCTTCAAATGTTCACACTATTTTTTTAACGTACATTATGTAATGGGACGACAACGTGACCCCTATCGTGGAGATATTCACGAATGGTACCAGCATTATTGTTCAACGTAAAGTTTTATTAACAAGGATCTTTCTGGCAACTTTAATAACACGGTTGCTCTCTTGGTATCCTATTCGCAACTTGGTCTTGACCTACAGAACAACTGAGGTGGTTACTCAGGCCAGCATATGTTTCAGTGATACGGGTTCGAGCCCCATATGGGCCAGAAGTGAACTGCTCTAACCTTGCTAATGTCCGGTGTTGGCTTATTTCTTCTTCCCAAAGGTTTTCCGTTGTATTCAATGGGTCCCGGGTTCGGTTTCGGTCAAGACACATGAGTCGGATGTCATGTTAACCTGTAGGTCCCATCCATAGAAAGTTATCATAATCTAATACGGTACTAGTCACCATGGGTTCTCCTTGCCTAAGGACTTTTACGTCTAAGACCTGCCTTCGGACAGAATCCCACATCACCATCATCACACATCACTACTACACAGGGTTGTTAATCGGAGTACAAATCAATGCTACGCAGGCCCCTTATCTAAGGGGGTCTAGGAGGGCCGGCTCTCATAATTTTTACCGGCCCCCTAAAATTTCACCGTAGGCTTGCAAATAAATTATAGTGTGGCGATGAACTATAGTATGGTTGGATCGGGTCCCCCTAACTTCTACCGCCCCCTCCTAAATGTTTGGGGTGGCTACCGGTCTGATGTTACGCGTCGAACGGGGGCTAAATTACGTCTTTGTTTCACTGAACATCAATGATATCATTTGTCTTCCATACTGCACTTACCGTACTTAACACCAAACAGCAACACAATAGCCTCTGAAAGTGAGATTTGACACCAATCTTTTAATGAAATTTTGAAGGGAGCTTGTAGTTTATGAGCATAAGAAAGACTAACATTTAACTTTGCTTTTGTAAGGTATCCAAGAATTTTAAGCAAGCGCTTTAGCCTAAAATTCCCTCGTAAATTCGCCACAGACCAGGGGGTATTAATAGCATTGGTTATCCATACCACGAGACTCATACGGGAGGTAATTACAGCCTTTCTTATCGTTTAGCATCGCTAGTCTCGTTTTCCTTCTACGCTGCACTTACTTGGCGTTGTACAGCGAAACAATTACATCTGGTGTTGAAAATTGGAACTAATTTTGTGTTATATACCGATCGCTTCTACAGGTTCCGAAATATACTGCTACCAAGTTTGGTTGTATTCTGTCAAGTGGTTACGTCTTTAGAGTTCTCTGAACAGCGATTCTTATTTTATGATAACCTGGTAGTTGCTTATCCTCTAAGACACTGCTTTTTTTTATAAGAACGTCTCTTTGCTAATAAGTGTGTGAAAATCAGTGATTGATCATTAATATTGCTGTGATTACATAATAACAGTGATATTAGTTTTGCATGAGTTATAAGATTACATTTTTAATACGTTTATATTTAAGTTGAATTGGCGTATTCTGCACTTGTTGCTACACTGACATAAATGGTCCCTCCACGCATGCCCACTTCATAATGAAAAAATCGTATCTATGGATTTCGCTAGCACTCTTCAATAATCTCTGACACTCCAACACCACTATTGTTTTAATGTCCTTTGCTTTCATTAATCTTTCTTCTTCATAATAAAATAATAATGTTGGATGTTAAATTGCAGATTTAATTTCATTTATTTCACAGAAGTAGGTGGTATGAGATAAGTTTTGAGTACTGCAGGCAGTATTGCTCTATTCGTTCTATGGATCTTGGAAACAATAATTGTCAATGTTCTTTGGTATCAGTAGCTTATTCATGATTTCTCCCGTCCGTGACATTTCGTTTTTAAGTATTCTATGTGCCATCAAACCCTTAATAGGTTTCTACTTAGTTGCTCACTTTTTTTATATATCTAGCTTTTGCATTTCGTCACCTAGATGAAAGAAAGAAGAATCACGTGTTTCGCAACCATAATTTCATAATGTGTAGAAAAGTTCAGACTCTTTAAGGATGGCAAATAGTGAACAAATCCACTATTTGTCATACTTCCACGGACCCAAAAGAACAAAGTGATGTTACTAGTTTTTAAACAATCTGAAGCTCAAAAATCGTATATCATTAATGAAAAAAATAATAAGATCAACAAACTAAATAATAAATATCAATGCACAAAAGCAATAGTTTAAAATATTTTATTAATCTATTGATTATTTCGTTTTTAGGTAACATTATAATCTTCTTATTAACTAGCTTGGAACATGAACATGAACCAGTACTCATCTCAGGCCCCGTGTCGCCAATAGGCGACAAAAAGTGCCCATTTATATAAAAAAAATATTTCGCAAGAACCGATGGATAAGTTTGCTTCATTACTGATTGCCCCTTTAGTCCATAGATGGAACTTGAGGCTGACGAGGAAATTTCCGTCTGCATTTGTTCTGGCGCGCTTGAGCAGTGATTGCGTGAAGAGAAGATGGCAGAAAGTCCAAAAAAGAAAGGTTGACAACGAAATGGCGGTATGTGTCCCATTATATTTTGTCAGGTGCAGTTTTATTTTGTAATTTTATTGCCAAATATATCACAGAGCACAGTAAGCTCAAATAGGGTGCTCCACCACTCGTTAGGTGCATGCTAGAGTTTGGTAAATATTGATGTCGCTTATAGGCAACA
This sequence comes from Thermobia domestica, assembly GCF_964235325.1. Lineage (NCBI taxonomy): Eukaryota > Metazoa > Arthropoda > Insecta > Zygentoma > Lepismatidae > Thermobia > Thermobia domestica. The sequence continues at coordinate 107,547,442 of NC_137470.1, forward strand.
TCGGGTTTCAGTGTGTTCGTAGGTTGTAAATTATGTGGTGGAAAGTTACTTCAGACAAAAGACTGTTTGAAGTTTGTAAGCTTGTTGCCACTGCATTTACAGCAATGGGATAAACTATTACCAAATAACTAAATAAAAAACTTCACAGTTGTTTTTTGCAATCTGAAACGATGTGGAGAAGCATTTTTCATTTCATGAATGAAGCTGAAGTTATTGAATTGCTGATTAAAGCAATTGGAGATGCGTTTCTATACTGTTGATTTATTGCTGGGTTCCCAGGGAATTGATATTCATAACTTATCTTTAATTACAAGAATTCATAACTCAATAAAGCATAGTAAACACTCGATTATACGAAGATTGATCGAAAAGTAATTCAAAAGAATTAACTGAAAAATGTTCCAAGAAAGACGGAATCCATATCATGTCAAACACCCAAAAGCAATAAGAAACTACAATTCGTCCATGGGTGGCGTAGACTTTCTTCAGAGACTTATTAAGTACTACAGGATATCTTCTAGAACTAAACGATGGACTGTACGTGTGATGGTGCATTTGACTCATTATGCTCTTGCTGCAAGCTTTATGTACAAAAAGTAAAGATATTTTAGATTACTTATGACATTCAAGTGAGTGTTTCTGAGGATATGGTACTCTACATAAGAAGGTAATTTCCCTGAAACCAATACAGACAGTGAACTGGAAAATACCATCGAACACAATAAGAAATGTAAAGCCACATCCATTTGATTATGCTCGCAAGAGCAATGCGTCACACCCTCCAGAATGTTCTGATTCACCAAGAAATCACAGATGTCGCTTTCCTGGCTGTACAAACAAAAAAGCAAGAATAAAATGCTCCAAGTGTAAAGTGTTTTTGTGCCTTGTGCCCGGTAGAAATTGCTTCAAACTTTATCATCAAATCTCAGTAGCAGTCTGAAAAAATAGTAACTTTGATTCGGATGAGAGTTTATAGTATAATATGAATGTTATTGAGTGAGTACTTATTATTATTATTATTATTATTATTATTATTATTATTATTATTATTATTATTATTATTATTATTATTATTAAAAAACTACAACATATATGCACCTAACAATGTAGTAAAATATGAAGTTTTAAAGAACAAAAATGTACATCAATTTGCTGTAAAATAAAGCAGTAATTTGGAAGAAAATACAATTAATGGTTCGAAATTTAACATATAAAATAAGGTGTATCTGAGACCCCATGTCGCCTAGAGGCAACATTCACCTAGAGGACAACTAACAAAGATACGAAAAAATAACTGAAAATTGACTAACAGGGCACACAAATTATGGTAATTATATTATTGGAAAATAAAATTTGTTCCGAAACTTTTTCTTGGCCCGAGGAGGTTAAGACACTCAAAAGCTTGAAGCACTTCTAGTATTGACCACATATTCCTGAATATAAAAATGATATTTTGTGAACAAGTACCTGAGATAAGAAAATCTGCATATTTTTCACAGCATACAACGAAGGTAATGTTCTTCACGATTGGGTAGAATTTTGTTTTTGTCTTGGAAATTTCAGTCTACATTTTAAGTGATATAGTTCACTTGTCCTTTTATGAGATCTAGATATAAGCGTTATTTATTCCTGCTACTGCAAAATGAATCAAAACATAGAAACAAATTAAAACATACTATTCCTTTCATACAGTTATTCAGAAGAATTATTATCTGGATGACACGTTAAGAATTACTTTACATCCAGAGCTAATAATGGAAACGTGACAAAAATATTTTATATTCCGGGAATAAATATACGTTTAATTTTTGGTGTATTGGGATGAGAACCAAAATATATTTGGAAGTATAGATTATATTCAAAGTAAGAAAATTGCATTTAAAAGATTGGCTTCCAAACTCACAATAAGTTAACTTTATTTTAGGAGTTTATATATCACCGTGCGTGAATATAGGAACCTTTAATCTTGTTCCGCATATTTCCTTCAGTTTTCACATTTCTAGCGTTTGCATTTCATCATATGCAGAAGGTACAGAGGAATCACATGCTCAGCATGCAGAACTTATATTGGTTTGAGCTTTACAACTCCTTATACCGAAGAAACTCCTCCAACGTGTGAACGAACACAACACTCATTGGAATCCCTCCTCAGACTCAAAACTAGAAATTGCTATTAATTATCAAACAATCTGAAACCCAAAGATAATAAAAATAAATTAGATCAATTAATTAAATAATAAATGTCAATGGACAACACGATACATTATTTTTTATTTACCTATTGTGTATTAATTCTGCTTAAGGAACTAAAATGACTAACTCTATGGCCTATGTAATCGGGAGGTTAATTGCCGCGTTCACAAGAAATCTTTACTGACAATCATGGCAAATTTAATTAAGTGTATAATCTATTTAAAACTTGCATACCATTCGAATGGAAACCCAAGGCAGAATGAAACTGCGCAGCATGTAAAGAACTCCGTAATTTCGCAATGTGGAAAGGTAGACAACAACTAAGTATATTGAAACACCAGCTGTGTCTAGTGATGTAACATCGAGGATTCAGCATCAAGAGTTTTGGGGCCCTGTTGATACTCTTTGTATTTAGGTAATGAAAAATGAGATGTTAGCTATAGTGATTTTGTGCTTTACATAAACTTTGTGAAAAGCTTTTACAATTTTTCGACCTAGTGAGGAATGGATATTACTTTCACTGGAGTCTCAAAAAATCACGGGATGCATGTACGGACAAATTTCTATCATCTCATGATAATTCCTGATATTGACAGCAGGATAAGTTTTGTGGAACATAGCAGTAATACACATGAATTGTTAATCATCTTATATCAAGATAGCTGTTAAATACAATATGCATGTCCAATGGATTTAATGAGTATTAAATGTAGAAACATTTTTTTTTGTCTAACTCGAAAACTGGTAATACAGAATATTTTTGTTAATATATTATACAATACAGGGTCCATCAGACTTAATGACGTAGCTAGGTTCTTTCTGTTAAGAGGGAGGGGAGGAATGTGTAAACTTAAGACGTATTTATTTCGATAAATAGATTGAAAATCTAGACCTCATGTTTATTTTTAAGTACTTCGCTGAATTGATAACCCCCATTGTGTTTTCTCACAATACCTTTTAATTAGTAAAACGTATGTTGTGTTTGATCGGTTTTAGTTTTTGTTCATAATATTTTATACTTCTTCAAAGGAGTTGATTTGAACCAAGGCCAAGTAGGAAACACTATACATTCATGGATCTTACATACATACACCCCCATACAAGGGAGCCGATCCTGGGGGGCCCGGGTTCCCCAAAGCTCATAGTGAGGTATGTAAGCGTAAGTATCCTGCATTTCCGGTTACCAGCATGAAAGTTTGCCATTTTGTTACATGTCCAATCAAGGTTGGAAAATTACCGGGAGACAGTTCGTAAAATCGTTATGGTCGACACTGGACACCATATTGGAAAATGGCTAAGTTCTAGCAAATTAATCTAAATATTTACATGAAAGCTTTAGAAAACACTTTTCTTCTTCTCCAGTCTGTTGCCAAACAGAATAAGAAACAGTTAATAGCAAACATTTTCCGATTCTAGTCATTTAACCCTTTGAGGACCGATGGAACAGATCTGTACCATAACGTCGACCTTTGGAGTTTGCCTTATAACTCTCTAGTTAAGCTTTTCACACCGGGTTTTTTGAATTTATTCGAGCGTGAAAGCGTCAAAGAACGTTTTTCATGGGCACTTTCCAGTCATGCGTCCGTTGTCTACGGAAGAAAAAATTGGGTAAATTTTAGAGCTTTTTGGGGGGAATTTTTTGACACTTCCTAGTTATTCTAAGATCATGGTTCGTACCTCGTTGTGTTCGTAATGAAGCACTGTTTCCAACTGTACTATTACAATTTCCCTATTGTGTATCAGAAGCGAGAAATCTCGTCCAAATTGAAAAAATGAGATTTTTTCAGGAAGAAATTCCCTTTTTCGGGATTTCATCCCTCAGGGACACGTTAGGGACATGTGAGTGGTACCATTTGAAAGCTACTCTAATTTGACACGAAAATTATGATCCTCGGATAAATAGGGACGTGTCAGGGATTTTTTTGTTTTTCCCTTAAAGTAGTACGGGTTATGCTTTGCACGTGGGGGAATTTTCTTTACCGCCTTTAGTTTTCAAGATATGAGATTGATATTTTCCACAGATATTACATACACCATGTAGTATGTTTTAGGCAATTTTGAGATCCAAGCGTTAACACAGGGTGACTTTTTCTGACAAAATTTCCATTTGGAGGTAATTTTCCGTCCACAGGCACATGGTACCCACATGCGAGTGGTAACACTCAAGAGGTTGATTCATTCCAAAGACAACAAGGTACGATTCATGTTCCTACGAAGAATAGTCTTTATATTGGAGTTCATTGAAAAAACAATTGACTGACAATGTATTATTGAGGGAAATTGGTAAATCGGCTAGAGCATCTACACTAATTTTGGGGAGACCATTCTTCATATCTCATTCTATTCACTATAAAGCAAAGTTTGTTTTGGTACCACTTGCACGTTCGTGTCATGTACCATTTGCATGTTTAAGGGGAGATATTGGTACCATTTTTTTGTAATTTCCTTTTTTCCCAATTTGGGCGCGAATTTCCCACCTTAGATACAAAATAAGGAAGTTTGACTAGTACAGTTGGAAACGCAGTTTCATTACAAAACAACGAGGTATGAACCATGATCCTACGATAAATAGTCTCGTTGTAATAGCTGCTTGACTGAAACTCTAAAATTTACCTAAAAAGGCAAGGTCTCATAAGGGTTAACTGCATGAATGGCCTCCCCGGTCATCCGACCTCACTGTGAGTTTTTATTGTAGACGTGTTGTATATCAAGTACAAATTAATATAGTTTATCATTCTACAACTTTAATACGTTTGCTACAATGTTACATATCTACATAACTCATACACTTTCACATTTAAGAAAAAAGTTCAGCTGCTGTGTTCATAGTGATATCATGGTGAGCATTGTCCTTCATATTTGCAAAGCAACGTACAGACGAGGCTGTTCTTAAGTAGCATAACAAGTACATTTCCCAGTACAGCGCAGTTTGCAACGGCATGTCACTAGTTGCCGACTGTTATTAGACATACTCCTCAACGTAGTCCACACAGGTTGGTAACCGAGTCCGTCATCTGTTTCCTTCCAACCCCAGTTCAAAGGTTCAACATCATGCACATCCTTTTCGAGGCACTGTCACCAGATCTTGCACTGAAGAGTTGCTCTTCTTGTATGGAGATTCAATGCGTCTTCGGTTGGAGGTATTCTGTCTATTGTGCGATTTTTCTTGCGGAATAGAATAGGTCTGGTTTCGCTGACTTCCTCGCAAGTACTTGATCTGTCGTACATGAGCGTCACAAATCGCTGGATTAGCATGCGAGATTGGTAGCTTACAACATCGTGAGAATGAACGACTGATATTTCCCGGAAAGCTGTATCCATTTCTTTAAACGCCATCCACGTATAACATGCATAACATGCACTTGTCTTGCCAACGCCAAGGAAGGCTGACACTGTGTAACAGCCCGTAAAACTGTGAAAAAACGGCGGCAAATCTATTGTTCCAGTCGGTAAGTTCGTGCACATGGTGTGTATAGGAATGAAACGTTGCATTTTTGCAGAATCACAATCAATCCATAGTTGCTCCAGAGTGGGTGACAGATGCAGAAATGCAAAGAGAGCGATAACAACAACAACATCGGAGTCAACTGTACGAACTGTAATATTTTTGTGTCCTTTCTCGGCGGCATGACGGACGTGCAGAAGGATTCTTCCATCAGCTTCTATGTGGGATGAGGGAGAAATACCAGTAATATCTAAGCCTGAGGAAGAGGATAAGACTTGATTTCCTCTTGTGCAGAATATTCCTCTTTCTGAAATATCAGCTGCAGTTATTGTTTCGGGGAAGTAATGAAATAGTCTTTCCTTGTTATCATCGTTTGCAAGGAACTTCTGGATTTTTTTGGAAGCGGTCCCGTTGGCTTGACAACAAAACGGTCGCCCTGCCCAAGCTTCTGACGCGTCTGTGTTTTCAAGCTCTTTTCAATGTAGCAGTCAAAGACCACGTCTAAGCGTTTAGTGTCTCGAAGTGTGAAAGAAACCCAGTTATTCACAACTGCGGCATATTATGCAAATGTTTTCGCTGCTCTGGTTGCAGTTTGTGTACCTGCATCGCTCCATCGACGACAAGACAAGAGGAATGGGTGATGATAGTACTTGTAGACCCATCGAATTTTTCAAAATATCTGATTAGAGGTAGGAAGTCTCAGATATCCAAATTCAGATATTGATGAAGGATAAGTTGTGTTCTGATTAGAAAAGAATTTTCTGATATCGCCCTCGCTTTCCTGAGATGCTATGAACATTTTGCAGAACAGATTATAATCTTTGTGTGTACTAGCAAGTTTCATCTTATCTTTGCAACGAACTTTCAACGAGCTACAGATGAGGAGCTGCATATTAACTTTCTTTATAACATCGAGTATGGACTGCTTGCATGTCATTAGACGGTTATAAGCGAAGTCCTCATACATTTTGGTTCCTGTGGTACCTGCGATGCGGACAGACTGGCACGAATCTTCTGGCGCCATACGTCTGGTGAACCCAACTGTAGACAGATGCTCTTCTTCAAAAGGATTACCAGTATCACGAAGTACATCAATTAGGTTCTTCACATGTGTCCTGTACTTGCTTTGGAATGCATCCGTGTTCTTGTGGTGTGATCTCGATACGTGCAACTCAGCAGATTAGCTGTCTTCATACTCAGTCAGTAAACGAGCGATTTCGGGACAACTGACTATTTTCTTCAAAAGAGTAAATGGCTTATCGGAAGCTCCCCATAGAGAACCACTTTCTTTTATCAGTTTGTTGTTCTTTTCGTGAAGCTGGTCGTCTGACATACGTGAAAAGTGCCGGTAATATTTCCTACTGGTGAAATGTCCCTTAGAGAATTCCTTAAATACGTAAGGATGATGAACTGGAAGTTGCTTCAGAGTATGAAGAAAGACTGAAAACCATCGCCCGTAGTGTACGTGGTCCAAAGCTAAGTATCAAGGACACATGGACTGGAGTACTTCTACATAAAGCATGAAATTACCATCAAGCACAGTTTTCGCAAACAGTAACAACAGTGCTTCTAGCTCCATAACCGTAACCCAGTATTGGAATTGAGCCGAGTGCTGCCTCTGCTGGAATATCCATATTGCTATATTACTAGTTTCGGAAGCATCATGATTGGAAGACTCGTAGGCCTCGTACAGTAGGGCGTGTAAGGCAGCAATTGTGACTTCATGGGCGTACCTGGCACGTTTCACGTGAGATGCTGTAAGGAGCGCATCAGCTGGACCGGGCGTTGTTACTTCAGCTTGAACAAGTACACTGCTCCACAAAACTTAAGCAACCCGAGAGAACGTGGTATAAATGACGTGTGGGGCCCATTCAACACTGGTTAGTGGCATGCACATACACAGAGACACACAAGCAAGGCGAGCACCCACTCTATCGCATAAGTAACACCGTTGCAAGCGCGGTGAACAAATTATGCCATGAGGCGTACACTACAGCCCAGTAGTGTCCGAATCTCCAAGCATTGAGTTAGCGGTTCTTGTGTAGTTTACACACCTTGCAATGGCTGGTAGACGACATTTGAGTGACTTTGACCGCGGGCGAATAATTGGATGGTTGGAATTGAGCCGATCGCAAGTGGAAGTGGCGCAGGAATGTCGTGTCAACGTGAACAAAAATGTCGAGGCTGTGGAGTGGCTTCCAAAATAGAGGTGAAGTCAGTAGACGTCATGGAGGAGGCCGTTCGAAGTAGACGTCGGCCGTCGATGACCGATTTCTCACATTTTCTGCCAAACGTAACCGTCAAGCTTCATGCTCTCAACTGGCCATTGAGTTGTTTCAGGCTACAGGACAACGCATGAGTCGTGAAATTGTTCGTCGGCGGCTCAATACAGCAGGGCTGTATGCAAGAAGTTCTGTGCTGTGTGTGCAATTGAAACTGGAGCACAAACGTGCGCGTTACACATGGTGTCAGGAACATGATGCATGGGGGGACACCAGTGGGCGCGTGTCATGTTCTCCGGTGAGTCGAGATTCAGCCTGTCGTCTGATTCTGGTCGGACTTTAGTGTGGAGAGAGCCAGGAACATGCTATCATCCAAACTTCATTGCTGAACGGCCTTCCTATGGCGGTGGTTCCATTATAGTGTGGGGTGGAATTAAGTTGGATGGGAAAACGGACCTCCATATTGTGCAACATGGCATTTTGACAGCACAACGGTACCGGGATGAAATTCTCAATACACATGTGCGCAATTTCCGCGGAACATTTGACCCAAACTTCCTGTTCATGGATGACAATGCCCGCCCACACCGTGCACATCTTGTCTCCGAGTATCTGGAGAGCGAAGACATTACGCGTTTTGCATGGCCTACATATTCGCCGGACTTGCATCCCATCGAGCATGTGTGGGATGCTCTTGGGCGGCGAATAGTGCAGCACAGTCCACCAGCACGCACTCTCCCTGACCTGCAAACAGCTCTCCTGAAGGAGTGGCGCCATCTGCCGCAAGACTTGATCAACACTGATTTGCAGCATGGAGGCCAGATGTCGTGCCTGTATAGCTGTTCGTGGTGGTCTCACGCCATATTGACTGGCTGTGCCCTCTCACAATCCAGCTTTACCTGTTGAGGTATCGTTGTGCTAAACTTTTTGGTCACTCTGTACATCCTAACTGTATTATTCTTCTTCGCTTGTGTTGCATTGTGCATCTGGACCATGTGTTAGTTCATTATACTTGGTAGAGTGATAGTGTCGTTTTATTTTCTGCCACTTTCTTCGAGTTGCTTAAGTTTTGTGGAGCAGTGTACATGCAGCACTGTGACAACGCTAGATGGGAAGAAGGGGGCAAGTGCCCTCTGGTGGCATCGTGAACCATTCTCGTAGCCATCGCAGAAATGTAGGGGTGCGCTAGATGTTAGGGGGCCCGATCCAACCATATTAACTGTAATATCTGCTCTTGCATGCCTACCGCGAAAACTTTAGGGGGGCAGTAGAAATTTAGGGGGTGGTCCCCCTTGACCCCCGTTGATACGGGCCTGTCGTGAGCCCCCTTTCCAGAGATGTTGACTTGATATATAGGTCAAGCGCTACAATAGTCTTATTTTTGGTGTACACAAAATAACTGCTCCCCCCAGAATGCCTGTGCCCTTTCACTAGCCCCCTCAAGAAACGAAAGCTATTGCCGTTATTGTCTAGCAGTTTACAGTCTTCTATAGTCGTTTTGCTTATGAATTTGAGCCCAAAGCCGATGTAAATCGGATAAAATTGGGGGAACTTGTGAAAAGTAGGCCATTTTCCAAGATGGCGCCCAGAGGCACACGAAACATATTGAGAAGCTGTCTCCCGGCTTTTTTCTCATTTACATGTCACGTTAAACACTCTGACCAAATTTCATGCTTGTAACCGGAAATGCACGATCCATAGAAATTATTGCACTTACGGACTGCACTATCATCTGGGCCCCCTATTGTATTTATGAATATACAGTATTTGGCATAATTTGAATGCAATTTGTCTTAAATTCTCATATATATACCTCCTGCATCTGAATGTGCCCAAAATTTACAGAGAAATCGGCGCCCTTGCCCCATATATATATATATATATATATATATATATATATATATATATAAGAACTGACAAAGAGCTACATGAAATGACATAAAATAAAGGGGTACTTAGGGTTGACGGGGAAAGTCGAAATTTGGCATAATTGTAGCTTTCCGGGACTAACCCACAGGAAAATTGTCAAGACTGAATATTTTTAATTTTCTAGGAAGTCTAAAGGAGGCGTGAAGAAATTCCCCATGTTATTTAAATGGACCTTGTTTTGGACCAATAATCTCATGTTTTAGATACTTGGAATTGAAATAAAATTTTGAAATTCGGTATGCTTGTACGTTTTCGTTAGCGTTAACTAAGTAAATCACTACAAATAAAAATTTCCAACTTTAGTGTGGTTTATGGGGAACTGAAAGATCTTCTCAATGTTATTTATATAGGACATCTTTTCTTCCTAGTTTTTGTTAGCGTCATTTCTTCCGCTTACAATTACATTTTCAAGAATTACCTCATGACTCGAAATAGGAAGTGTTTTTAATTGACTTGACACATTGCTGCATAACATAAGTTATATTTCCTATTAAAAGAATGTTTTATCTAGACATAGTTTGAGTTGCTACGAGACTTCCTTAATTGCTCTACACATGTGAACGACCTAATAGCACCAGATTGGGAATTGAGTTTTTATTTTCATTTAAAATATGAAAATTTACAAAATATTCATATCAAAATTAACAAAATATTATTTGCCCTTTACCAATTCGCTTCAGTCATATACTATAATCTCATGTTTTAGATACTTGCAGTTGGAATAAAAACTTGAAATTCTGTATGCTTATACGTTTTTGTTAGCATTAACTAAGTAAATCGCCAAAAATAAAAATTTCCAAGTGTAGAGTGGTGTTATGGAGAATTGAGAAATCTTTCCCATATTATTTATATGGGACATCTTCTACACCTAAAAATGTTTAGGCACTTTCGGCAGGATTAGAATGATGAAATTTCGCATGACTGTAACCTTCCGGGACTTACCCACAGGGAAATTGCGAATAGTTAATATTTGTAGTTTTTAAGAGGTCTAAAGGGGGATGAAAAAATTCTCGTATTAAAATGGACGTTTTCTTGGGATTAAAAATTTTACCTTTTAGATAGTTGAAATAGGAATACAAACTTGAAATTTGGTAGAATTGTGGGTTTAAGAGGGGCGAGGCCGTAGGCCGAGTAAAGTTAGTGATCAGTGGCGAAGTCCCAGCTGGGTGAAATTGAGAAAATGTAATTAAAGAGCAAAGGCACGAAATTAACTCTTTCTCAGCTGGGCCAGATTTAGGAAATGTAATTAAAGAGTGAATGCACGAAAAAGCTGATATATAATAGATGCGTGGCCGTAGGCTGACTAAACGCAGGGCCTGGGGCGGAAACCCCAGCTAGCCAAAGGCTGGTCTCCTATATAACATCCTATCGATTTAGGCACCATATTAGCTCAATGATACGAATACCAGTATTGAGCCCGGAAGTGAGATACTCGATTTATGAAGTAATATTAACTAGTCTTATTATACAATGAAATACCTTATTCAAAACAGAATATTTTCCTAAGAAATAATTTGAGAAATAATGACTGTTACAATTATTTATCTTCTTTCCTTTCTAACGAAATAAACTAACAACCACAGACAACATGCTTGCTTGCCGCAAGCTTGTCTGCCGTTTTTATTTCGCTTTCGCTTATAGACAAAGCTTATTTTTGTTTTACGCAAGTCAGGGTCGTCCTGCACCCTAGGAGCCCACCACGAAGGTACTTTCTAGCGGTCCACTCACATACACGTACTGCCCGCACCTCCGAGAATAAAAGGGAGTCCGGGAGTATCACTCACATTAAGTATGTTGAAAAGTCTTAAACTGCAAGTTTAAAGCACTTTTAGGCGGGAATTTTTCCCCTGACAGATCTGACGTAATACACAATCACCCATTTTTCTCTTGCAACTGTACAATCATCTGCACAAGCTCTATTACTTTACGTCTCTCCCTAAAATAACAATAGCACACCTGTACCATGAACCCCTCATAGGTGCCCCTGGTGCATATACAAACACATATATGAAGCATCAGAGGTAATTTATAATTTATACAAATGCTACATTTCTCCATTGTCCTATATTAACACTAGATTTCTGACTTTGTAAAGATGATAGAACGAATTATATTCAGATGTTCTATCATCCCCAGAAGCAACACAACCTGAAAGAGTATGCATCTAGTATGAATCCTTGCAGAGGATATGTCTCTCTCCCTACTTTCACACAACTTTCACATAAGAAAGGTGGGATTGCTCTAAACAGAAAGTTTGCAAAATATACCTCCATTAAACTGCTGTCTGCATAGTATGAAAATATTATAGGAGGGGGTGCAAATGTGGAAACATGAAGGTAATGTGGAAACGTAACGCACGTTGCAGAGTTGGCGTGGGTCAATGAAAACTTGACCCACGACCCACTGACCCACCATGACCCACTCTGACCCACGACGAACCATGAGCCACCACCCACCAGACCCACTTTGACCCACCACCCAATATGATCCACTATGACCCACCGTGACCCACCACCCACCATGACACACTGTGACACACCATGACCCATCACCCAACGTGACCCACTCTGACCCACCACCCACCATGATACACTGTGACCCACCACCCACCATGAACCACTCTCATCCACTGTGACCTACTCTGACTCACCAAAATCCATTGTCAACAACTCTGAACACGATCCACGGCCTCTTCTGTATGAGAGCTCCTTCGTGGCTCAGCGGTTAACAAACGCGCGTTTGGCGTGGGAGATCCGGGTTCGATTCCCGGCGGGAGCTCATGTGGTTCGGATTTCACGTTAATCAGTAGGTCCACGTCTTATATAGAATCGCCGCTGAACGGGTCGTTAAACTCAAAATCAATCAATCAATCAATCTTCTGTACTTACTAAAGAGTTTACACTTGTAAACACAACTTGTAAAACACAACTCTGAAATTGTCACTAATCGGAGTTTGAATTTCTAGTCAGTCGCTCAAGCACCACTCTGTTACAATAATGGTGGATCTGACCTTTACAATATCAAATGGTAAAGTGTTCGTCAGTGAGGAAATTGAAGCACTTCGAGGTGGGGGGAAATTAGTTGACTTGAGTTGATTTTGAGTTTAACGTCCCGTTCAGCAGCGAGGCTATATGAGACGTGGACCTAATGATTAACGTAGAATCCGAACCACATGAGCTCTCGCCGGGAATCGAACCCGGCCTCCCACGCGTGTACGCTAACCGCTTAGCCACGAAGAAGCTCTGGGGAAAATTAGTGAGTGCCTAAAATATACTTGTACTAAAGAGTATTCTTGCAAGTGTTAATTTCTCAACGCATTCAAAAATAACTTCTATTCACAGGAAAATACCCGTGTACCATATGAAAAAGGTTATGGTTTCTCAGTTTACAGTATTTTTCTCACAAAAGACTTGAAGAATTAGTTTTTCATAGTGTATAGAGGTGCTCGGGTACCCTGTGTGAGATCATCTCCATAAGGCATGCGCATAATTGTAATTTGTGTAATCACTAAAACACCAAGTTAAATTTAAGTTACAAATATGCATAATTGGAATTATTATGAACATTTATTCAAAGTAGTTTACCTGAAGCAAAGAAGAGACTTATTAAAAATTAGGTACAATGTTGAATAACACAAATAAGCCATTAGTAATACAAGTATACATTTTCCATTAACTCGTAATTTGCCACCATGAAACAAATGTGAAATCGGGTTTATTTCCTGTTGGCCTTCAGAACTTTTTCGTGGTAAATCATCCGCAGCGGAATGATGTCCATCCTTCAGCCAATAAATAACTAGCTCGTCTACTTTGAGCTTGTCTAGCGGTGGGCCATTAACATTGATGAACAAGTTAGACAATGTTTGAGCACTTAGTCTATTTTTAACATCAGTCGTCTGTAAATTCATAAGGGGAAATCCCCTTTCACACTCTGTCGTGGAAATTGATAATACTTCTACCCGATTTCTGCAACTCCTAGTCGACAATCTGCTTGTTAAACTTAATTCTGATAACGATTTTTCTCGGTCACTTTTTAAATACTCAGCAAGAAGTATTCTCTCTCTATCACCATACAACATCTCGACCATGTCAGTTGGCAAAGTCGACTCATAAAGAACATAAACTTCATCTACCACACCTTCGATAGGGAATCTTGTGCGTAAATTATCAAGCCTGATAAACTGATGTTTTCTTATTTGTTTATAAATTTAATTTTTGTAATTATACATGAAGGTTTGATGTCATTACCAAGTTTCAAACTGACACACAATCATAGCCATACGTCTTGCAAATAAAATCAGAAAAATAAACACAGTGCTGAACAAGACTGCACTTATTTAATATAAAAACACATATACATGTGACGTTTCGATCTTCTAGCCAAGATCCTCATCGGATGTACCAAGTTTCCTCCCCTCTCTAGAAAGTGAAAGGGAACTAGGATCCTGGAAAGTGTTCAGAGGTGAATGGGAATTTCTCTCTTTCTTCCCCTTCAATTACCACACTGCTGTTTGCCATGTGCCAAATTACGATGAATTTCAATTATAATATCATAGTATAATTATTTCCTTGTTGAATTATCAATACTTTTCAGTGGAAAAAGGATGAAATTTGAAAGATCCAAATCAAGGTAAGTAGACCAACGTGAAGGGGAAAAAAAGTAAAATTTTTCATATAATTATGCGTACAATCCAAACTTAAAATTTCCGTGTAATTAAGCTTACAGTACAAATTTTATGCCTATTTTTCTCACAACTTTATGGGTTGATTACCCTGTGCTGTAAGCGCTCCATATAATAAACATAAGCTTCAACAATTATTATAGTAGAAAGCAATGGATATATAAAGCAAAGCACTGTATTTTTTGTTTCTGATGTTTTCTTAACTAATATCGATCATTTTTACAAACCAACCCACTACCAATCTTCCATATATAGAGAGTGTCCCTCTCCATAAAAGAAAATTTTTAAAAAAATGCTAGGACACATTCTGTTTTTTTTTTTTTTTTTTTCAATAAATAGTTAATATACTGCATTTCAGCTCAGTAAGTTTAACGGCTTGCAAGATACTCATTTTTTTTCGCAAAAATTCGGATCTTCACTACCTCCTTAGGATATTACGTATTATAATGAGAGCAACGTAACATCCCAGTTTGGATTAAGGCCTAACTATAGAGCAAAAGTCATTTCATTTGAGTTCGCAATTTAGCTGTGATCATCAGGCGCACATAGTTACATTCATTTTTTTTATATTTAGTCTAGGAATTAATTCGTGCGGGTGGACAAGAGATGGCGCAACGAACGGAGCGTCCCACAGTTCCGTGTATCCACACATGTGTTGCAAACCCCTGTCATCGCGTATCGTTCGTAGTATAGGGCAGTGGATTAAAGCGTCAACAACACCAGTTTGTAGTTAAGTGAACATGGCGCAATTTGTGCCTGATAAAGTGTTTTTGCGGGGTGTCCTGCTGCATTACTTTAACATGCAGAAAAGTGCGACTGAAAGTCATCGTATTTTGGTGGAAGTGTATGGTGACCATGCTCTAGCTGAGCGAACGTGTCAGAAGTGGTTTGCACGGTTTAGAAGTGGTGATTTCGGCTTGGCAGACCAAGAGCTAGCTGGACAGCCAAAAAAATTTCAAGACGAAGAATTGACAGCATTGCTCGAGCAGGATTCGTGTCAAACGCAGGAACAACTTGCAGCAGCATTAGGCGTTGATCAAACAACAGTCTCCAAACGCTTGAAAGCCGTGGGAATGTTTAAAAGATGTCACATTGGGTTCCACATGAATTGAAAGACAGAGACGTTGAAAGACGAAAAACCATTTGCGAATTACTGCTTCAACGACAGAACAGAAAGGGGTTTCTGCATCGAATTATTACGGGTGATGAGAAGTGGATCCATTACGAGAACCCTAAACGAAAAAAGGCCTGGGTGAAACCAGGTGAACCAGGTCCATCACAACCAAAACGAGATATTCACTGTGCAAAGGTTATGCTGTGCATATGGTGGGATATGAAAGGTGTGGTGTACTATGAGCTGCTGCAACCGGGTGAAACTATGAATGGAGAACGTTATCGACGACAATTAATGCGTTTGAAGCAAGCTCTGGCCAGAACACGACCAGAATGGGAGAACAGACATGATAAACTTATTGTTCAACATGATAACGCTCGCCCACATGTCGCAAAACCGGTCAAAACCTATTTAGAAAATGTCGGATGGGAAGTTTTACCCCACCCGCCGTATTCACAAGACGTTGCTCCTTCGGACTACTACTTGTTCGATTGCATGAACAACGATTTGATTGGACAGCGGTTTACTTCTTCAGAAGATATCGAAACATGGGTCTCTGACTGGATCGCTTCCAAGGATGAGGACTTCTTTCGCCACGGAATCCGTACATTGCCTGACAGATGGGCGAAAGTGGTGGCTAGCGATGGACAATATTTTTTTAAGGTATTTATGTATTTTGTGTTTGTACTACAGCTTCAATGTGTGCGTACCAACCGCACGAATTAATTCCTAGACCAAATATAATAATTTATATATTACAGTGATTCAAAAATGTATTTTCTTTCCAGTAGTTAACTCCTCTAAAAACTCACAGGCCTCGAAAGCCACGTAATAGTATAAGTCCTACTGCTATTATTACCCAAAAGTGCCTGAAGTTCTTTTTTCACTTAGATATAGCCTAGTCACCTCAGGTAAGTAGACAGAAACAAGTGGAAAAGGAAGGGAAATGGTCTTGAAAGTAAAACAAAGAAAAATTTACCAGTCTTCAGAAGATACTGTCTACAATGCAGTGAGTAGAGTAGGTTGGTAGGTCAGACTGAGTCGGTGGGTCGCAGTGGGTCATGATGGGTGGTGGGTCACGGAGGGTGGTGGGTCACACTGAGTCACGGTGGGTGGTGGGTCATATGGCGTTGACCCACTGACCCACTCAGAAAATTTGACCCACCGACCCACTCCATCTCTAGTACGTTGACTGCTGAGAGCTTTACCGTAGCGGCGATTGCCGTAAACAATCACCCTCGTCCACATTGGTCACGGCACAATGTTATGAAGCAGTCGGCCAGTGTAGTTAATGGTGGTGCGTCGTTTTCTTTTTTACACATTTTCGTGAAGTTTTTGGAGATAAGTGTGTAGTATTATTGAGTCTAATGTATCATAGATGTAGTGCAATATATATTCAGAGTATTGTGAAAGGGAGTTACTGGGAAGATATTGGTGGATTTCAATCAATCACAAGCAAACATGATTTTAATTTAACTCGTACAATCCAATTTGGCTATAGTGCGGATAACTTGGAAACATGTGGATTAGGAAAATGTCCACATTTCCTTCACCCTAACGTCCATTGCATTGTTTTATTAGTAGTAAATAATTTATTAAAATAACCCACATTTGAATCATACAAGTATGTGTTAGATACTTTTTATTGTAAAAAACAGCTAGAAGAATCCTTATCTAACAGTGCGACTAGACCTAAACAGAAGCCGCCTACAGCCGGTAAGAAAGCTAGGAAAATGCCCAATGTTCCTCCTCCAATTAAAAAAAAAACTGCAATTCAATAAGGAGTCGGATACTGATGAGTACAACAAATCCGTCGGTCTATTTTCAATAGAGTCCCATCTCGATTTTCGAGTTGAAGTAGAAGAGCCCACCGAAAAAGAAGCCCTGTGAATATTTCGTGGGAATCCATTTTTAAAAGATATGCTTGGCGAAATATGGATTCAATGAAAATCATTAGGAATAGAGTAACTTTGAGTGTGCCGGTGTGGAACCATACATTTATATTTATGACTTCTGCAAATAGAACTTACCTACATAACATCTTTGTCTGTTGACAACAAAACCTTGAATCGAAATTTGTTTACTTTGTAACTTTCAGGTTTTGTAAGTTTCTAATTATTTAAAATATTTTGTTGTCTTTGTTTCATATACAGATCATGGTTTCTGTGATTAAAAACATACCATGTTCCAACAACTTTGTGTGTTTACACATTGATTTACTGTAATTTTAGGGTGTTTCCACATTACCCTGTTTTTTTAAAAAAAAATCTAAATATGCTAGTACATGTGCTAGTAAATATGCGTGTACAAAATGTATTTTTATTTTTTACGTACATGGTTTTTACACTTGCCTATTATGGTTCCATATTTCTAACATTCTAAGGCATTTTGAGACAATTTTCCAGGTTAAATTAACGATTCACTGCTTTTTTACAAATTACATACAAACTGGGTTTCCACATTTGCACCCTCTCCTCTATAATAATGATCCAGGACTCCGTAACCAACAGGGTCCCAAAAATTTTAAGAGACACTGAAAACATTTTTACCATAAACGTTTAGAAAACATGACGTAAGACACTTCTATATATAATTCATGGACTCTTTTGAACATACGTAGAGAGGGCCCATCACAAAAGTTTTGGGTCCCCCTTGTATTTTCCCTCGCTAGGGTCCCCAATAGTCTTAATCCACCCTGTATATTTTCTATATGGAAAACAACGGTTCTGTGAAATTATTTAGTTTCAAGTTATGGCATCAGTTTTGATTTCAATTTAGCTGAATACTTCAATATTCGCAAAATTGTAAAGCAGAATGGGAAATCAGGAACTTTCAACGGTTGAATTACGAAAATGTGAAAGACTGGTTTCGAAACATCATGGGCTGGAAACGCTGGACTGGGATTATCTAACTGTATTGCTGTACTCGACGTGTTATCGTCCTCCTGTGCCGGTGCTGTGTCATCAGTTATAGCTCAGAATATGAAATAAATAAATGCAATCAAATGGGGATGGAACTGATGCACAACACGGTACTTAACTGTAAAATTGTGGTTGAATTTAAATAAAATTCAAATGTTTCTAATTTAAAAAATGACTAGTAAGGGGAAAGGGTGAGAGAAAGAGAAAGGTTGTAATTAAAGAATAGGAATGAGCACTAGCCTGATAGATCCATCGAGACTGGCGTCGTCCTGGTCATCTGGAATAATGAATATCTGGAGAAGTCTGGATTAGCTGAAGACAGTCAACATCTGAATCTTAATCCTTTTGGTCTGCAAGGGGCGTCGATAAGCGTCTTACGATAATGTTCTTCTACATCTTCATTCTACTACTCTGGTGACAAACTTAAAGGTGTCTGCGGCGATGAACCGTCAGAATGGTACTCTTTGTCTTGTGGAGTCGGTGGTCCTCCAATGGTGGGATCCGCTTCTCTCCGATGATCCTGCACCTCTCTAGATCGCGTGTCGAATACCCCTTGTTGTTCTGTTCCTCGTGGTTTTGATCAATTTAAGAATGATGACCTAATCGGGAAGTATCAGGCTGTGCTCGAAGGTATGCGGAAAGGAAAGAAGGAAGCTAGTCGAGTTTATTTAACAAATGTGCATTTACAACATGTGTCTGAGAATGTACACTTCTAAACAAAGTTTTCTTTCAAAGTTTTCAAAAGTTCGTGTTTCTTTATATCAAATACACAGTTACTTCACACCCCCTCTTCGAAACTGAAATACACGAAAATTTAAATTTTCCGTAGTACAAAAATAAAAAAAAATTTTTTTTTGAAGAAATTCCAGGAAAAAAAAGTGTTTGTTGAAAATAAAAGAGTTCTTTGTATGACATATTGTTTGTTTTGAATTAATTCTGCAAACTGCTGAGTGTATATTTCTGAGATTGTTCATGTAGTTCACTGGGTAACCTGAAGATATGACGACAGCGTCTCTGGGAAGATGGAAAGTAAGAAAAAGAAAAAGAAACATTAGTGCTTGCATAATATCATTGTGAGTGACATGTGTTTTAAAACGTTAGTGTTGAGTTCCGTTAGTGCTCAGGGAAGGGAAATGAAAGGTAGGAATAATACTAAATTTAATTATCACTTACACAGATTATCAAAACTTAGATACGTATAATAAAATAAATATTTCATAATCCAATGTAGACCTCTATATATATGTATGTGTATGTTCCTCTAATGCAAAAAAATAACTTCAATATCAAACGTGACTAATACGCGAGAAAAAAAAACAGTTTAATACTATCTAGCTAACCAAAGATAGTAAAGTTAGACTGCACAAGAAGGGTACTGATTTTAGTTTGAGAAAAATGAGCTTTAAGTTATTTAAGCTTAAAGCGTCCGTAGACTGGAAAAGAATTCCAAGATATGGTTATAGCCCCTTATACTGGCTGTAATCAAACTATATGAAATCAGCACGACAGAACTATTCACCACATATAACCTACAACCCTAACTAACATATAAGTTCTGCTTATCTTCATCTTCTTTCTTCTTAAATATTGTCCTCTTCGGACATCGAATGCTGGACATCAATCATGGCATCGAATCCTAGACATCTAAAAGGATGGAGCATGGTTCTTGCAATTTTGTCTTCAATCTTCTTACATCTTCTTAATATATCCATCGAAATATCTATCCATACGCGTGTCGTTGATTTTCTTCATTCTTCACATACTCACATTTCAAAAAAAAGTAGCAAACTTCTGTAGTGATACGCTGTCCAATCAAACGAATTGGTACAATTCTTGAAGATACTAACGTGTTCCAAAATTCGAAGTATTCCAAGTTTCAAAGTGTTCTAAATTTTCGAAGTGTTCTACCGGTAGATTTGAATGCACAATTCAAAACCAAGATAAACTAACTTCTAAGCGTGGCCAGTGCTAAAAGAGAGTTCATCATCCATCTACAAGGTGTTCCTATGCACAATCCAATCTTCAAGAAAAGTAATCCACATACAAGTTACGTGCGGACAGACGGACTAACAGATTTTTCATCAATGGGAAAATATATGGGGAGTAATCGCTGATAAATGTCCCAATTTTCTCTATCATAAACACAAAATACGACACGGTTTACGTCATCAACATGTTCCTCTAAAAATATTCTTGTTGTAGCCAAGGCAATTTTGGCAGCTTCTAACTTCGGAAATTTAAATGCTCCAGTTGAAATGTTAGGTAATACAATTGTAGATAGGTCATTCTCCAACATCACTTTAAAACAATTTTTGTACGTCTCTTGTAAAATCTTCTTGTCTGAATTCCGTGGTCCACATGTCATAATTACATAATTAGCAGGTAGACGATAACCATTGGCAATTTTCGCTTCTCCTGGCTTCAATGATGATATGGTCAAACATTCTTCTAAAAATTCAGATCCAGCTGCGTCTTGAATGGCTTTATCTGCACCACCTAAAGGAGTTAAGGTTTCATTCGTCGGATTTACTAAAGCATCTGCTTTTATGTCCACTATGTTACCTTTATAAATACTAATCTTCTGATTGATGGCAGTATTACCAGCAAATTTTCGTTTTTCTTCTGTAGAATTTTTCCCTATAGTTGCCCACGTTGATAGATTTTCGGCAATCACAACATCCTTGATATGAAGAGAAGGGATGAAAATTTCTTCTTCCAAACATTGTTTCCTGGGGTTGAAGATCTCTTCAGTTGGTGGTTCTTGATGGTCTTCGCACCTCGTCTTCTTCTTTTTCATCGTATGATCTTCCGTGCAGACGTTGATAGGCATCTCTTCATCAGAGTCTTCAAGGTGGTCTTCTTTTCCGGGTTTTCCTTCTCATAAAACTTCTTCAATCTCTGGACTGCTATGCTGTCTATCTTGTAAGATCCTCGGGCGGTCTTATAATTAACAAAATATGAATTTGGATTTTCTACACGTGCAATTATGCCTGGACCAATAAACTTTCCGCTAAATGCTTTGGCGTGACCTTTCTTCCTTGTGGTGTCTAATATCCAAACTTTTTCTCCTTCTTTAAAAGCTGGTTTCGTATGTCTCTTGTCAAAAAATTTTGTCGCCGTTTTATGACGTTTGTAAAGATTTTCTTGCGCTTTATCTCTAATCTCTTGTAATTGTAAACACACTGTAAATACACTGTAAACATTGAAAATACACTGAAAATACACTGTAAACGAACGGCATTTTCTTCGTATTGACACGGGGTATTTAAAATTGCCTGATGAAATAACCTAGGTTTGAAACCAAAAAGACATTCAAATGGTGAAATTTGAGACGATAAATTCTTGGTGACGTTAAGCGAAAAAACTATAGGTTGTAATAAGTCAATCCATTATCCTAAATCTTTGTCACATAAGGCTGATTTTAATCGTTGTTCTATGTTCTTAATAGTAATTTCACAAACACCATTACTGTAATGCCCATGTATACACATTTACAAAACGCATGTTAGCACCAATCATAGTACATAATTATTTAAATAGTCCACTGGTGAATGCACTACCTTTGTCTAAGACAATTTCATAGAAAATTCCAAACTTTAAAATTACTTTGTGATAAAGAAATGAAGCCAAATTACTTGCTGTAACATCAGGAAGGGAATCTGCAATTATGTATCTAGTACAACTGTCTACTACAACTATCATATATTTGTGATTTAACATATTATTGGGGGAATAATTCCCAGCTACATCTAGTGGATGCGATAGAAGGGGGGAACGGAGGGATAAGTAAGCAACGTACCATATGGAGAACCAATTTTCGATTTCGATACTTGACATATCGTACATTCTAACACTTCTGATATATATATTTCTTCATGTTGGGAAAATACACTGTTTTTATTAACATATCATAGGTTTTCGAATAACCAGAATGAGATGATCCCAATGCAGACGTATGACAAGCATTAAAAACTTTATAACGCAAAGAAGTCGGAACTGCCACCAAAATCCTTATACCTTGAGACGTTCTTTGTTTTCTATACAAAATTCCATCTTTAATAGTAAAATATAATGCTTGGCGTTCTATTTTAGGATTTCTATTTTCTTTCTGTTCCAACCAAGAAAAAATATCTTTAAAAAACGGATCTTTACGCTGTTCTGTTGCCAGATTTGACTCATTTAAAATTGAGAATGAATTTGTGGTCTGAGTAAACAAAATTTTCGGATCTTCTTGATTCTTTGTCTCGTTTTCCAAATCTCTAGGGGGGTTAGAAAAACGTGAAATGGCGTCTGCCTCTACGTTACTGGAGCCACTGATGTGTGAAATAGTAAAATTATACGATTCGATTTCATTCAACCATCTAGAAATTTTACTTACATTCTTTGTTTGCTTCAAATAAATTAAACTATGACAATCTGTCTTCAAATAAAAATGACGTCCCAAAAGAAAATACCTAAATGAACGTAATGAGTACAATAATGCTAGTAATTCAAGCTGATATGGGTGTAATTTTCTCTCGCTAGGAGACGTTGCACGACTACAATAACTAATGGGAACTAGATTTTTGTCGTCAAGTGAATTTTGAGGTTGTCTGATTAGTCCAGAAAGAGCGAGTTTGCTAGCATCAAAGTAGAGATACAGAGGATAATCAGGCTTGTACCTCATGAGGCAAGGTGCTGAAATGATGGCTTGTTTGATATTATTGAATGCTGTCTCCTGTGCGTCCTTCCAACGAAAAGGAGCGTCTTTTTTCAACAAAGAAAGTAACGCTTCTGCTAATTGACTGAAATTAGGTAAATACGAACGAACAAAAGAAGCCAATCCTAAAAAACTTTTGACCTGTTTCTTTGTTTTGGGACGTTGATAGTTGGAGATTGAGTTAATTATTCGTTTCGAAATAGACAAACCATCTTTACTAACAGTGTGACCTAAAACATCTAATGAAAAATATCCCAATTTTGTTTTTTCTGGGGAAAGCTTTAAACCAATTTCTATTATTCTTTGAAGCAACATACGAGTTAACTGCAAAATTTCATCAAAACTATCACTAGACCAAAAATAATCGTCAACATAGGCAAATATTTTATCTTGTGGAAGACCTTCTAAGGTGAGTTTCACTAATCTGTTCATACCGCTAGTAGATGTCTTGACACCCTGAGGCAAAAATTAAAATGGTACGATCCAAGATTCGGAATCGAAAAACTGTAATAGGTTAGATTCTTCAGTGAGGGGAATATTAAAGAATGCTCCAAAAACGTCGTTAGAACATAGATATTTGCGTCCTGCCAAATTAGTTAAAATATCCTGGATAGGAGGAACCGGAAAACTGTCAGGAACCATTTTTTTGTTCAAAAATCTCGCGTCTTGTATAAATCTATACTGTCCATTCTTCTTTTTAACAAGCATTACTGGAGAATTGTACGGACTAATACTAGGTTCAATGATCTTACTTTTCAATAAAATGTCTACTTGTTTTTTGATCTCATCCCGTAGATGAAATGGTATCGAAAATTGGGGTCGATTTACTGGAATATTGTCTACTAATTCGATTTTATGTTTATATCCTTTAGCACAACCATAATCAAATTCATTCCAAGAAAAACTAGAATAAAATTCTTCAACTAAGTCATATAATTGCTGTTGTTGATGTGGCAACAATTCAGGGTTAACATTTACTCGATATTTATCATAACCTTCAGGAAAAGATTTCGTATCTGCTGCATTACCTTGATGAACCTTATTATTAGTGCTATTTTGTTTCTTGAAGTTGGTATCACTGATAACATGTTCGGCAGAACCCAAAACAACATCTTTTTTCAAGTAGAGTTTACTTTTGGTAGGATTAATCACAGATATTACCGGATGAATTTCGTCTACAACTGATTTACGCACAAAAATTTCTGCCTGCGTATCTATTAACTCATTAGGAACTAATAAATTGCGAGTTCCTGCAAGATCATTTACTTTTTTCAATGTAACTTGAACACTTGAATTAGGAGGCAAAACAACAGAGCGAGCCACTAAAAATTGAGGTTTATATAATTTTGCTATATGGTTAGAAATTTCTTCAAAAGATACGTATGGCGGCAATTCAATTCTTGGAGGAATACCAAATTTAACAAAACTAAAAGAATTCTTATTGTGATCAACCATTGCAAGATGACTTTTTAAAAAATCTTGGCCAATTATGCTATTATACGGAAAATTATTATACACTCGAAAAGGATGCGTAAAATACTGTCCTCCTAATTTAAATTTCACTAAAGCGATTTGATCATTTCCTTGAGAATTTCCTGTGATACCACGAATAAAAGTCGTTCCTTTGAGTATTTTATGCTTATTGCTTAAACTATTACCAGAAATTAAGCTAACAGTGCTGCCTGAATCCAATAGAAATAAATGCGGCTTATTATCAATATATGCTTTAACATGAGGCAAATCAGCTTCATATTGAATAGGCACATAATATCGCGAACGGTTCTGTGAAATTATTTAGTTTCAAGTTATGGCATCAGTTTTGATTTCAATTTAGCTGAATACTTCAATATTCGCAAAATTATAAAGCAGAATGGGAAATCAGGAACTTTCAACGGTTGAATTAGGAAAATGTGAAAGACTGGTTTCGAAAACATCATGGGCTGGAAACGCTGGACTGGGATTATTTAACTGTATTGCTGTACTCGACGTGTTATCGTCCTCCTGTGCCGGTGCTGTGTCATCAGTTATAGCTCAGAATATGAAATAAATAAATGCAATCAAATGGGGATGGAACTGATGCACAACACGGTACTTAACTGTAAAATTGTGGTTGAATTTAAATAAAATTCAAATGTTTCTAATTTAAAAAATGACTAGTAAGGGGAAAGGGTGAGAGAAAGAGAAAGGTTGTAATTAAAGAATAGGAATGAGCACTAGCCTGATAGATCCATCGAGACTGGCGTCGTCCTGGTCATCTGGAATGATGAATATCTGGAGAAGTCTGGATTAGCTGAAGACAGTCAACATCTGAATCTTAATCCTTTTGGTCTGCAAGGGGCGTCGATAAGCGTCTTACGATAATGTTCTTCTACATCTTCATTCTACTACTCTGGTGACAAACTTAAAGGTGTCTGCGGCGATGAACCGTCAGAATGGTACTCTTTGTCTTGTGGAGTCGGTGGTCCTCCAATGGTGGGATCCGCTTCTCTCCGATGATCCTGCACCTCTCTAGATCGCGTGTCGAATACCCCTTGTTGTTCTGTTCCTCGTGGTTTTGATCAATTTAAGAATGATGACCTAATCGGGAAGTATCAGGCTGTGCTCGAAGGTATGCGGAAAGGAAAGAAGGAAGCTAGTCGAGTTTATTTAACAAATGTGCATTTACAACATGTGTCTGAGAATGTACACTTCTAAACAAAGTTTTCTTTCAAAGTTTTCAAAAGTTCATGTTTCTTTATATCAAATACACAGTTACTTCAGACTCCGTTCCGTTACTTCCGTATGCGGGGAGTGCGTGACGCATGCCTTTTGGTACATATATCGCTACTTACGATTCAAGACAGAGAGACCACTAGAAAAATTCACCGTCCAAGGCCCACCGGGAAATTTCCCGGTTTCCCTCCTGGCCAGTACGACCCTGGCGCAAGCTGTAGTGCAGAAAACCCAAGCTTCACTTGCGAGACGTTTTTCTTTAAATTGAAGTAAAAAGCGAGCGCGCGTTCGATTTTCACTTGTTCTCAAAAACCACTTGTTCCCGGACCTCTTAACTTTTGGCGCCAAGGTAGTATTCGCGTTGTTAGCGTCTTTTTAGCATTCACCTTGAATAAAGGACATTTTTTTTTTAAATTGTGGTGTGTAGTACTTTAGTCCCACATACCCATGATGTCGCTCTTTAGTTTCTCAAAATTTCTGTAACCATGAGGCATAACAGATTGTGATATTTATGTATAAAGCATGAACGTGAACATAGATGGCAGCAGATTTGAGGCTATTTATTTCGCGAAAGAATACAGAACTACTGCAAATATTTTAATACGAATTTAAAGTTTAACTTACAGTGCATACTTTATGGGAATGCTGTGTTTAAATTTTAATATTTTTCTGTGTTTTTATATAAAGAGGTAGAAATTTCAATTACTCGGGGATAATATAACAGGTTATTGGATATTGGTAGAAATCAACGCCGCATTCGTTATTATAACAGTCATTACTTTTAGTTTAATTTTTTGTAGAAGCAAAGCGGAGTCGTAGATGTATTTACGGCTGTGTTTTTGCTTCAATTATTGTACAATTTGAGATGTTATAGATATATTTTATGTGCTCAAGGATTTCTTGCTAGAGATGGGAAGTTTGATTTCTTTTATGGAAGGAGCTCCTCCGTGGCTAAGCGGTTAGCTACTCGCCTTTGGCGCGGGAGACCCGGGTTCGATTCCCGGCGGGAGCTCATGTGGTTCGGATTCCACGTTAATCAGTAGGTCCACGTCTCATATAGCCTCGCTGCTGAACGGGACGTTAAACTCAAAATCAACTCAACTCAACTCTTGAGCTCCTTCGTGGCTAAGCGGTTAGCGCACGCGTCTTTGGCGCGGGAGACCCGGGTTCGATTCCCGACGGGAGCTCATGTGGTTCGGATTCCACGTTAATCAGTAGGTCCACGTCTCATATAGCCTCGCTGCTGAACGGGACGTAAAACTCAAAATCAATCAATCAATCAATCAACTCAACTCTTTTATTGAATCGACTTCTTTGATTCCTTTCACTAGAAGAACTCATAAAAAGGAACGAATCCATGGAACGAGTCGTTCCTTTCTAACATGAATACTTTGATTCCATCGGAGATGCAAGTTATACATGTTCGTTCATTTCTTCCGTTGTATATCGTGAAAACTCGGAAACCTTGGGTTCTGGTGGAACCAATACATTTGAAGCTTGCAGGAAGTTGTAAAAAAAAAAAAAGCCATCTCATCTGTTTCTGCTGGTCTGACTGAAGGGGGGGGGGAGTTCTGGTTTGGAACAAAGCTTTTGTTCTCTAAGAGTCGAATGAAGGGGAAAGGGAGGTATGTTGCTTGGGTTGTCATATGTTTGTCCTCATTCAGGAAACAAAAGAGACGAACCTGTGCGTCTAGGTCAGGAGTAAAAAATTCAATCCATATTGGTATTGTTTGAAAAACATAAAAATTTCCGTCTATCTACCCGGTACCCATCTTCTCTTCCTCTGTCTCTCTTGGCAAGCACGGACCCAAATATAGAAAATAACAACAACAAAAAAGTGAACATTGGAAACAAGCAACGAGTACAATAAAGTTCTTCAAGGTGAATGAAGTATAAGAATGGGTTGTCATTCTTTTTTCTCTTACTTATAATACCAAGGAAACAGTGACAGAACTTCAGAATCAGCCCCCATGCAAAAATTCTTCTCGGTCTCCCGCGCGAAAATTCATCTCACCCCACTCTCTCGCAAAATTCTTGTCAGGGCCTATCAAGCAATTCAATCTTTTCATGTATTTTCCCAACCCAGATATTCGAAATGAGGCAATGATTGTACTATGTAACACAAGTATCTAATTATCAGAAAACTATTTTCGCATGACAACTGTTACGCTGTTTAAAACTCTATTTACTACATGTGAATGGAGTGTTTATGATTATTGGGGCGCGGTGGCTCAGGGGTAGAGCACTTACCTCTGGTGCGAAGGGTCGCGGTTTCGATCCCCGCCCAAGTAAGTTCGTGGTGGATAACATCGTTGCTCGTGGGTTTTCTCGGGGTTCTCCATTTCCTCCCACTTTCTCATTCCACCATTTCTTTCATCATCATTCACTTACAATTTTATCCGTCTCCTTTAGCACTCCGTTTTCATAATCGTGGGACGTTAAACTAAAGCTTTCCTTTCTTTTGTTTATGATTATTACACTGTTGTACTGCAACGAAAATATGTGTATTTGTATACGACTGATTCAGTGTTGAATTCAGATTTTTGTACAAGGAGGGGCAATAGATATTCTAGATATACACTATACACTATATTCTAAATATGCACTATATATAGATATTCAAGGGGGGCTGAGCCCCCTTGAGCATGTCTGAATTCAACACTGAATTCAATAATCTTAACGCAGAGTGATGTTCTGATTATTAATTACTTATGTTTACATTGTGTTCTTCATTCTGTCATTTCAAATCTCCGTGTTGAAATAAAACTTAAAAGGATTGAATTGTTTTATAGACTTAACTTGCCCTTATAAGAAGTTTTTGCGGAGCGGGAAGATGAGAAGAATTTTTGTGTGTGGGAGGGGCTCGAATATGAAGTTCCGCCACTGGTTAGTATTATTTTATGTTTTAATTTGTCATTTGCCTCAATTTCTTTGTTTCTTTCGCGGAGCTCAGCTCGCATTATACGAAACTCATGTTTCTTTAAATATTTCTTTTCAATTGTCTTTTCTTTGTGTCCAGCTGGAGACGGGAGTGGAGGTTAACTTCGTGATAAAACGGAAGTATATATTCGCCACTCAAAAACAAGGCCAATATGATTCCCTTTCGTGAGTTCTTTCGTTCACTGCCAGTTTTGACTGCATTTTTTAATTTCTTCGTTCCACATCCACTTTTGACTCTATTTGGGACGCACCTCGTTCCTCGTTTTTTGTAGTAGTTTGTACGGCAATGTTGAGAAAACGAAGGAAAGTTTGATTCCATGATTCCTTCGTTTACGCCACTCTTTGTTTTGTTTAGGAGTTGGCGGGGCGAGAGGAAGGAATGGTCGTCCTTTCGTTTATAGCTTTGTAGAAGGGAACTTTCGCAGCAAAACGGATGTGTTCAACCGAGGATATTCAGCCAGTGTCGTATACATCTAGTGTTTCTTCCATTTGCCAACGGCGATACACAAGCTGCTTTGCAGTGCATACTCGTTCCTTTCAAAATGAGTTTGATTCCTTTCAAGGATTCGTTCCATTCGTTCTCAGAAAGGATTCGTTCCAAAGGAACGACTCGTTCGCGAACGACACATCTTTATTTCTTACTGTTTTATGTTTTATCTAAATTCTCTTCTCGCAAGCTTTCATATGACTTGATTGGTGTGTCTTTCGCTTGCATTTAGCTTAATTAGGCTTGACATTGATGAGATTTGCTTATACTTAACTTGCGTTTGAAATAGTTTGACTTGCGTTTCATTTGTGAAGACAAGCTTGCAGTAATATTTGCCCTGATGTAACTCACTAGCTTGAAACAAGCTTGCAGCAAGCAAATTGGTTTGCACAGTAGAGCTTGCGGCAAGTCAATTGACTTGCAACGACAAGTCTGGTGCAAGCTTGCAACAAGTTTAAATTGCTATCTGGAATAGAGAAGATTTGTGACCTTATTGCGAAACAGAATAGGGGAAAGAGGAGTGGCAATTATTATCTTAAAATCACAATATCTTGGAATCTTAGAAGCCTAGACAAATGAAATTGTGTATGAATTTCTCATTTAAGATAATTAGACACGTCTTTCAGCGTTTCCTGATAGGCCTATTTGACCTAGAATAAGTGAAAAGGAAAAAGGAGTGTGAATTACAATTATTATAGTAAGGTGTCCATATCTCCTAGCCTTTTAAAGCTAGAGGCATGAAATTCTGTATATGGACTTCTCATAAAAGATAATTAGACACGAGTTCCACCGTTTCCTTAATATTGCCCTCGAAGGGGAAGAAGGATGAGAAGAAAAAGAGAGTGGGGGTGCTAATCCTTCAAGTAAGTTGGCCATATCTAGAAATTCCTTAAGAGTAGAGACATTTATATTACTGACGTATTTGAGCGCTTTTTATGTTTTCCTAAGAAGAAAAAAAGATTGGGGTTACAATTGGTATAATAGGATGACCATATCTCGAAATCATTTAAGATTAGAAATAAGTTAAGGATACGAGAAGTTTGAAGGCATAAACCGAGCAAATACGTGGGTCTGATTTCCCAGCTAGCTGAAGGCTAGTCTCTATACATGAAAAGGAAGTCTTGAGTGACTGTTCAACGTCCAAACCAAACTGCTTAAGATGGAAACTAGAAATTTTGACACCGCACAGCATTTTGACGTAAGTTACAACTAAGAAGAAAGAGAAATTATCTGGAAGCTCTGGCAGTGTGTACGTACCAAAACTTATTATACTCAAAACAAACTTGACTGCTTCGAGATGCGGAGAGCTGATACAATTGGATGGGAATAAGGATTGCTAGCTTTACTTCTATAACTGTTCCTTGAATTGTTTCTTGTAGGCGCACGGTGGTTCAGTGGTGAGCGCTTAAATTTGGTGCCTGGATTATCTGGTTAGAACTCCGGGCCAGTAAGTTTGTGGTATATACCACTGTGTCCGTTTATTTTCTCGGATACTCCCGTCTCCTTCTCCATTCTCATTACACGAATTCTTCCATTATCATTCAGTTGCCTTAATCATACTTTATCTTAACATAAACAGCTTTATTGTATGACGTTAAACTGAAAGATTTAAGTTATTTCATTTTGAATTCTGTGTTAGTAAATAAAATTCACATTGTGTTTTTGTGAGCTATAGAAAAAATGTACTTAAAATGACTTTCAGTTTTTTTAATTGATTCGAAGAATTATTTTCAGAGTTTAACTTAAATGAAAGGTACAGATCACCATATTAAACTTCAATTCCTTAAACTAAATCATATTGAACTACAGATATCATTTTCTTGTGATATATGAACAAAATTATAAGACATTTTTGGAAAATATTGCCAAAAAAATCTAACTTCCAAAAGTAAACTACCCCTTATATTTTTTCCGTAAAATTACTTCTACAATGTTTTAGGGTTATTAATAAAGCGTTTGTGTATACAACAACAATATTGCAGAAGACGTATTTTACAAAACTGTTAAAAAATGTACCCGAATAGTAAACTACGCCTTGTTAATATTCTTACAGAAGTTATTTATGCAACATTATAGGAATATCAAAGATATATTTATTTATGAAGTATGATCAAAATTACCTGAGCTGTATTCGAGAAAGTAGTATGAAAAGATTACCATCCCTTGTAAATGTATTCGTAAGGAATAGTTTACGCAACGTTACAGAGTTCTTATTGAAATATTTATAGCATATATTACTTTTGAGAAAATTGTCCGAAAATAACTGACCCCTAAGAAGAAACTACTCCTCGGATAATTTTTTTATGAGAAATGATCTATGGTATATTGTCAGGTTGTTAGTGACATATTTATCTGTGAAATATGAACAAAATCGCTTAAGTTGTTTTTGAGAAAAATGCCCGAAAAAAATCACCTCCGAAAGTAACCTACCCCTTCTCGATTTTTCTAGAGATATAGCATATACCACAGTTTAGGGTTGTTATTAAAAAAAAATTATGAAATATAAACACGATCTTTAGTGACGTTTCTGATAAAATCGCAAACTTTAATTTTCAGCCTTTAATCAACTACCCTTAATTTTAGGGGTAGGAAGAAAATTCAAAGAATAAAACTGCTTTGGAGAATCGCATATAAACTTTAACCCTACAATGCATAGTGGGACAGATATGGGTCATAGTGGTAAATAATCTGTGCTTTCCTAGATAACGGTATGCAGTTGCAAATGCATGTTGAACGAGATTGGGAACGTTCGAAGCTATCACAGTTTCCGCATAGATGGCACTATTAAGCCTACCGTTACTCATTTTTGTTTCCATTTGCAAGACTACTTTTTCACAGAAAATAAAAAAAATGTAGGGTTAAGTTAAAAATTTGGTTGCGATCGTTAAACGGCATGGCTTCTAGAAAAATGTACATCAGGACAAAGGACGATCAGACGTATAGAAGTCGAGAAATTACTTTTCCGGTATGTATGGACCATGGAACGTGTAAATCCTTTGAAATCTTATCTGCTTTCGTTTCTTGAAAGGTAAAGAAGAAAAACAAAGGTACGAAAGAAACTGAAGAAAAGAGAAGAGGAAGAAAAGAAAAAAACAACATAATTTCCAAAACTATATAAACAGAGACTTTAGAATTAATTTAGTTTGTATGATTCATCTCTGCTCAGGAGTAAGGCCTCTATAAATCAACGGGAAGACTATAGCCTGGTAACAGGAAACCTAAGAACAATCCCTTGTACAACATATAGAAAAATTAAGAGAAAAGTTTCCATGAAATCATTATTAAGAAAATATGAAACCTGCTATAATAAATTCAAGACCCAGACTAACACAGCAACAAAATACAAACTATCATAGATGGTGATGATAGCAGAATGAAATAGACGACGTGATTTTGCAGTTCTAATGGAATAAATTAAAATACAATTAATTTAGTTCATATTTATATTCCCAGCATGGACAGTGAATACTCTAAATTTTATTGAAATAACACTTTTGACATGATTAATGCAGTCAATTAATTCACTATAACGCTAGGTGTAGAAATAGCGAGAAGGAAAAGGGAGACCGGAATCCAGCAATGCTGTACTAAATAGCGCGTACCATTGGTTACTGCTAATGCTGTTTCTCTTCTGCAAAGAGCAATTATGTCTACCGAGAAACCAACAATTTATTTGTGTGTCGAATCCCCAGTTTAAATTTGAGATAAAAACATGAAGTGGACCAACCAAATTCTTTCCTCATCAGTTATTTTTATTTTTTATATATAAAAGATACTAGTTCAACATGAAAACAATCTCTAATTAATGAAAATCAATTGACATGCGCATTTAGTTAAAATTTGAAGTTTGTGAACAGAGTGAAGTTGGCAATTAAGATTTGGTTTATATATATATATATTTATGTTTTTCGAAAGAAAAGATTTTTTTATCTCAGGTCGATCAATACGTAACAAAGTACAAACGATTTATTTTTGTTAGGAACCGTAATTACCTATATTTTGAGAGATATTGTGAAATTAGCTCCCTATTTTGTTTTCTAAATGTTGGTTCCAAACACATTAATTTTTCTTCGAAACCATCAATCACAAACAAAAATAAACAATTCATAAGTATTTTGAATTCAAATTTAAAACTGGGAGGAAGTAGAAAGTTTCGTTACCTCCAAATTTATTTTCTTAATCAGTGGTGACCAACATTTTAAGGTTTCGGGGATATTTTTAATTTCAAAAATCATTATCTGTCTACTTACTTGTTCATTAGTGCAATAAATGGTGTCTTACAGTAATATTAATGATTCACACAGAGACAATGAAACATACCTCTGGTGGTTACCTCTCACATCTTCCCAGTCGACAAGTAAACCATCTGAATATTTGTTTTTCGAAGAAAAAATTTTTTCTTCGAAACAATCAATAACAAACAAATAAGAAAATATTGATTTGTGTTTTGAATCAAAATTTGGAGTTGCGAAGCTGGTCCCAAACGTTTTTATAAATATGTTTTTATTGTTTTGCAAAATAAAATATTTTTCTTCAAAACAATCAACAACGTACGAAAGGCAAACGATTCATGTGTTTTGAATTTAAAAATTGAAAAAAGAGGGGGTAATTTACATGAGTGATTCAATACTTTGAGTGGATATCATGTCAATTTCCCACTGCTGTTAATAAAATAATCCTTCAATATTACGCTTGTGAGCAGGAGTGTATCAAGGGCGGGAGAGCAATTGGGACTATCGACCCTCCCCAGAAGGGGAAACTTTTCTTATTTATATATAAATAAAACCCATTCCAGAGTTTGGAGCTCTTAAAACTAGCTCTAAGTAGCAGTATTACAACCAACGGGCCCCCGGAAGTCCGTCCTCGATCCGCCCCTAGTTGTGAGTATATATTCAGTGCAAGTCTTTCTCATAGTTTTATTATTTTTTATAAATTTATTGGAAAAAATTTATTACGGGCAATGTTTTCTACCGTTTCCACTTACTAATCACACAACAAATTAACCACTAAGGCTACGCCCCAGACTACGAAATGGTCATGAATATTTCTTCCTGAACGTCCTTTTTTAGAAAAGAGTTTTGATATCTACGACTAGACAAAGTTACCGGTTTTGGCGACCAGCAATGTTATGAAAAGACATGGCGGTGATAAACCCAGAATAAGCGATCAGGTAGTAGAAAATGTGCGGAGGTCATTCCAAAAGAGTCCACAGAAGTCAGTTAGACTAGCAGCGAGAGAACTTGGTATGAAACGTTCGACAGTTCACAAATTGCTTCACCATCGACTGTGCTTGTACGCATACAAGAGACAACTTGTACAGCGGTGGACACTTCTAAATGGTACACCTTAGCCGTAAATCTCCATATATCTGTACCATTTAGAAGTGTCCACCGCTGTACAAGAACTCAAGCTTGAAGACAGACCAAAGCGAGATGCATTTGCATGCACTATGGTAAATCGCACTGCTGAGGACAAGACATTTTTATCGCGCGTGATGTTTTCAGGTAAGCCTAGCTTTCATTTTTCAGATAAAGTGAATCGCAACAATGTTCTTATTTGGGATACAGAAAATCCCCATACATTCATAGAACACGTGCGTGATAGTCCGAAAATGTATGTGTGGTGTGATGAAAAATCGAACTGTTGAGTCGTTTTTCTTACAACAGGAGACTGTCACTGGCAACAGTTACTTGAATATGTCGGAAAACTTTGCCGTGCCAGGGATAATAGACATGCAACCGACAATCATATTTTAACAGGATGGTTGCCCTCCCCACTGGACCCATGCAGTCCGACAGTTTTAAGATGACACATTCCAGCGTCGTTGGATTGGTCGTGCCGGTCCAGTTCCTTAGCCTCCACGTTTCCCTGATATTACCTCACTATATTTCTTCTTGTTGGGGGATACATCAAAGACAGAGTATATGTTACAAGAGTAAACAACTTACTGGACTTGAAACAGCGCACAAGAGCTGTCATAAACTCTGTCGCAGAAGACATGCTCCGCAACACATGGAGTGAAACCGAGAATTGGCTTGACATTCTACGCGATACACGAAGGGTCCATGTAAAGTGTACTGAACTGGACTTTGTTTGTTGGTGCGTTACTATGAAAACTTGATGAGATGCACTAACATTTTCATGTATAGTGTCTCGTAAGTATAGTACATAAAGGAGATGTTCCAAAAGTGACCAAATTTCCCGTTTGCGTTGCGCGCATACAATTTGGTGTGGGAAGAGGTCGTGGGTGAGTTGCACCAACATTTTCCGGAATCGGGTTTTCGGATCCAGGTCTGGAAGCGGGTTTTTCGGATCCAGGTCTAGAAGCGGTTCCGAAACCGGTTCTGAAAACCGGATCTTCAATAACAGGAACCGATTCCGAGGTAACCAGAACTTTGTAGCCATCCCTACACTAAACCCGAGCTGCTGGCAGGCTGTGAACAGTGTGCTAGATGAAATGGTGGAAGCGATAGGCAGGCGCCCGGGCAGCGGCCGCTTGTCTCATTTCGCTAAACAAACTGGGTAACTGGCAAACTTATTGGCTAAACAGGGAAACTGTCAAACTTATTGGCTAAACAGGGAAACTGGCAAACTCATTTGGCTGAACACCCACTGGTGGACCAAATTTTTTTCTGGGGGGCACAAGCGGGGAGAGGAGGGAACAAGCGCGTGGTCCTCTTTGCAGTGTTATGAAGGTGAACTTTGTGCCACCTTTACGTGTCTTTGGGGCCTTCTGATCCAGGTCTGGAACCGGTTCCTCCATCGGAACCGGAACTTTGTAGCCATCCCTATGAATTTCATCGCGCAGGGTCTTGTGGAACAGGAAAACAAATCGGAGAAAAGTCAGCTGACGTACCATATCCGATGTGCAGACTGGTTTGACATGAGGCAAACACCTTACCTTGTTCGTGCACATATCCATTTAATTCACAGTAATCGGTTAAAGTACTGCACTTTTGTCTTATACAATCTTGCTCGGGAAGGGGACGATTACATTTTAGGATATTTTTGTCAATGTGCAAATGAAACACGGACAATTGAATGTTGTGTCCATGTTAGATTCATTATTTGGTACTTAGGAATGAGCAAAGCAATTGCACTATATCCGAAGACATCTGCATTCTTTGATGATTTATTTTATTCACAAGACAAATTTAGGCTCTTGGGCGATAACGATGAACCATTTCTGTCAGAAGATGAGGAAATCGACAACTGAATA
The DNA here is from genome assembly GCF_964235325.1 of Thermobia domestica. Taxonomy (NCBI): domain Eukaryota; kingdom Metazoa; phylum Arthropoda; class Insecta; order Zygentoma; family Lepismatidae; genus Thermobia; species Thermobia domestica. The sequence continues at coordinate 107,584,004 of NC_137470.1, forward strand.
CTTATTGCATACTTATGTATAACACATTGCATCGTATTATAACCACCTCAACTGAATGAGTAGTACTGGAAATAAGAGAAACCTTGTAGTTCAGTTCAGGTAATACATCAATCATTTTGTACCTTTCAATACCACGTGTTACGCTAATGCAATGATCATTATTTCTGCGAACATTTCTGTTCTTTTTATATGGTGCACAATGTGCGAAATCCTAACTACCATTCAATTCCACTTATTTAATCTATATCAATACCACTCAGAGGAAATACGACACACTGTTACGGCATTTTCTTCCGAGAGGTTTGCCTCATATCAAGCCAGTCTGAGCATCAGAGATAGTACATCACCTGACTTTGACCCGATTTATTTTCCTGTTCCGCAGGCTAGAGTGCGATGAAATTCACTTGTAGAGTTCAATGTGTATCCTCACTTCCATATAACCTCAACGGAGCACGCCCCCTCTTTTGCGCGATATACAAAAATATGTCAAAACATACACGACTTATGGGCATTTTCATTGTATTGTTGACCCATTTTTGACCCTGTTCCCGCTGAGTTATGGCCACCATTATTTATATGTGAAGGTATTAGGCCACGAACTCTTCCCACACCAATTTGTTCCAAAAGTGACCAATTTTTCCGTTTGCGTCGCGCACATACAGCTTTTTTCTATGCTATTTTGCTTTAAAATGTTGGAGTTTCATTGTGAACACCCTTTACGTTTACATGTTCATGAACTTGTAGAAATGAGAATTTAAATTGCGCAGTATTGCACTGGACTAAACAAGACGTTTTGAATCTTTTGTGTAGTTATAGTACAACATAGAATAGAATATCAACGAAGGAATTATGAATTAGAAATAAGCATAATAATGATATAAATATGTTTGGCGTGAAATAATGTGTTGAGGAGGAGGTGCAATAAACTGCTGGAAAAAGGAGATGAAAGTAAAATTAAACCTTTATGATAGAAGAGGGACAAAAATAAACATATGAGTAAACTATAGCTACGGTGAGTACTTATAATTATTATGTATGATATGCTTTTAACTGATAACATATACTCATATGCAACTGGATAATGATTACCATCATAATACTATTTTCTAAATTGAATTCCAATATATACCAGCTGTATCCAATTTACGACTTTGCATGACTATTGGAGTACTCTGATGAATTAGAATATCGAAGCATGAAGATAACGATTAAAATATAGGGTAATTTTTGGTAACATAAACAGTCCTAAGATTTTCATAGTGTTATTTTTACCAGAATCAATTTAAAACATTGTGTGGAGCAGTTAAAAGCTGGATGCAAATGTGCACATGGGTTGTGCTATTATGTTACGTTATTTTGGAGAACGGAGGTAAAGCAACTGTCGTTATTTACTTAACATATTTTGTTGTTTTAAAATTGCATTATATTTGATATAAAGATTACATGCACTATTAACTTTTTAGTAAAAAAAAATAGCCTATTCATGGTAATCTGGAAACATTGCTTTATCTCTACACAGTAAAAAATGGCGATGAATGATTACCTTTTAACTGAAATGCTGCAGATTACTAAATAACGTCATTGCGTATAATATGGGCACATTCATTTTGTATAAAATGCGCGTATTTAATGAACAGACACTGAAATAATTTGAGATTAGCCAATGCACATTATAATATTATACAGACATTTCTCATCATAAAAGAGATTTTAGAAAATATATATATTGTGAATTCAGAAACATATTTTGCTTTAAAGAGAACCTCTGTCTAACTTTAAGCAATTGGCTACAGCTAACTGAAATATCTCTTTTAAGAGTATTGAAGGAATACGCAAATATGACAACGACAGTAAATGGGCTCTATAGAATGGGAATTCGCTACTTTTAAACTACAGTAAATACAATAGCAAATGATGCTTGCGTTAGAAATGAACCGGAACGTAAGAGAAAAATCTATATTTTACTTTTATCACGTCATATACATTTAAATTTATCACATTTGGTTTCCGTGTCGAACACTGTAGTTTTCAAGTAGCTAGGAATATTACTATGCACATTGTATATTTTATTTTCAAAGTTGTCGTGTATTCTTTAGTGTTATTTCCGGCTCATATGTGTTACGCTTTAAGTGTTTAGTGTTTTCCATCCTTTTTTGTACTTTTGGTTCTAGTTTCTCATGCATAATAATTTAGTTACTAATAAGAGGCACCTTCTCATTTTATCCATAACGCCTGTTCATATTGGCACCTACATTTTGTTAAATATGGACAATTGAAATAAGATTCGTAATTGAGTTTTCTCAACAACCATTGAAATAGTTTGAAACTCTATGAAAGTACAAAGTATTAGCCTATATTTTTGTAATATTTGTTGTCAAAGACTATTTTACTATCTACGAGAAATTTTAGCATTCCCTCCTGTGGCTGGGTTGTTAGACTTATAGGCCAATAAGCTCTTGAGGAAAACTTCGTCTTTTTGGTTTCATCTATAGTTGCAGCCTTAATGAGGAAATCACGGGGTGTGATATTTCAAATAGGCGGTGCACGATGTCAATATTTGTTGCCTCTCCTGAAGTTTTCCGGGAGTGAAACTGACTGTATCCTTTAAAATGTTTATTCCTGGCCTCTGTTCTATGGGGAGCACTGCTGCAAAAATAATGGCTGCGCTGTGAATTAGAACTTTGTAGACAGAGGCAGGCACAGTATTAAACACATTTTTTCAGTAAATATTAAACACATTAGCTTCGACGAAAAAGCCACTTGATAAGCACACAATATAACACCGAACTTGTGAATCAGTTCGCGATATGTTCCAGTAATTTGTCGCAAAAATTCGTAAAATATCATCTTTTTATGACTTGCGGTTCTCGAGATATGGCTCCTTAAATCACCCGAAATTCGAACTTTTTTGGCCAATATCTACGGAACGGTGGTCAGTTGGCCAGTAGCCAGGAGCCAGTTGATCAGTGGCCACCTATTACTATTTGGTACCAAACGGTTAACCATCCTCTTAGGTATTGATAAACACCAATATGATCTCTCTATAACTTACGGTTCCCGAGATATGACTCCTTAAATATCCGGAAATCGGCCATTTTTTGACCAATATCTCGGGAACGGTAAAAGTGACTCGAAAATGTTAATAACATTTTCAGATAGTTCTTGATGCTCTATCGAATGCATGGTTCACAATTTTAAAAAAATCGCAAATAACAGACAGACGGACAGACACACAGACATAGAGAATTCAGTAATGAACTTTTTAAGTTCGTTGAATGTAACTAGATTAAAATAAATAACACTAAATTTCTGAAAGTTGTTAGGAACTACGCTCTTGATTGATTTTCTTTAATGATCACATATTTAGAAATACCGTCAATGTTGTTAGATCGGCAAGTGTTAGTATATTATCTGATTAAGTTATAGTATCAACGTGACACAAAATAGTCGTTTTAATACTTTCAGACATTTTATTTTCTACAAATCTAAAATAAATAAATAAAAATCTTAAGTATAGTTTAAAGGTTTATTTAAACTAATATCATTTAGGGAGAAAGTATGTCTAGAGGGGATATCTTCTTTCTCGTTAGAAATCTTCAAAAGTGTAGCGAGGAAGTCGATAGTATCCTAATTTAGTATTAGCATATGAACGTTGTTCATGCACTTTTCTTAATAGATCATTATTCTTTGTGCTAATTATCTACCTTCAAACTCTGCGTCAAAATGCTATTAGACTCTGTGATGTCAGAAGATTAGTAAATAAGAATCAGAAATATATTAAGATCACTTCATTGTTCAATTTTGAGAGCGCTAAGATATTTTAATGGTTTTAATTAAACATTATCTTCGGTTCGTGCTATGGAATCTACTTCTGTTCTTAATGAATTTTCATGTTTTGAGTCATCCAACGGAGACTGAGCTTCGGGAAGATTTTCAGCTGTTTGATTCAACGGTTTCTGTATACGTTCAACTACTAAACGGGCAATTAGATTCAAAACACAAGTCCTTAGGGTTTCTTGTTCTTCTGTAAGGCAACATGTGGACCTTATTTCGTTTACCGATGCCTCCTCCCAAATGTTGGTGCAAATTGTTTTCTGAGAAGTATCGTTACCGCATGTAGCATCATTGTTGGACATTTTACTTCGACTTGTGGACGTTTCGGATCGCTGATCAAGTCGATTCTTGATATCACCGCTTTCCATTTTATCTTTACCACATTTTCCCGTCATATAGTCTTCAATTTCTGTTTCTTTGTTTAAGGACGATGCGTAAGGATCTTTGTTCTGGTGGCAATATTTCCTGGATTTATGACTTTTCTCTAACGTAGTCATCTTCCCCTGATTTTTCTCAGTATTAGTGTCTTTGTTTCTTGTTTTGGCTATATTGGAATTCAAATTCTTTAAATCAAAAGTGTTCTTTGTTTCCACAAACGTTTTTTTTGCCAATTTGCTTTGCGGCTTCATTGCAACAGGTATTTCGAGATGAACTTGTTTTGATAGGTCTTGGAATCTTTGAAGGCAAGTTATTTGCTCTGGCGTAACGCTGCTTTATTTCTTCCGTTGTTTCCTTTGATGGGACATTTAACATCTGTGTATTTCCTTTCTGAGTCTGGGATGTAGACTTCGAATGTTCTAGTTTTGGGTCTACTTGTTTCTTTGGATTATTTTTCTTCTCTAATGATTCATTTCGAGCTGAATCCATTAGTTTAGTGGAAGTTTTGTCGGAATTATTAGCCAATGTATTCTGATAAACACATTTGTTTTGAGCTTTTGGCTGCTTTAATGTATTTTCTGAACTATTTCCTTCATCAGCTTGGTTTTGAGAACATGCACCTTTATCATTAACTTTTTGAATAGCTTGTATACTACATGCAGTGAATTCTCCAGTTTCTCCTTATATGTTATCATTTTTTCGTGGTTTCTGCTGAATCGAGAGCTTTTGCTTCTTTATGCCAGGCTTAGTTGTACCATTGTTCGCAAGAACTTTCTTCGGAAGCGGTTTCCCACGTTCAAAAATTCTCTTTCGTCTTTCGGCGATGTACTGTTTCCTGACAAGAACACTTGATCGCGCACCTTCAATAGTGCCTTTTATAATTGCTGATACTGTGTCGTTCGGTAAGTAATATGGACTTGAAGTGTCATCTGAAGATTCTAACACAAGTTCATCTGGAGACGTTTCAAGACTTAAAACGTTTCTAATTGATATATACTCAGCATCGTTTTTAGTATACATGTGCCTGAAGTTAAAAATTGGCCTGTTATAGACAACTGAAAGTGTGGTGTCAGATTTAGGTTCTTCGTTTGATGTCAGGAGTAGATTATCCGAAAAAGGGTTTTGCAAACACGATGTTGAAGATTCAGGTTTTTGTTGATTGTCAGTATTGTTTGCTGTTGATGTCAAATCTGCACTCGATATAGGTTTTCGTTGCTTTCTTTTCCTAAATATTGTTTTATATCTTGTAGTACCTCCATACAAAAATGCAGCTCTTCTAAGTGATTTACTCCAATAACTACGAGGATTGTCAACATATATGACATTGTCGTTTTCGGATTTGGAAAGAGTAGAAAGTGGCAACCCACTGAATGTTGTAGCGATTATGTTTATGTATTGTTCGTCATGACCACGGTCCTTACATTGCTTTACTAATTTATTGACTTCTAGTTTTACTTCGTCCTTTTGAGTTATAACTTTTTCATATACTTCGCACCACTTTACTTCATTCTTGGTTGAAGCGTTGGAGTTATAAGCGATTTCTTTCATCAATGAATTCCAATCCCCAAGTGCCGTGGAAACTTCATAGTTTTCTTTAGACTTCATAGCTGTTTTTGAACAAGGAGTGTAAAGTGGTCGGAACTTATGATCCTTGGGGTCCTTCCGAAATAGACCTAATTTTCGCTTCATCATTTCAGTCAATTTGAGGAGATCACGACATTCCTTGGCTTTCACCTTTAACTCTTCAATGAGTGGATCATCATTTGAAGGTCTTGTTTCAGTAGGTTTCTTTGAGGGATTACCTTGTTGCTCTCCAGTAGTTTTTGATGTAGCCGAAGAACTGGATCTGACGAGCGACACAGAAGCCATTGATTTAGTTTGCTCCAAGTTTGAGCGTTTAGATTCAGGTTTTATATATTCAGAATTATCTTGTATCGTCACTTTTGAAGTATCCATTCTGCTTTCCTGAAATAAAACTGGAAGGGTATATTTTCTTTAGTTATTTATATGTAATGAAACTTCGGTAGTTGATGGTAAGAAAGTCAAGGCAATCAGAGTTGAGCTAATAGTGTGCATATAGTGTGCAAAATGAACTGGAAATGTCAGAACGTGCACGTCATCCGATCATAAGCAAAATGTTTCACAGCCTTTGTTATAACAATCCTTTTACTCAAAATTCATACTATGGACTATTTGAGTGAAAACAAGTTGCAAATTGGAAATCTTATAACTCCTTGTATTCGATTTTTACCACTTAGTGTCCAAGCTTAACTCTGATCGTCTCCACTTTCACATACATTTTAAGCACATGGACTAAAAGGGATATATGAACAAGGCAAAGAGTACGATCATCTGATAGATATCAAGAAGGGACGTCCATCGCACCTATAGAAGACTATCAATTATTTATTTTATAGAACACTAGCATATATTACCCGCTTCCCTGGGTTGAAATGAACATTTAAATACACAACTCCGTATTTCATGTATTTAACACCCGTGAAATATGCTGTTTTCGTTTTTGATCGCATCGATTTAAACAGCATCGGAAAGATCATTGATCATCTCGGCGACCCCAAAAATCTTGGATTCGACATTAATATTAGTCATTTTCGTTTATTTATATGTGTATTTCCCCCTCTCCCATGTTGCGGGCCATGGCATCGAAAGTGTCACTGTTCAATTTAGCGACCCCCACAAATGTCGATTCAATACTAATATCGGTCATTTTCGATCATTTCTAAATATCTCTTTCTCTCCCTCCCCCAAGTTCTGGGTTGAATTTGAATTTAAACGGATCGAAAGTACCACCCTTCATCTAAGCGACCCAGAAAACTCTAAATTCTACACTGATAGTGGCCATTATCGATCATTTATATATATATATATATATATATATATATATATATATATATATATATATATATATATATATATATATATATATATATATATATATCCCCTTCCCGCAAGTGGCGGAGCTGATTTTTCATTTAAACAGTACCGAAAATGTCACAGTTTATCAGAGTGATCCCTAAAACTATGTATTAAAGACTAATGTTGGTCATTTTGGATTATTATTGAGCTGAGAGAAGCGAAGCTCTTATACTCTTGTTAGCCATTTGGTTTTCCGCGAACTCCTCCTAGACCGTTTGGCCGATCTCAACCAAAATTAGCACGCTGATAGAGTATGTCGTGCTGAGTGACAACATAGGTCGAAATCAAAAATCCAATGTACCATCGAGGAATAATCACCGAAAAACGCTTCCTGATTACGTAGTTTAAGCTCGCTCAGCTCATTTCATTGCAATCGGGTATATCCATTGCATTCCTAGTTATATATAGCTCCCCCTCCCCTCTTCCGTGCTGCGGTACACGGCATCAGAATTGTCGCTGTTAACCTCAGTCACTCCTACAACTATGGATTCGACACAAATATTATTCATTTTCGATCATTTTTAAACGTTTATCTTCCTCCCTTCCATTGTATCCTCCCCCTTCCCAACTATTAGGGCTGAACTTGGATTGAAACAGCACCAGAAGTTTCACTGTTTGTCTCATCGACCCCAAAACTACGGATTCAACACTAATACCGATCATTTTTGATCATTTTTAAATTTCTCTCCCTCTCTCTTTCCCCTACCTTGCATCGTCAAAGTCAATAGCCTAAAGTAATCCTTGCCCCTAAACTCATGTATGTTGAAAATTTGATTTAGATTGGTCGGGTGGTTCAAGAGTGATGAAGTCACAAAGGCAGTCATTTTTATTTTAACTTTTTTACATATATCTCTCCTCTCCCCATCTCCTATGCTGGCTCGTCAAAGTGAAACGATAAAAAACATCAAAGGCCCGACCCTCATATACGTTGAAAATTTGATCGAGATTGGTTCAGCGATTCAAAAGTTATTAGGTTTTTTTAGCTTTTATTTATACGTCCCCCTTCCCTCCCCCTCCCCTACGATGTACCGTTAAAGTGAAATTACAAAAACGTTTCCAAATCCAAACCTCATATATCTTGAAAATTTGATTGAGATCTGTCAGATCGTTCAACAGTTAAAAAAATTACAAAACTAGTCACTTTCAGTCTTATATAAATTGATTTTTATATATCTCCACCTCCTTCTCCTCCCCCACATTGCTCTGTCAAATTTAAATCACAATAACGATTCCAGGCCTGAACCTCATCTATGTTGAAAATTTGATCAAGATCGGTCGTGTGGTTCAGGAGTTATTAAGTGTTATTTATTTTTTGACACCCCCTCCCCCTTCCCTCAGTTCTACCATCAAAGTGAATAGCCTGAAACCAGCCCAGCCTTGAAACTTATCCATGTTACAAATTTAATCGAGATCGATGGGGTGGTTTAGGAGATTTAGAGTCACAAACATAGTGATTTTCATTTTATATATATAGATTAGCGTAGTGCCTGTTCTTTACAAGGAAATAATAATGTTCATGGAAAATGTTTGAAAAGAAAGGGGGCGGAGGAAAGCTATATTATTAAGCTTCAAATTTCAAGATAGAATTCGCACGGACAAAAGATTCTGAACTGAATCGTAACACAATTTTCTTGCTTTCAGTCAATATTTAATTTTTTTCTATTTTTCGTGTGGATATGGTTTTCGTCTGTTAACACCGATCCTAATTATTTGAAAGTATCTAGTTTGTCGAAAGTATTATTTGACGCATCCATAATTTGCGATAAAACAATCTTGGCGAACTTCCATGTATTTAGTTTTCTCTGCATTTACTTACAAACTCATGTTCCGGCAAGCCTTTAATAAAACCATCGCATCTCTTTCTATTGTTCTCCTATCATCATCTGTCAGGTTTACATCATCAGCATACGCCGTAACTTGATGAATACCATTCAGCTGTAGCCAGTGGCGGCGATTGGATGTTAAAAGTTGGGGGGGGCAAGCCATGATCTGAATATGTGTATCTTAATGTTAGTTTACCTGATTGATGCTAACATTTTATTTGACTAAAGGTTGTATAACTAATAGGATACTATCTTTTTTCAGTTAAAATACCGTATATCGTATTTCATATTTTATATAATAAATTGACAAGTAGGTACTAGCCCTTTGTAAATTGTCAAGTAGGTATTGAGAAGGAAGTAGGTACTAGCTCTTTGTATTCTTAAACAACGAAAGTGTAAGAAGAGATTCGATTTCTTGCTCATGAACATCTTAAAATTCTGCTTCGAAAATTGTGCGATCAGATCATTTAGTAACAAATTTGCAAAACAAATAAATAGAAAGGATAATATTAATCATAGTAATGAATAATGAGGCTTGTTTTGCAAAACTTACATTGAAACCGGTGGTTAATGAACAATTTATATTTTTAACTCCACACATGCTATTAAATGTATGTTATTACTCTTAGGAAGACAGTAAATACTACGAACGTATGTTACGACATTTAAAGAAATACTTTTGCAGCTTCCCGAAACATATTCGTTGACATTAGGTGCAGTTTTCACTTTGTACATCTGAACTCAAAAATACTTAGAATCACTCCTCACTCCAGTTACATAAAATAATCCTAAAATCTAGAATTATGTTGAATTCACTAAATTTTATTGTATACACACTCGTACACCCCTAAGCGCACCACTTCACTCGTATATTACACTGAAAAACAATGGAAAAGTAGATGTTGTTTCTTATTACTCTCTTTTTAATCAATATTCTTACTATTAGAAAGAGGAAAAGACATTTTAGGAACTGTAAATTTTTATGCAATTAAAGAATAACTTGTGAAAGTTTATTTATTTATTTATTTTTTTTTGCGAAGTGTTATTTCAATTAGTATCAAAGCGGCTGACTAACATTATAAGAAATGGAAGTACGTTGAAATTATTGTGCTCCAATAGGTTAAATTTTGGACCATTTTCGGTGGCAATTAAAACGCAATTCCTGCTTTCTTAACACCACGGCAAGAGAAATAACCAATAGGCCTACGTACTCACGCAACGGCAAATATATGGCATTATTCCTTTCTATGAATCAGTAATATATACAGTAACTTTACATTTTCAAATGAAACTATATACATCAGTGGGTTACTTCAAAAAAGTGGGGGGCAACTGCCCCCTTTGCCCTCCTAATCGCCACCCATAGCTGTAGCTGTCTTTGATTTTTATATATATTCTTTATTTTATTAAGAAAAAGTGAGATACATCTGTCATATTGAAAAGTTTGATAGGGTACATATAGAATACTTTCTTGTACTAACTATAAGTTTCTTATACAATTGAGAAATTACCTTGTTGCTGTCCAGTATTTTTTCGTGGCACAGAGGTTTCTGATGTAGATTGGCGTGTAGATTCAAGTTTTGGCCACTCAGAATTATCTTGTATTATTATCTTTGAAGTATTCATTCTGTTCTCCTGGAAGAATATTGAAAGGTCATAAGCATTTAAGTTATTTTTATATTGATGGTGGTATCAAAATTAAGACGACCAGAGTTAAGTTATAGCATGTTGCATCTGAAAGAGATAGCGTGCACGTCATTCAGTGGTAAGCAACATTTTTGTAAGCCATTGTCATAACAATCCTTTTATTTCAAGATTCACGCTGCAAATATAAGTAAAACTACGTGACAAAAGCCATGGTAACTGCAACGAACTAGTCGGTTTCATATATAGTTGTAGAAGGAGAAAAAACAGGTGACTAGTTTTCGAAACCTGGGTAGTACTATTAAATGATCATACGAAGTGTGAACGTGAAATGAAAGCAAGGATAGGAATGGCGAAAGAAGACTTTAGGAGGAAGAAAAGACTATTTTGTGGGTCCTTGAATAAAGGGTTGAGAAAAAGACCCATAAAATGATTCGTGTGGAGTATTGAAATAAGGCAGAAACATGGATATTGCACAAAAATGATGAAAAAGACTGGAAGCATTCGGAATGTGGGTATGGAGAAGAATTGAGAGAATTAGTTGGATCGAACGAAAAAGAGACGAAAGGGTATTAGAGGTGGGGAGAAAAGAACATTTTTAGTTACGTATTATTAAGAAGAGGAGGAGAAAGTGGCTGGGATATTGGCTTAGAACGAACTGTATCATGAAGGACGTGCTAGACGGTATGATGGCAGGAAAAAGAGAGAGGAGGCGAAGGACACTACAATTAATGGACCATATCAAAACAGATAAATCGTACTTAATGACGGAAAGGTTAGCGGAAGACCGTGGAGCATGGAAACTTTACAGTTGCAGCAAGTGACCTGCTAATAATGGCAGAATACCTTTGATGATTATGATGATAGATAGATAGATATTATCGAATTATCCTTCCTTCCTTGCTTTAGAGTTCAGGTTTTGTAAACACAACACATTCCATTATTTTAAATTAAGAGTGTGTATACTGAATTTTACACTTTCAACTTGCCTGTATTCTCACATTGAGCACTTTCTGAATAAAGTAAGTGACACATAGATATTATAGAAATGTCACCAACTCCCTCCTCTTAAAAGCTGAAGTTTCGGGAACGCTTAAATTTGTATTTTTTGTTTTAAATTAAGAGGTTATACATATCAAAGGGCATCTCCAGTGAGTCCCTACTTTCTTGACCTGTGACTACCAGGGTCAATATGGGTAGTAGAGAACCGGTAGGTTCTGCAGATTACGAAGACATTGGTCGCGATGTCACAAAGTGAGGTGTGTTCGAACAGGAGTCGAAAAGACGATCGACGGTCCGACAGTTTAACGGTCACTTCTCGGATCACCGTGCACCACTGGAGAGGCTTCCAGTGATCTTTGGATCTATCATCATCTCCTGACCCTACTGCGTAATTCTATACCGCACATTACCACTGAAACCACAGAAATGCAGCAGGATCCTTAGAAGTTACAGCTCAGCTGACACATTGGTCGAAATAGCCGAGAGCGATCAGCAGTGTCTGGCCGTTTTCAACTCTGTCACTGGAAAAACTTCAAATGTGATAACGTGGTTTGCATATTCGGAAACTTGTATGTCTTTCCGTTGTCCCCATACCCACAATGCCTGAAGGACCCGTCGGTCACCGGAAATACGTGACCCCCATAATTAAACAATCCGTGCTACTGGGCCGGTTCTCGTCACTTCCTGTGAGTATCCTGCTGGATCTCTATGGTTTTATAGGTAGCGTGGGGCATAGAATTACACAAGAGAGTCAGGAGATGAGAAAATACCCAAAGATCTAAACAGGAAGCCTCTCCAATGGCGCACGATGACCCGAGAAGCGACTACAGCACTGTCGGGACCATCGATCGGTTTTTCGACTCCTTTTCGAAAAGACACATCTTTTTCCGCTATCGAAATCAACGCTTCCGTTAGGGGTGGACGGTTACTGAAAAACGTAAGCCGCGGTTTCGGTTTGTCACTTAAATCGGTTTGGAACGGTTAACCGAACCGAACCGACCCCAAACCGAACCGAACCGAATTGATCCCAAACCGGACCGAACTGATCCCAAACCGAACCGAACCCTACCCTTCAGAACTGTCGGTAGAACTCTGACGAACTAAACTGTCGTCAAATTGAGTCAAAGGGATTGAAAAACGTCGTTTCGTTTATTACTGGCTAACCAAAACTTAATCGAACTCCGTCAAAGTGAATTAAGCTATGTCCAAATGGAGCTAAATTTAATCTTTAACTCACTAGTAACATACGATCAGTTAGCAGATTTGTGTCTAATAAAATATTTTTACTTGCCAAAATTTTTACGTATAAACAAATTATATTGGACCATTGTGGATCTTAATTTTGTTAAATTTTGTATTAAATATTGTACAGTTATATGCGAGTTGATATTGATCCAAACAATAACAATTTACAGAATTATATTGTACGTAATGATAATATTAAGTTTATTTTCATGATCTTCGTCAGTATTAGAGTTTGATGCATATTTACATTTAAAAATTAAATAATGGTCTTTTCCACTGTCCTTTAGATAGGAAACAATATTCCTAAGTTCTAGGAAGATGAACTTTGATAAACTGATAGCCTATTGCTCAAAGGTGTTTACTAACATAATGTGCCTGTGAAATTCCCAAACGGTGGACTGCGGAGATTTTTCACAATCAAAATGGCAAACCTCAAACCCCAGAATACCTAGAATAACGAAATTTTATAGGTAGATATCCTAATATTCAAAGGAGTAATACAAATTGTTAAATTTTAGGTAGTTTTAGTACTCGCTTAAATAGTATAACTGTAATATTTCCATTGCGCGGTAATTTTTGCTTCGTACTATATTATGATCTAGTACTGTTAAAGTAAAGTAGTTCCCAAGTACCTCAGTCGATTAGCATAAGTATACGATTCTCATAATAAAATATCAATAGATAAAAAACGAGTGTCAGTCAGTCTGTACTCAAAAATACTTATCTTCAAAAAAAAATCATGTATAATAACTTTCTGTAAGTAATAAGTAAAAAATTACTGTGAGTCTTACCGAGTCGCTTTGATTGCGAGCGTAGCAAGCAAGAAAATTTTTAACAAACCCATTTCTTTGCAAACCGACAATATTTATTTAATAGGGCGCCATTACTTTTGCGGGGCACCTTCTCGTTTACTCATTTTCAACATTTCTTTTTTTGCTTATTGCTTGTTCGGCGCCCTCTTGCTACGAGTCCCCCCTCCCCCCGTAGCTACGACTCTGGGTGTGGTATCTTCTCGGTCACGATGTAGGTTTTGTACATTTGCTAATTGGTACGCACAAATATCATTCTCAGACAGAACAGTTGCACTAAGTTGCAATTTTTCGCTATCTTCGATTCTGGACAGTGAACATAATGGCGAGGGAACATCTACCATTTCCGACTTTAATTTCACTTTATTTAATCACCATACGGTGTGCACACCAAACGACTGTGATTACAGAGGTAATGGAGGAGTACACATGTGAGGAATTGGCAAGACATTGATCTGACATACGGGAAAGCGGACGGTAATGGCCGTGTGGCACAACGAGTGTACAGACAACAGTTTCCTAATCTTAGAATTCCACACCACGCAATTTTCTCCAGTGTAGATCGAAGGTTACGAGAAACAGGATTGCTGCAAGTACATGGACCCAATGCTGGACGAAACAGAACCGTACGGACTGTGTCTTTTGAGGATGACATTCTTGCTCCAGATCAGAGAAAACCGTCCACCAGCACACGGATAGTAGCTGCTGAAATTAACACCCATCATCGGCAGATGTGGAACATGCTACACGAAAATAAGATGTACTCTTTCAATGTCCAAAAGGTGTATGCATTACACGCCGCTGATTATCCACATAAGTGGGAGTTTGTCCAGTGGCTACGTAAACTATGCTAATACATCCCGCTTTATGTCTCGTATTCTCTTCACAGATAAACCTATATTCTCTCGTGATGGTGTGATGAACACTCACACTCAACATTTGTGGTCTGAGGCAAACCCATATGGAATGTCAACTCGTGCCCATCAGGAACGGTGTTCTGTGAATGTGTGGGCATGAATCGTTGATAATTCTCATCAGATCGTACCTACTACCACAATGCCTAACCGGGTGGGAGTATCGGATATTTTTTTAAGAGATTCTGCCTGAACTACTAGAGACTGTGCCAAGGCTCTTCATCGAAACATGTGGTTTATGCACAATGGTGCTCCAGCACATTTGCTCTGGAGCTGCGAAATTGTTTCAACGCATCCTTTCCGAACAAATGGACGGCAAAGGAGGACCAGTATCTTGGCCACCTAGCTCATCTGGCCTTAACCACTTAGATTTCTTTTTCTGGGGCCATATGAAACAACTAATCTACGCGACGCCTGTGCAATCAGAGGAGGATTTGGTTGCCCGAATTGTTGCTGAAGCGTGGAAAATTCAGGAAATGCCAGGAGTATTTCAACGCGTCCGCTGCGTTGTTCCCTTTTCCGCCGCTGTAACCATTGCATTGAAGTGGCGGGTTGAAACTTTCAACACCTTTTGCAGTGTCCGTTCTGACAACCATCCTCTTTTCATGTAAACCAGGACTCGTACAAATATCGTAAATGGAACGAATATTTTGTTTCACATCCGTCAGTTTAGAACATTGGTTGAGAAAAAAAAAACGTACTGTAGTCGCATTTGTGTGATGCACTGATCGAAATGAATGTGCTAAAACAGTTATGTGTATTATTATTATTATTATTATTATTATTATTATTATTATTATTATTATTATTATTATTATTATTATTATTATGCGTTCTTTATTTGTCTGTAGTTCTTGTTCAATTACTGTAGTTGTAATCCCCCGCCAAGTGAACTTTGTGGTGGACAAACATAGTGTTCGTGGGTTTTCTCGGGGTTCTCCCATTTCCTCCCACTTTCTTCATTCCACCATTTCATTCATTACTCATCATCACCGTCTTCTTTAGTCTAACCGGCATAATCGTGGGACGTAAAAGTCAAAGATTTCATATCATTTTTGTAGTTGTAATGGTAGATGCGTTCTCAAAAGCATTGCGATATCAATAATATGAGCAGATCAGCAATCGGAATTTCTTTATTTTCTGTTACCTATCGGTTTGTGTTGTACGTATGTTTACATTCTAGCGACGTTAAGTTTCCAGTGAATTCTTGTACAACGACTTCACTAGTACTTTTTTGAGGAGGCATGCAACCACACACAGTAATTTTTACCTCATCCACCATCTTTTATCTGCATGTATGAGTATTGACCTGCCACGTAGTATTATTTCCAGGCAGTGAAATATCCTTGACATGTGTTGTCCACTCAATTTACGTCAAAATGTCAGGGAATCCCTAACGTCATTTGGGAAATCCCTTGCGCCGCCATCGCACAAATCTGAAAATTGCAAATTTGGATAGAGCAGGTTAGGATCCTTTGTCGATATCATGCCGCATCACGTCTACGATCAGTAGTTCGTGCAATATTTAACTCTAAAGTTTGTTTTCCCACGCTTTCGGCAGCCTATAACACGTAAACGACACGCTTTTCGCCATGTATACTGGAACTTTTTTTGTTTGTTTTGCTCACAGGAATTACCCCTCTGCTTTTGTGCAAAGAATTTAGCACCATACTGTGTAACGTGAGAATCAATTTGAAAACACTAACGTGGCAAAAGTAACTGTTCTCAAAAACAACACGAATTTTCTTGGTTACCTGATAATATTACACGACGATATATTCCACATACATAACGTAAAGCATACCCCCCTAGTCATTTCAAGATGAGTTTAATGTTTCATTCTAAACGTAGCTTCTTCTGAAATAGCATCCACCCTTCAAGTAACTGCCCCCCCCTATCATGGTATCTCCTAAATCCGCCCATGCCGTAAAGTTGTCTTCCAAATTATATTAACAGTTTTATTCCAAAATCCAAAGCATCAGTAAAAGTACTCATACAGTGCGAACCCTCAATTGTTTCAGTAATATCGAAATAATTTTAATCTGAATAAAGTTATACCGAAAAACATAACATTCAGCCTTATTATAATGTCTGGGTTCCTAACAACGCAAACTGCATTGCTGTCGATTTCAAATATTGAACTGAAAGTCATCAAAATAGCCCTCAAAAAGGGCCCAACAGTTCTTAAACCGAACCGAACCATTCTACAAACCGAACAGAACAGTTTACAAACCGAACCGAACCGAACCGTTCCCAACCCGAACAAAACCGAACTGAACATTTCCAAAACCGAACCGAACCGATCCCAAACCGTATCGAACCGAACAGTTCCCAAACCGAACCGGAGCGGCCTGAAGTCCAAACCGATTGATTCGGTTTAAACTACAAACCAAACCGAAACCGGTTAGCCGGCTCTTGGAACACCCCTAGTTTCCGTGACCTACAGAGCCTACTGGTTGTCTGCATACCCATATCGACCCTGGTACTCACCGGTGAAGAAAGTAGGGAGTCAACAATGCATTGGGTGGAGATGCCCTTTTACATGTTATCTTGAGTGAATCTGTACACTGGCCACTTTCTGATTAAAAATAAAAGTTTGGATGTTGTTGAAGTTAGTCGCATTTTCTCCCCTCAGGAGTAGGGATGGCCAGAACCGGTTCCTGGTGGAACCGTTTTTCGGGTCTGAACGGATATGGTTCTAGAAGATCCGGCTCCCGAACCGGTTCTTCGGATCCAGGTATGGAACCGGGTTTTCGGATCCAGGTCTGGAACCGGTTCTGAAAGCCGGAGGAACCGCTTCCACTGGAACCGAAGCTTTGTGACCATCTCTACGCTAAACCCGAGCTGCTGGCAGACTGTGAACAGTGTGCTAGATGAAATGGTGGAAGCGACAGGCAAGCGCCCAGGTGGCGGCCGCTTATCTCATTTGGCTAAATAAACTGGGTAACTGGCAAACTCATTGGCTAAACAGGCACACTGGCCAACTCATTTGGCTAAACACCCACTGGCGGAGGGAGCCGCGGTTGCTCAGTGGTAGAGCATTCACCTCTGGTGCCTGGGGTTCCGGGTTCGATCCCAGCCCCCGCCAATTGAACAATGTGGTGGACAAACACCGTGTGCGTGGGTTTCCTCGGGGTTCTCCCGTTTCCTCCCACTTTCTTCATTCCACCATTTCATTCATCACTCATCATCACCGTCCCCTTTAGCCTAACCGACATAACCATGGGACGTAAAACTAAAGATTTCATTTTTTACGCCCACTGGCGGACCAATTTTTTTTTCTGGAGGCACAAGCGGGTCTGGGCGGGAGTGCATGAGCGCGTGGTCCTCTTTGCAGTGTTTTGAAGATAACTTTGTACCTCCTTTACGGGTCTTTGGGGGCTTTCGGATCCAGGTCTGGAACCGGTTCTTAATATCCGGTTCTAGAACCGGGTTTTCGAATCCAGGTCCGGAACCGGTTCCAGAAACGGTTCTGAAAACCGGATCTCCGAGAACCGGTTCCACCGGAACCGGATCTTTGTGGCCATCCCTACTCAGGAGAAGATTTCTTGAGAACAATGCAACACGTATTCTTTTATTACCTCCCGGCGTAAGCATACTAGAGCTTGTAGTCTTACTCCAGGTCGGATGAATAAACATATTTGGTGGTCCGGCCCTGCTAGAGACAGACTCGACTTGCCTTGTATGTGGTACTTGTACTTTATTTCCCAGTAGCAACTGGCCGGATCTGAAACAAATTCGATGCGCAAGTAGCCCATCGTCTAGGAAGTAGAGATCGCTATACTTGGTAGCCGGATTCAGCAAGGGACAGTCTCGGCTTGACTTGGCTTGTCTTGTATGTGGGACTTTATTTTCTGTCATTACTGGCTGGATCTGAACGGTACTCGGTGGGAAGTAGCTCATCGATAGGAATTAAATATCATTATATTTAATGGCCAGGAACAGACTCGACTCGACAGCAGAGGATGTGTTGTACAGTTTAGCCCACAGAAGCTTCCGAGTTCGGTTCACGTCGGCTTGTTTTTAATTAAGAGTACATACACAATTTCAAAACCTCTATGTTACCTGAATCCCCACATCAGACACTTTCTGAATAAGGAATGTTAAAGCTTAATTTTATTGAAAGCTCCCAATTATACTTCTTAGGTGCAGAATTACTGGAAACGTTGAAACACGTTTTTCTTTTTCTTTATTTTCAATGAAGAATTTATATGCCGAATTCCATCCTTCTGACTTGAGAGATTCGTTAGATATTCAATTGTTGGCAAGACATTTGAACCTCCATTTTTTACCACCCTTACGATAGAGACAGAAAATTCTTCCTTTACTCTTGCTTCCATGATCAAAAAAAAAAAAATCCTGTCAAAATTTCACATTTGTATTTGTAGAAGTACGACCCCTGGGCGATAATCAGTTAATCACTTTTACTCTTTTATGTATATACAAATTGACAAGAAAACACATCTGCACAAACAAGAAAACTGCATCTGACTGGTATGCATATACAAGAAAAGTGAAATGCAATTTGTATCGAGAAAATCAGAATAGTCCCTTATCAGCGAGAACAGCGGACAAATGGAATACTTAACATTAAAATCCAAAACAATTGAGAACTTAAACATTCTTCTACGTTTTGTATTGCTAATAAACATACATAAAACTAACAGTATAGCAGTAAAATGATCTAACTACATAAAACATTATAAATATTATTTAACTTACATGCAACTTTTTTCTGTAGAAATAAATCGTAGATCTTTGTTTCTAAGCAGCAATATTTTGTTGTAATTTGCTTTGTTAAATTACTTCAATATTGTTTGGATACAATCCAAACAATTAACACTAATTAATATCATTAGTTTAAATTTAAAAATATTTTTTTTATTTATTTCACAAAAGTGAAAGATGATTATACGAAAGTCTTGTCTTTCCTGTAACTATAAATAAAGTGAAATTATTATTACTGGTTTATTATTTCACGAAGAGTCGATTAGAAGCAATTTCTTATTGCAGGTTTTACAATGTAACTGCACTAATAGAAGACTGTATAACTGTACTGTTCTCTCGTTCTTCGCGGGAGAAGAGTAATGTTTAATAAATAGAAAATCGAAAGTTTGAATGTTGTATTAATGGCCCTATTTCCATCTTTAAAAGTAGAATTTAAAAAAAAAAGAATTGAGATACGTTTTTTATATCTAATATCATATCTTCAACTCAAAAGAATCCCCACATCCGAATTCTGGAGAACTTGCTCGAAGAACAGGGTTGTTGCATACACAATATGCTCTTGGTAGCCCCACAAAAGAATGGCTGGTGGATATATACAAGATGAACATTGTTAGGTGCTACATATCAAGGCGGCTAAGATGTTGGACTACCAAGTCCTATTCATCCCCTTCCAATTTTGCGATCCAGATGATCGCGTACTGCACAAGGAAAATGCCGCCTTGTTGGAACCATACATTGTTAAAATTATCCAGCCGCTGATTCTGTGACAACTACGAATGGAATAACATGGAAGTACACATAAACTGAGGGACGTGGTGTGAGACATGTGATTGTACTACTTGACTGCCGATGATATACAGCCAGATGTCAAATGCAAACCGGGGCTGGTATTATCTGGTACCATTGGGATTCTCTTAAACCTACACATGTCTGTTATGGCTCAGAAACACGCCTAAACACACCGTTATACGCACGCTTCATCTGTTAAGAGAATCAACCGTGGAAAGTGATGCTATTCTGCACAACATTAAAGTGGTAACTTACACAATATATTGGGTGGTGCAGAATCTCAGTCATCAATATCCTGCACCTGTTGCAAGTTGTAAAGTTAGGTCTACTGTTTTAGAAGAAGTCGTCGGACACTCATGTGATCTACAAATATCTTATGGGCAATTGCTCAAGTTCTCGACGAAGGAATAGCCCCTTTATGTTCCAGCACGTCTTCTTCGAATGCAGCTGTACGGCAAGTTTTCCTTGCGCCATAGTTACTACTGTTGACCGTAAATATATCGGTTTCCGCGCAGACGTCCTTCAATTCTCATAAACATGATGTGTGATATAGTGTAACGACCGGGAAAGTATTCCGCATTGAAGCGACTGGAAGTTCACCCATTTTATCTACACTCATTATAGACCAAGACGAGAATCTCGTACTCTCTACATACTGTGCCGGTGCTGTGTCATCAGTTATAGCTCAGAATACGTAATAAATAAATTCAACCAAATGGGGATGGAACTGATGCACAACACGGTACTTAACTGTAAAATTTTGGTTGAATTTAAATAAAATTCAAATGTTTCTAATTTAGAAAATGACTAGTTGGGGGAAAGGGTGAGAGAAAGAGAAAGGTTGTAATTGAGGAATAGGAATGAGCACTAGCCTGATAGATCCAACAGGGCTGGCGTCGTCCTGGTCATCTGGCACGATGAAAGGTTTGCCGTGAAGGAACCTGGGTCTTCTGGTAACAGCCAACAACTGGAATTCAATCCTGCTGGACTGCCAGGGGCGTCGAACTCTCTCCGTGATGCGTCTCTGGAATAATGCTTCTTTAGGATGTCCTCTTACATCTTCATCACTCTAATCACAACTGACCAAAGTGTCTGCGGCGATGAACCGGCAGAATGGTGTTCCTTAAACTTGGATTCGGTGGTCCTCCAACGGTGGGATCCGCTTCTCTCCGATGATCCTGCACCTGTCCCAATCGTGTGTTGAATACCCCCTCTTGTTCTTTTCCTCGTGGTTTTGATCAATTCAAGAATGATGACCTAATCGGGAAGTATCAGGCTGTGCTTGAAGGTATGCGGAAAGGAAAGAAGGAAGCTAGTCGAGTTTATTTAACAAATGTGCATTTACAACAGGTGTCTGAGAATGTACACTTCTAGTCAAAGTTTTCTTTCATAAGTTTTCAAAAGTTCATGCTTCTTTATATCCAATACATAGTTACTTCATTTCCAATAGACAGATACTTCACACCCCCTCCTCGAAACTAACATACACGAAAATTTTTATTTTCCGTAGTAGAAAAAGAAAGAAAAAATATTGAAGAAAGTCCAAAAAAATGTTCGTTAAAGGTAAGAGAGTTCTTTGTGTAACATATGTATGTTTTGAATTAATCCTTGACCACAAACTGCAAAATGCTGAGTGTGCGTTTCTGAATCAGTTCATATAGTTCACTGGGTAACCTGAAGATATGACGACAGCGTCTCTGGGAAGATGGAAAGTAAGAAAAAGAAAAATAAACATTAGTGCTTGCATAATATCATTGTGAGTGACATGTGTTTTAAAACGTTAGTTTGGAGTTCCGTTAGTGCTCAGGGAAGGGAAGTGAAAGGTAGGAAAATACTAAATTTAATTATCACTAACACAGATTATCAAAACTTAGATACGTATAATAAAATAAATATTTCATAAATATAGTATAATCTAATGTAGACCTCTCTATATATATGTATATGTATATGTTCCTCTAATGCAGAAAAAAATAACTTCAATATTTAACGTGACTAATACGCGAGAAGAAAAAAAACGGTGTAATACTATCTAGCTAACCAAAGATAGTAAAGTTAGACTGCACAAGAAGGGTACTAATTTCAGTTTGAGAAAAATAAGCTTTAAGTTATTTAGGCTTAAAGCGTCGGTAGACTGGAAAAGAATTCCAAGATATGGTTATAGCCCCTTATACTGGCTGTAATCAAACTATATGAAATCAGCACGACAGAACTATTCACCACATATAACTTACAACCCTAACAAACATATAAGTTCTTCTTATCTTCATCTTCTTTCTTCTTAAATATTGTCCTCTTCGGACATCGAATGCTGGACATCAATCATGGCATCGAATCCTAGACATCTAAAAGGATGGAGCATGGTTCTTGCAATCTTGACTTCAATCTTCTTACAACTTCTTAATATATCCATCGAAGTATCTATCCATATACGTGTCGTTGATTTTCTTCATTCTTCACATACTCACATTTAAAAAAAAGTAAAAGTAAGAAACTTCTGTAGTGATACGCTGTCCAATCAAACGAAATGGTACAATTCTTGAAGATACTAACATGTTCCAAAATTCGAAGTATTCCAAGTTTCAAAGTGTTCTAAATTTTCGAAGTGTTCTACCGGTAGATTTGGATGCACAAATCAAAACCAAGATAAACTAACTTCTAAGCGTGGCCAGTGCTAAAAGAGAGTTCATCATCCATCTACAAGGTGTTCCTATCCACAATCCAATCTTCAAGAAAAGTAATCCACATACAAGTTACGTGCGGACAGACGGACTAACAGATTCTTCATCAATGGGAAAATATATGGGGAGTAATCGCTGATAAATGTCCCAATTTTCTCTATCATAAACACAAAATACGACACGGTTTACGTCATCAAGATGTTCCTCTAAAAATATTCTTGTTGTGGCCAAGGCAATTTTGGCAGCTTCTAACTTTGGAAACTTAAATGCTCCAGTCGAAATGTTAGGTAGTACAATTGTAGAAAGATCGTTCTCCAACATTACTTTAAAACAATTTTTATATGTCTCCCGTAAAATCTTCTTGTCTGAATTCTGTGGTCCACATGTCATAATTACATAATTAGCAGGTAGACGATAACCATTGGCAATTTTCGCTTCTCCTGGCTTCAATGATGATATGGTCAAACATTCTTCTAAAAATTCAGATCCAGCTGCGTCTTGAATGGCTTTATCTGCACCACCTAAAGGAGTTAAGGTTTCATTCGTTGGATTTATTAAGGCATCTGCTTTTATATCCACTATGTTACCTTTATAAATACTAATCTTCTGATTGATAGCAGTATTACAATCAAATTTTGGTATAGCAGTATTACAATCAAATTTTGGTTTTTCTTCTGTGGAATTCTTCCCTATAGTTGCCCACGTTGGTAGATTTTCGGCAATCACAACATCCTTGATATGAAGAGAAGGGATGAAAACTTCTTCTTCTAAACATTGTCTCCTGGGGTTGAAAATCTGTTCAGTTGGTGTCCTTGATGGTCTTCGCGTCTCGTCTTCTTCTTTTTCATCGTATGTTCTTCCGTGCAGACGTTGATAGGCATCTCTTCGTCAGAGTCTTCAAGGTGGTCTTCTTTTCCGGGTTTTCCTTCTCATAAAACTTCTTCAATCTCTGGACTGCTTTGCTGTCTATCTTGCAAGATCCTCGGGCGGTCTTATACTTAACAAAATATGAATTTGGATTTTCCACACGTTCAATTATGCCTGGACCAATAAACTTTCCGCTGAATGCTTTGGCGTGACCTTTCTTTCTTGTGGTGTCTAAAATCCAAACTTTTTCTCCTTCTTTAAAAGTAGGTTTCGTATGTCTCTTGTCAAAAAATTTTGTCGCCGTTTTATGACGTTTGTAAAGATTTTCTTGCGCTTTGTCTCTAATCTCTTGTAATTGCTGTAAACGAATGGCATTGTCTTCGTATTGACACGGAGTATTTAATATTGCCTGATGAAGTAACCTAGGTTTGAAGCCAAAAAGATATTCAAATGGTGAAATTTGAGACGACAAATTCTTGGTGACGTTAAGCGGAAAAATTATGTGTTGTAATAAGTCAATCCATTCTCCTAAATCTTTGTCACATAAAGCTGATTTTAATCGTTGTTCTATGTTCCTAATACTAACTTCACAAACACCATTACTATAATGCCCATGTACATTTAC
This sequence comes from Thermobia domestica, assembly GCF_964235325.1. NCBI lineage: Eukaryota > Metazoa > Arthropoda > Insecta > Zygentoma > Lepismatidae > Thermobia > Thermobia domestica. The sequence continues at coordinate 107,608,280 of NC_137470.1, forward strand.
AAAACGGATGTTTGCACCAATCATAGCACATAATTCTTTAAATAGTCCACTAGTGAATGCACTACCTTTGTCTAAGACAATTTCATAGAAAATTCCAAACTTTGAAATTACTTTGTGATAAAGAAATGAAGCCAAAGTACTTGCTGTAACATCAGGAAGGGAATCTGCAATTATGTATCTGGTACAACTGTCTACTACAACTATCATATATTTGTGATTTAACATATTATTGGGGGAATAATTCCCAGCTACATCTATGTGGATGCGATAGAAGGGGGGAACGGAGGGATAAGTAAGCAATGTAGCATACGGAGAACCAATTTTCGATTTTAATACTTGACACATCGTACATTCTTTACACTTCTGATATATATATTTCTTCATGTTGGGAAAATACACTGTTTTACTAACATATCATAGGTTTTAGAATAACCAGAATGAGATGATCCCAATGCAGACGTGTGACAAGCATTAAAGACTTTATAACGCAAAGAAGTCGGAACTGCCACTAAAAATTTTATACCTTGAGAAGTTTTCTGCTTTCTATACAAAATTCCATCCTTAATAGTAAAATATAATGCTTGGCGTTCTATTTTAGGATTTCTATCTTTTTTCTGTTCCAACCAAGAAAAAATGTCTTTAAAAAACGGATCTTTACGGTGTTCTGTTGCCAGATTTGGCTCATTTAAAATTGAAAATGTATTTGTGGTCTGACTAAACAAAATTTTCGGATCTTCTTGATTCTTTTTCTCGTCTTCCAAATCTCTTGGGGGGTTAGAAAAACATGAAATAGCGTCTGCCTCTACGTTACTGGAGCCACTGATGTGTGAAATAGTGAAATTGTACGATTCGATTTCACTCAACCATCTAGAAATTTTACTTACATTCTTTGTTTGCTTCAAATAAATTAAACTATGACAATCTGTCTTCAAATAAAAATGACGTCCCAAAAGAAAATACCTAAATGAACGTAATGAGTACAATAATGCTAGTAATTCAAGCTGATATGGGTGTAATTTTCTCTCGCTAGGAGACGTTGCACGACTACAATAACTAATCGGAACTAGATTTGTATCGTCAGGTGAATTTTGAGGTTGTTTGATTAGTCCAGAAAAAGCGAGTTTGCTAGCATCAAAGTAGAGATACAGAGGATAATCAGGCTTGTATCTCATTAGACAAGGTGCTGAAATGATGGCTTGTTTGATATTATTGAATGCTGTCTCCTGTGCGTCCTTCCAACGAAAAGGAGCGTCTTTTTTCAACAAAGAAACTAACGCTTCTGCTAATTGACTAAAATTAGGTAAATACGAACGAACAAAAGAAGCCAATCCTAAAAAACTTTTAACCTGTTTCTTTGTTTTTGGACGTGATAGTTGGAGATTGAGTTAATTATTCGTTTCGAAATAGACAAACCATCTTTACTAACAGTGTGACCTAAAACATCTAATGAAAAATATCCCAATTTTGTTTTTTTCTGGGGAAAGCTTTAAACCAATTTCTTTTATTCTTTGAAGCAACATACGAGTTAACTACAAAATTTCATCAAAGCTATCACTAGACCAAAAATAATCGTCAACATAGGCAAATATTTTATCTTGTGGAAGACCTTCTAAGGTGAGTTTCACTAATCTGTTTATACCGCTAATAGATGTCTTGACACCCTGAGGCAAAAAATTAAAATGGTACGATCCAAGATTCGGAATCGAAAAAGCTGTAATAGGTTTAGATTCTTCAGTGACGGGAATATTAAAGAAAGCTCCAAAAACGTCGCTAGAACATAGATATTTGCGTCCTGCCAAATTAGTCAAAATATCCTGGATAGGAGGAACCGGAAAACTGTCAGGAACCATTTTTTTCTTGATATAACGGGCGTCTTGTATAAATCGATACTGTCCATTCCTCTTTTTAACAAGCATTACCGGAGAATTATACGGACTAATACTAGGTTCAATAATCCTACTTTTCAATAAAATATCTACTTGTTTTTTGATCTCATCCCGTAGATGAAATGGTATCGAAAATCTGGGTCGATTTACTGGAATATTGTCTACTAATTCAATTTTATGTTTATATCCCTTAGCACAACCATAATCAAATTCATTCCAAGAAAAACTAGAATAAAATTCTTCTACTAAATCATATAATTGCTGCTGTTGATGTGGCAACAATTCAGGGTTAACATTTACTCTATATTTATCATAACCTTCAGGAAAAGATTTCGTGTCTACTGCATTAACTTGATGAACCTTATTATTAGTGCTATTTTGTTTCTTGAAGTTGGTATCATTGATAACATGTTCGGCAGAACCCAAAACAACATCTTTTTTCAAGTAAAGTTTACTTTTGGTAGGATTAATCACATATATTACCGGATGAATTTCGTCTACAACTGATTTACGCACAAAAATTTCTGCCTGCGTATCTATTAACTCATTGGGAACTAGTAAATTGCGAGTTCCTGCAAGATCATTTACTTTTTTTAATGTAACTTGAACACTTGAATTAGGAGGCAAAACAACAGAGCGAGCCACTAAAAATTGAGGTTTATATAATTTTGCTATATGGTTAGAAATTTCATCAAAAGATACGTATGGCGGTAATTCAACTCTTGGAGGAACACCAAATTTAACAAAACTAAAAGAATTCTTATTGTGATCAACCATTGCAAGATGGCTTTTCAAAAAATCTTGGCCAATTATGCTATTATACGGAAAATCTTTATACACTCTAAAAGGATGCGTAAAATACTGTCCTCCTAACTTAAATTTCACTAAAGCGATTTGATCACTTCCTTGAGAATTTCCAGTGATACCACGAATAAAAGTCGTTCCTTTGAGTATTTTATGCTTATTACTTAAACTATTACCAGAAATTAAGCTAACATTGCTGCCTGAATCCAATAGAAATAAATGCGGCTTATTATCAATATATGCTTTAACATGAGGCAAATCAGCTTCATATTGAATAGGCACATAATATCGCTTACTATTTCTAACATTATTACACATTTTATTGTCTACTTTATTCCTATTATTCGATTTAACATTCTCATTTACATTGACTGCATTGACAGAAGCAGGAGGCAACGAATGAGCAAAGGATGGAGAGGATGCATAAATGGGATTTCTTCGCTCCAAACGCGAATGCTCATAAGATTGTATACACACAGATTTTCCTTTGTGTGAGTGAGAAACTTTTGCGAGCGCAGTTCTTTGCACAAGGCTTTCTAACTGGACTTTGATACCGTCTAACTGAGCTATCAATGTATTTTTTTCTTCAGGCTGACTTACAATTTTATTTTCGTTCTGAATATTAACATCTAAAGTATTTTCTTTTTGCTGTATAGCATTCTTACTAACAGGATGTATATTGTATTCGTTTGTTATTGCCAAGGACTTCAATTGCTGACTACGCATGCTGACAAGAAAATTAACTCTTTCCTCTAGACCTAAGGACTTTGCTAAGTCAATAACAGTCTTATATGATTTTCTTACAACTACAGAATAAAACGAAGGCAATAACCCATCGATTATCAAGTTAATTTGTTCGGTCACTGGCATCTTCGGATCGTACTCAAGTATTAATTTCCACTTATGAAAAATGTAATCTAAGACAGATTCAGAATCTAACTGTTCCCTATTTCTCATTTCTTGCTCTAAAACTTGCGAAACTATATTATCCTCATAAGCCTCTATTAATTTCTTCTTAATCTGTACATACATGAGATTATCATATTCTGCGGTTGATTGTAAAGCTAGCAGATAAGCACGAACCCCATTTTGTAAACAATACGGCAACAAATGACGTTTCTGTACATCACGTAGGTTATGAAGGACAGAAAAATCCTCAAAATGACTAAAAAATGACTGAACTGACTCGTTCAATTTGCCGGAAAATTTGGGGGGTTCTACTAAACGATCTAAGGCAGAAGATATAGCACTAGTATTCTCCATTATATCTATTTTCAAAATCACACTTATAATAAATATCTTACACTACTATGTATATATATATCCAACACCAAAATGTAAATAACACTTCCTATATACTAACACAAAGAAAAACAAAATATAATAACTTGGCAAAGTTTTCTCTTCTCACCCACTTAATCATTCAACTAAGGAGCAATAAAACAAGAATTACTCTAATAGAGCAAATGAATAAACGAAGCGAGGGTGGGCGGGTGGGTTAAAAGTAACTCTACTCAATTTCTGTCGACAAACTAAAATTACACAGTACAAATTACTCGAAATTTGGGATCTTAAAGCATCTACCGAAAATTTAGAATCGTAATTTATCGAAATTTTAGGATCGTAACAAAGGCGTAAGCCTCACAGCATCTCCATCCATGTGCCGGTGCTGTGTCATCAGTTATAGCTCAGAATACGTAGTAAATAAATTCAACCAAATGGGGATGGAACTGATGCACAACACGGTACTTAACTGTAAAATTGTGGTTGAATTTAAATAAAATTCAAATGTTTCTAATTTAGAAAATGACTAGTTGGGGGAAAGGATGAGAGAAAGAGAAAGGTTGTAATTGAGGAATAGGAATGAGCACTAGCCTGATAGATCCAACAGGGCTGGCGTCGTCCTGGTCATCTGGCACGATGAAAGGTTTGCCGTGAAGGAACCTGGATCTTCTGGTAACAGCCAACAACTGGAATTCAATCCTGCTGGACTGCCAGGGGCGTCGAACTCTCTCTGTGATACGTCTCTGGAATAATGCTTCTTTAGGATGTCCTCTTACATCTTCATCACTCTAATCACAACTGACCAAAGTGTCTGCGGCGATGAACCGGCAGAATGGTGTTCCTTAAACTTGGATTCGGTGGTCCTCCAACGGTGGGATCCGCTTCTCTCCGATGATCCTGCACCTGTCCCAATCGTGTGTTGAATACCCCCTCTTGTTCTGTTCCTCGTGGTTTTGATCAATTCAAGAATGATGACCTAATCGGGAAGTATCAGGCTGTGTTTGAAGGTATGCGGAAAGGAAAGAAGGAAGCTAGTCGAGTTTATTTAACAAATGTGCATTTACAACAGGTGTCTGAGAATGTACACTTCTAGTCAAAGTTTTCTTTCATAAGTTTTCAAAAGTTCATGCTTCTTTATATCCAATACATAGTTACTTCATTTCCAATAGACAGATACTTCACAATACTTCACCATTCAACCATTAAACTGGACTGTCTACACCAATCGAAATAATTTATCACTGAGAACTGCGTCTAACCAGGATGATATCGAAACTGAACCTTGAATTGGGAGACATTCTATTTTCCTGATAAGACTTCTCGAGCAAGTTCCAAAACAGGTGTTCGTTTCCTGCCCGGTAGTGACCCCGCCTTTGCAGGGGCTAAAACATATAGAACATTTTGACCTATTTTCTATAGCAGGTGTACATAAAGTTGCAACCCCTAAAAGTTGAAACCTATGCTAAAACGCCAAAACACATGTTTCATCATTGTAAAAGCATAATTTAACGAAGTGAAAATATTTGCCCCGGGGTCCCCGCAGGGTCCTAGGTGGGGTCCAACTAAAAGTTTGCAATTGAAAAGAGGGGCAATTTTGAATCTTCCGCCCTTTCGCACAGAGTTTGATTAGAGCTGTGAGACTTCTGTTATCGTTTTTCTTTTAACACTAGCTTTCAAACGATGTTACTTGCCCCTCTTTTTAATTGCAAATTTTGAGTTGGACCCCACCTTGTACCCTGCAGGAACCCTGGGGCAAATATTTTCACTTCGTTAAATTATGCTTTTACAATGATGGAACATATGTTTTGGAGTTTTAGCATAGGTTTCAACTTTTAGGGGTAGCAACGTACTTTATGTACACCTGCTATAGAAAATAGGTCAAAATGTTCTATATATTTTAGCCACTGTAAAGGCGGGGTCACTTCCGGGCACGAAACGAACACCAGTTTTGGAACTTGCTCGAGAAGTCCTATCAGGAAATATATAGAATGTCTCCCATTTCAAGGTGCAGTTTCGATATCATCCCTGGTAAGAGCACATACGCACGGCGAACTTGTTAGACTGTGTTCCTTTGCATAACAACCCAAGTGTTTGACAAGGTTTGCTTGCCGGAGAATGAGTGAAGCATTCATTATGGCACGCCACTGTCACGTCCGTTGGCGCTACCAGGGAATTTTGTCCCAGAGCACTGTAAATCTATTCAAGGGAGCATTTCATATTTATTACATTTAGAGATTAATAGCGAGAAAAGTAAAAAGACTGCGCGATATAATTCAACTGTTCTGTGCTATGCTACCTTTATTATTTCCTTGTGTTCGTTTCATCTCCTGATGTATGTACAGTATCACATGCGTGTGTGGTATCATTAGCTGTTATAAAGCAAAGACCAGAAAACAGCTGCCTAAAGTGCGGAAACTTTATTGTCCTCGTGGAATGTAAAGCTAGGTTGCCATGTTGCAAGAATCTTTTAGCTCTCATTAAAAATTTTTGCAACCCCATCTTTCTATTTTACGATTTACACTTTACAACTTAGTGAAAGCACGAAAGATATCTCCACCCACTCAGCACTGCACTCTAGTGGACACATAGTGAACCTCTTCATTAAAAACCTGCACTTTGGTGCGCTTCCCCTACCCGTCCAAAAGAATCCGTCGTTTCGGAAGCGACGAAACAGCTTTTTTTAAAACTTTATGTCAATGGGAGGGCGATAGCAAGTAGCAAGCAAGACGTCCCACACAGTTGCACATTTTTTGACTTCTTGCATGATGAAAAAAATATTGCATGTCCCATTCAAGACTATGTTTACATATAGAAATATTGTAAGGTTGCAAGATTTTTTAATGACTGCTACAAGATTCTTGCAGCATTGCAACCTAGCTTTAGGTATTCTGTCTGACTAAGAACGGCGACGTTTGTTTGTTTTTTTTTTTTTTTTTTTGAGCAGGCAAGGCCACGTGGCGGAAAAGATTAACATTCTGTTAGCGTGCTCAGTATATTTAGTATACAATGTTATAGCAGGTGGACCACAAAGTTTCTTCGAGATGAAATTTTCCTTCACCCTTTGGTTGAGCCCGTTATCATGGCCAATGATGCACATGAATTGCAAATAGTTTTTGCGTCTACTGATCAAGTAGTGCTAGCAATGCATCACTCAGTTTGTACGAAACATGACACACTGTCTCCGGCAAATCTGTCATCTCCTCTCTTGACTATGGATCCATCTGACCTCTTGGATAGGTCCTTGAGGAGCGTCCTTATCGGCTGGTTTATGATAAGTTGGATTTCTTCAGGTATATTTTTTTTAGGACTGTATCCTACCACTTCTCTCCTTTGTTCGCTATGAGATGTCATGTGTCATTTTCCTCTATTTCCAACACTTTGTAAGTTTAAAGGGCGATGAATTCTATTGTGTGCCATGTTAACTTATTCTTTGTGTCATGTTAACGTAACATGTATTCAGTTACACCCTACATGAATGTGGGACGAGGTTGTTAGTTCGTACCAAGATCTTAACCTTGCTAGTGTGTAACGGAAACATTAGGTAGATACAATTAAATCATTCCTCCATGGAATATAAAATCGAGGAACGTGGATTTCGTTAAAATATTGTTCCTTGATAGAATACAAAAGTCTTTGGTTCAGGTTTAGAAAGTACGCAAGAAAACAAGGAAATTTGGTTTTAAACGTCTTCTGCAGAATCTTTCTTTTGCTTCTGGAGCGATATTGACATTTACTGTTGTAATTATAACTATTTTTCTTAAGGCATTCCCGAAGCCATTTCAAGGCTGAACAGAGAACTTTCAGAAAAATGTTTGTAACAAACGTTTGTTATTTTCCTTTTGGACGTTCCTAATAGGATAAGAAAAACTACCACATTGTATTTACGAAATTCGACCTTTGGTCTGAGTAGACCACTTTTGACGGAAGTTGAAAATTTTAGTGGATCAATAGTAGACTGGTCACTCTGGTTCAAGGGTCCCAAGATTCGATCCTGGGACAGACAACTTCGTGTCTGTGAGTTTTCTTGAAGTACTCCCTTTTCCTTCCATATTCTCATTCACCAATTCTTCCATAATCAGTCATTCATTTTCTTTAATTAGTTGTGACCCCGTGTAGCGTAGTCGTGAATGCTCTTGCCTTTGGAGCGAACAGTCCAGGTTCGACTCGCTGTGGGAACACTGGGTCGGAAAAGTGTAATGGCTTTTTCAGGCCAGCCATCCTGAATAAGTTGTTCCTGGGCGTTCCTTATTCATACCCACACCGCTTCCTTTTTTCTCCATTCTTTTCTTACTCCCCAATTCCCCAGGTGTGTGATTGCCGGTGGACTTTATCCAACAACAATTACTCTGAGATCCTGAAAAAAATATATAGTGAACTTATGGGTATTATATTGTAATAACCCATGTGATGTTGTAAACAAACAATTCCACATGTCAGTGTTTACAAACACCAGCACGTGGTTCGTCAAGAAGACTTCACACCACATGGATCTACAATCACTTGCAAACGACGGCTTCTAGCCCCTCCCACGAAGCAGAAGACGACATCGGAGCAGCAGCGCCACCGCCACCCAAGGAACCCTATAAATTGGATGGATAAAGGCAATTCGGTACCAGTTTTCTGGTGTCCCTCCTATTGCTTGGTTCGGAACATTAGGAGTAACGTAACTCCAGGGCCTCTAGTCTGCATCAGAACTACGCCTATCCTTTCTCCTGGCTTAGCCTGCTTCGGGGCTCTAACTGGAAATACTAACCTTATCCGCTTAGCCTGCTTCGGGGCTCTGTTAACCAACTAACCTACGCACTGCTTGCTCGAAGCTTTGAGCCCCTAATACCACTTTGCCTAGGCTGCTTCGGGGCTCAACAAAAATCCTATCTGCAACCACATGGTCAAAGACCACCTAAAAAATAAGAGTATTTTGTAAAAAATACTCTTATAAAAAAAATAAAATTTGCAGTGAAAAATCAATTCCATACACTCTTTTTATTAACGCTCTACCTATACCTACATAAAACAAAGTTTTACAATATCATTTTTAACACACACACACACAAAAAAAAAATCAGGGACGTGTCCCTCCAAAGTATTTTTGATTTTTTGAAATTTTCAACACACACACACACAAAGAAAAAAATACTTTCACATTTACACCTACATAGTGTCTACAATCTGGAAACTTTCAACACATTTGGGTCACCTACATCAGCATTAAAAAAAAAAATAAATAAATAAATAAATAAATTTTGAGAATGTATGATACGATAATTCGGTAATTAGTGGGAGTACGGGTCGAAACATTTTTTGAGGTGGTTTTAGGTCAAAACTAACATTTTGGATCAATAATGACCCAATTTGGATCAAGGGCCGATTTCACTATATTACAAGAAAGACTCTTTAAGAATCATCCGTACTGAGAGGTTGCTATTTAGATACTCTGCTGAAGACGTCAGTAACATACCTCATAGACTCAACTCAAAATCTGTGATCCTGTAATAGAGTTATGTTGAAGACTATCAGCTATTGTGAGGTAAGATCTGTTCTGTGGAACGCGACCTTCTATAATAGTGTGTACAATCTCCAACTGTCCCGCGATTGAAGTCCTGGCGTGGTTTTGAACTTACGGAAATACCACGACTGTTGTTCATAACCTCGTGATACATAAGGACGTAAACCAAAAACAGTGGTAATCTACTAATCACTCAAAATTCATATTTTATTAAATTAATACTTCCAGAAATTATTCCAACATTGTAAATTTATTATGGACTCAGCATGATTTTCATTTTAAGAAAATTTGATTTTTGGTTTAGCGTCCCTTTCTGCAGCGAGCCTATATAAGACGTGTACCTAGAGCTTAACGTGGAATTAGAACCACATGAGCTTCCTCCGGGAACCGAACCCAAGTCTTGTACGTAAAAGGGGCGTATGTTAACCGATTAGTCACGAGGGAGGTCCCATTTTAAGAATAAATTTGAGCAAAAGTGTTTAGTGCGATGTTATGTCCGGTTTAGTACATCTGAGATGAAATTTTTAATTGTATAGATATTAGAAACGTTCAATTTGTGGTATATACTTTATATGAAATATTACGGTCCTTAATAACACAAGTACTATTTCTAAAAGGCACAGAAAAATTAAAAAATTAGAAATATAAAATGATACAACCGAACGTATATGAAACAGACAATATATGATAATCTAAGCACTAATTACTGAAAATTTGTTTTAGAAATGTTTAACTTACGTGTATCTTCTAGCTGCAACAAACGTAACAATGAAGTTGTAGCTATGAAACAATGCACATTGTAGTTCAAAATTGATTGTTAATTTTTTGTTATTCGTAATCTAGATAACAATTAAAAGTTACTAAACGATTTAAATATAAAAAATATTGTTCTTTGTGTACAAACAAAACCAAGAGTTGTTACTTTCAAATTCGAAGTATTTCTTGGACAAAGAAAATTGAAATGTTCAGGAAAAAATAAAGTATTGAAAAGCCGTGGCTAGAATGTCCCACAACTATCCAATGAGGCTAAAGGAGACGATGATTAAAACAAGTGAATGATAATGGAATAATTGGTGGAATGATAATGTGGAAGGAAACGGAAGTAAAACCCACAAACACGATGTTGTCCACCACAAACTTAATTCGCCGAAGATGAACCAAAGACTCCACACGCCAGAAGAAAGGGTTCTTCCACTCAGCTACCGTACTCCCTACGAATATTCTGGTGAAGAACGGAAAATGAAATGAAATTTCTGAGTTTTACGTCCCACGATTATGCCTGCTACGCTAAATGAGACAGTGAAGATGAGAAACGAATGAAATGGTGGAATGAAGAAAGTGGGAGGAAACGGGAGAACCCCTAGAAAACCCACATACACGGTGTTTATCCACCACAAAGTTTACTTGGCAGGAGCAGGATTTGAACCCGGGACTTCATACACTAGAGGTGAACGCTCTATCACTGAGTCCCTTGGTGAAGAACGGACTATGCTGCAACACTTAATCTTGTATGATGTTCTGGGGCCGCGGTGGTTCAGTGGTAGAGCGTTCATCTCTGGTGCATGGAATCCTTGATATGATCCAACCTGGTGCCAAGTGAGCTTTTTGTGTTTAGGGATGCGCACGAGACAAGATTTGTGGCTGTCTCGTCTCGAAAATGTGCTGTAAAACTGATGTCTCGACTCGAAAAATGTATATTTTTCTATTGGAAGAGCCGTGTCTCGACTCGAATTTTGTCAGGAAAATCCTGTCTCGACTCGTCTCGTGCACATCCCTAGTGGTGTTTGGGGACCCGGGTTCTATCCCTGCCACGCCAAATGAACTTTGTGGTGGGCAAACACCGTTTGCGTGAGTTTCCTCGGGGTTCTCCCGTTTTCTCCCACTTTCTTCATTCCACCATTTCATTCATTACTCACCATCACCATCACTTTTGGCCTAACCGGCGTAATCGTGGGACGTAAAACTCAGAGTGAACTTTTTGGTTGACAAACACCATGTTCGTGTGTTTTCTCGGGGTTCTTCTGTTTTCTCCCTCTTTATTAATTCATTTCTCATTATCACCGTGTCTTTTAACCTAGCCGGCATAACCGTGCAACTTAAAACTTAAAGATTCTTGTATAATGTTTTGTGTACCCACCAATTGTGCCAGATTCGAACTCCAGTTGTGGTTCGAAACCAACCTTAGTAGTTCGATCACGTGTTCAGGAGTTGATATCTGTCGAGCGAGAACGGAAAGACATGTTTAACAATAATTTTACTTTATAATGAAATGAAATGATATCTTTAAGTTTTACGTTCCACAGTTATGCCGGCTAGGATAAAGGACACGGTGATGAGAAATATATGAAAAGTTAGAATCAAGAAAGTGGGAGGAAACGGGAGAACCCCGAAGAAACCCACACACACGATGTTTGCCCACCACAATGTTCACTTGGCGAGAGCTGGGGTCGAACTAACGACCCCATCCACAAGAGTGAATGCTTTACCACTGAGGCACCGCAGCCCTCTAGTTTATAATATTAAGTGTTCCAATTATATTTGCTTAATGGGATTCCCTTTTCGTTTTATTTTATTTTATTTTTTTCTTTTGGGTCCATATGAAACTTATAAGTGAGAAATGAAGTGAAATACAATCACCGGTTCAGCTATTATTGAAAAAGTAGCTTTTAAAGGATTTATATATACTTTGTCAAAGGATACACAATCAGACTAAATGTTATGTAGCAAGCAAACTTGTATTGCAAGAGATTTATAAGGTGTACCGTATTGACGTTACGATTTTTTTCTCATTTCTATTGAGACGGTTATGCAATCAGATAGGCGATTTTAGAGCGCCATATCTGGCAATATTGGGAACTACTTGTTCTAGCTCTATCCCTCTGGGTGACGTTAAGGTCATTCAGACTGAAATGAACAAAGTGGAGTGTTTGATTCCAGAAGTTGGGGAAGTGTTTAAATCGTTTGTAAATGTTAGATGGGCAAATTTAAATAAAAAAGCTAAATATTATTGCATTTGGAGTATATAGAAAAGAAGTTATTCTTGGATTTGAAGTGAATTGCAGTTCGTATTCATTAAAAGTGTTATATGTCATAGTGCTATTACTGAGAAAAGTTATATTGTTCAATATTAGCAAGTGGTCTTCTATTAAACCGTATATGAGTGCATATATTACAATCTCCTTGGTGTAACATGATCACGGTGAGTTTGTTTTTTGAATTACACGTATGTTTCGAAGAAATCTGCTTTACTGACTAAAAGGGTTATTATTAAAAATAATAAGTGATTTATTTCGGACTATTGTAGCATTGAAGGCGTTAATGTTTGATTATGAATTATGCCAAGTGCTTGTTTAAATGGAACAGTATACAGTTCTTGTTAAATGTGTGTAATGAGAGGCTTTTCGTATCTTCTTTTTGGAATATATTTTGAGGAAATTTATAAAGTCATTAGTAAAGAGGACTTAAATATCTTATTATTTCAAAAATACACTTTATCCTAAATTTATGCTTGCCCTGTGTTTGTTGAACAACTTTCTATACTCTGGAGTCGTCTTACTATTGATGATTATTACAAAAGGTACGTATATAGACAATTTTAAATTTTACCTGAAACGTGTCTTAGACTATATTAAAATACCTAGAGCCTCAACGAACGAGCTTCGCTTTTATAACGAGAGCACGTTACAAATGCAATACAAGAAAATCACACAGTTCTGACTATTATTATCTCGATGATTTAGAACAGCTTAACAAAGATTCTCGTCAATCAAATTTGAATGTTCCAAAAGTGTTTCATTAAAATACTTTAAGTTAAGACTCGACTATTAATCTAACACATCTGAATACTGGAAACATATTTTAAATTGGAACCACAGCCTGACAGAAGAAAATTGATTGACTCTGTATTTGTCGGAACGATATTTGAGAACCGATGTAAATCAGACTATACTTTAAAATAAATGCGTATTTTAAAGTTCCAATATATCGCACGAGGTCTAAAATTTTAATGGAACCAAATAATAGAAAATCTATTTTGATCTCTAGGCTGTTAACAAGCTGTTAATAATTGTATATCTTACAGTATGACTTTACTTTAGAATATATATTAACTTAATAGATGTTCTTATCTTTACTTGTACCTTTTGACGTTTATGTGTTTCAGAAATTGACATAGACTATACTGTCAGAGTTTACCCTTTTATTAGATTAGTAAAGTTAATTATTATACTTTATCCAAAGAGCTGGGCATGTCTAAATAATAATAATAATAATAATAATAATAATAATAATAATAATAATAATAATAATAATACTTGCTATCTCTAGTCGTTTTTGCTTCATGTAGATCAACATTGGAAACCGGAAGCTGTAGTGCATTTTTCTTTGAAGTAGATAGTTAAGGATATGGTTGAAATGTATCTTTGGAACACTTAATCGATTGCAGAAAAACAATTCTTGCTGTTTACTACCGTTTTCATTCTACAGTGATCAACGTTAAAACCGGAAATGCATAATTGAAACAACTTCCTGGCTACACTAGTGATAAATTATTAAAATATAAAAGCACAGATTGATTTTAGAATTTCGGAATTAGATTTGAAGGTTTTCGGCATCTAAGACCATGTTAGCCCGTCACGTATGAGAGTTAACGCCCCTCGGGGATCACACTATCCGAGGAAAGGGAAGGAAGAAAGTGGCTTCGAACCTATATGTTTGGTACCATCCCGGCACTTGTCTGGTGCGGGTGAGAAAAACGCGGGAAAATTTCACTCAGGATGGCTGGAATCAATAAACTTTTACACTTTTTCGACTGAGTGTTCCAACCGGGAAGCAAACTAGGATTGCTCGCACCAAGTAGCACCAATTTAGTGGAAAGTTATATGGAAATGCACGAAGTAATTTGAGAATACTTCGAAGACCCTTTAGAACTGACAGTTTATTGAATGTACTGAATGTTTACAAGTTGTGAATAATAAGAATAATGAAATTATTATTATTATTATTATTATTATTATTATACTATTATTATTATACTATTATTATTAAACTTGTTCAAGAAAGATTCCTCTGATTGCTCTTATCTGAGTCTCGGATTCCATTGAGTTCGTAATATGACTAAAAAGTGTCTCCCTAGGTGTCGCTATTATCTTAATTTCGTTGTCGAGAACTTAGGAACGTTTCAGCCGTATATATCAAATAATCTTTTAAAACTGTATTAAAGAAACAAATAGGTAAGTAGTACTACCTCAATAGTTTATGATACCTGCATCAAGCTGGTAAAAAACCATGTCCTATGTTCAAATACTCCCGAAAAATTCTGTAATATCCTTCTTATTTATTAAAGATAGTCGTCACTCTCCACATGTTGCAATGATCGATATGTGTATAGTTCTCATGTAACTTTTTGTAGAGCGTGCACTTAGCTTTGCACGCCCAATGAACGAAACCAACATAACTTCTGTTCCAAGCGTAACATAAAATGATTTTTATTTTTCTGCGAGTTGTAGGGGAGGAAGATAAATAATAAAAAATGCGGGCACTCTCACTGAACATAATAACATCTGTTCTTAAGTTGATTTGTGCATGATTCATACTGTAAAATGACAAATATTGTATGCGTCTTTGTTAGGAACAAATGCGTTTGGTACGAACGGTCCCAGGTTCCATTCTCGGTGAGCACACTCACAAGCAAGGGGCGCGATATCGAGACTCGAATTGCGCAATAAGTGTTACATATACTGAAAGAGCATCAGGTAGTTAGTAAGTTACCAAATTATTAGCTGCAGTCCGCCAGTAGGGAAAAAGTTATGGGACTGTAAAGTTCAGAGTCTGGCGTACGAAAACCACACAGAAATTAGCATTTGGCTTGTTCTTCTTTGTATTGACAAGAGATAATGAACTCTAACGTATTCTTATCACAGAACATGATGTTTGACAGAAAATCTGTATAAGAAGAATTGTCAGTGCTGCCATCCATAGAAATTACAGTGTTGCCAGAATAAGAATACATCGAAAAGCTTGGTTTGCAGCGAATGAAAGAGTGAACACAACTGTGTTTTGTGACATCATGTTTTCGAGGTACGCACGGAACTACGTTTTACATAATACGTTATTTAGTTTGTAAGAATCAAAGTAGTTATAATATACTTGTATTAACATTACAGAATATTATTTAAACAGAAATGCAAAAGCTACCAAGAGAACACTAGTATGAAGGTGATTCGCAAAGTAGACCTCACGATAAACCTGTGAAAATGTCATTCGGGTTCGAATCGGTTTGTTCGTTGGGCATTTATCGTGAGGCATACCGACAGACAAACAACACAAATGCCGAGCATCGCGAATCGTAAAACTCGGTCGCTGGCTATCGTCCGATGTGCATATTGTACTAACTGTTTTTTGTTTGGATCACTCGATACTTTCTGCTCTTCATATCAATTGTGTGGCTTAACACTGTCATTTACATAGCAATCTCCCCTTTCCAAACAAATACCATTTGCTATTGCACACAAAAACAGGTTATTCCTTCTGTTTGCCATAGTCTCTCATGTTCACTTTGCAGCCACATAATTTTGCCCTACTGGTGGACTGCAGCTAATAACGTGGTCACTTCATGATTGATGCTCTTTCAGAATATGTTTTATAACCCGTATTGTGCAACGCAAGTCCCGATCACGTACTATTTGCTTGCAAGCTTTTCGAGGTATTATTCTGGCAATACTGTAATTTCTATGGATGGCAACACTGACAATTCTTATCATACAGATTTTCTTATGTAAAACATCATGTTCTGTGATGGGAATACGTTAGAGTTCATTATATCTTGTCAATACAAAGAGGAACAAGCCAAATGCTAAGTTATGTGTGGTTTTCGTACGCAAGGCTCTGAACTTTACAGTCCCATAACTTTTTCCCTACTAGCGGACTGCAGCTAATAATTTGGTAACTTACTAACTATCTGATGCTCTTTCAGTATATGTAACTCTTATTGCGCAATTCCAGTCTCGATATCGCGCCCCTTGCTTGTCAGTCAACGCTGTGTAAAGACTTTTCCAAGATAGCCATCCTCAGTGACAGGTGTAACTCATCTTTGAACTTTAGGAAAAAAAGTTTAGTTTCGATCAGCTGATTTCAGTGACTTACTTATGAGTTAACAATCCGGAGTGGCAAGCTCATATATCTTTGCGTGTTCAGTGATTGTATAGTGTTACCTGCTTACGGAAAATTACGTGGATACGGCACTAGTCCTAAACGGCAAAAGACCTAAACTGTATTAAACCTAAACACACGAGTCCTAAACGGCAAAAGACCTAAATTGTATTGAACATAAACACACTAGTCCTAAACGGCAAAAGACCTAAACTGTATTGAACATAAACACACTACTCCTAAACGGCAAAAGACCTAAATTGTATTGAACATAAACACAATAGTCCTAAACGGCAAAAGACCTAAATTGTATTGAACATAAACACACTAGTCCTAAACGGCAAAAGACCTAAATTGTATTGAACATAAACACACTAGTCCTAAACGGCAAAAGACCTAAACTGTATTGAACATATACACACTACTCCTAAACGGCAAAAGACCTAAATTGTATTGAACATAAACACACTACTCCTAAACGGCAAAAGACCTAAATTGTATTGAACATAAACACAATAGTCCTAAACGGCAAAAGACCTAAATTGTATTGAACATAAACACACTAGTCCTAAACGGCAAAAGACCTAAACTGTATTGAACATAAACACACTACTCCTAAACGGCAAAAGACCTAAATTGTATTGAACATAAACACACTACTCCTAAACGGCAAAAGACCTAAATTGTATTGAACATAAACACAATAGTCCTAAACGGCAAAAGACCTAAATTGTATTGAACATAAACACACTAGTCCTAAACGGCAAAAGACCTAAATTGTATTGAACATAAACACACTAGTCCTAAACGGCAAAAGACCTAAACTGTATTGAACATAAACACACTACTCCTAAACGGCAAAAGACCTAAATTGTATTGAACATAAACACACTACTCCTAAACGGCAAAAGACCTAAATTGTATTGAACATAAACACAATAGTCCTAAACGGCAAAAGACCTAAATTGTATTGAACATAAACACACTAGTCCTAAACGGCAAAAGACCTAAACTGTATTGAACATAAACACACTAGTCCTAAACGGCAAAAGGCTAAAAATGAATTAGAGCCTTTCTATTCCAAATGTGTCCCTTCTGGCGCTGCTGTCGATGTGTGTTTTCCCGTAGCTCCTTCGAAAGAGGAGGGACAAGCTGCTTTGGCCGAGATCCTTCAATAGTAAATGTGGATAGGGTTGCCACATTCTATGTAGCTTAAGACCTTCACTCTCCAAAATCAAACGACTGCATGACAAATTGGCGTCACAGCCAACACCATTCACTTTTTATCGCGAAAGCAAAGGGATGGTTTCCCCCGTAAGACGGCGTCGGGGGAGGGGCAGAAGTGTGTTTCACATATTTTTCGAGGGCACCTTTGAAATAGAAAGACTCTAGTTGCAAAAACCTAAACGGTATAAGCTTTAAAATCTTTCGCCGAGCTACCATGGCATCTACGCCAAGAATACTGTAGAAGCAGCACAAACAAGTAACGAAAACGCAATTTTTTCCCTAAGGAATGGAGATTATGGGAAATCCTCAAAGAAATCATACATCATATTGTCTAAAAATCAAATAACTTTTTAAAATAAAATTATCGTGAAGCATTTTCTTAAGTCGTGCTAATAGGGTAAATTAATCTCCTTATTTCTTTTAAATTTCAACCACAGGCAATGCGAATGATTGGAAATTTCTAAAGAAAATATTTGCTACAGGTAGATGTGTCAAATTTGAATAATGTTTACTGGGTTATGGGAAATCCTCAAAGAAATCATACATCATATTGTCTAAAATTCAAATAACTTTTTAAAATAAAATTATCATATTAAGCATATGTATGATACATACTTGTAGCACAGAGTAGATTTGATCCATTTTACCCCCTTGCTCTAAATGGATTACAACTCCAAATGATACGATTGTTTACTATCGTTTGAGGAAAGTGCATGCTAAATTTAATTAAATCCGCTTAAAGTTTGTAGACTTGGACAGACAGACATATACAGACAGGTCTGTTGAGTCGAATGGTAAAAGCCAGTTCTCGTTTCTTTTAAGGTGGATCACCACCCGGAAGTCAGTACATATTTTAGCTCTTTCCCTTAACTACTGTGCTATGAAACGTTATATATTATTAAAATTGTACTATAAGATAAAGTTATGTTTCAGGTACTACGCAAGATACTGGTTCATTTGGTTCTGTCTTCTAATATCGAAAAAGGCATAATTGTAGCTTTCCAGGACTAACCCACAGGAAAATTGTCAAAAGTGAATATTGTTAATTTTCTAGGAAGTCTAAAGGAGGCGTAAAGAAATTCCCCATGTTATTTTAATGGGCCTTCTTTTGGACCAATAATCTCTTGTTTTAGATACTTGGAATTGAAACAAAATCTTGAAATTCGGTATGCTTCTACGTTTACGTTAGCGTTAACTAAGTAAAACTCTAAAAATAAAAAAAAAATCCAACTTTAGTGTGGTTTTATGGGGAACTGAAAAATCTTCTCAACGTTATTTATATATGGCATCTTTTACACCCCAAAATTACTGGGCACTGCCTGTGGGGTTACAATGATCAAATTTGACATGATTGTAGATTTTCGAGACTAACCGACCGAAAAATTGCCAAAAGTGTGTATTTTTAAGTTTTAGGGGGGTCTAAAGGGGCGATCAAAAATTCCCCATGTTATTTAAATGAGCTATGTGTGGATATAAATAATGGATGCCGACTTATTGGATCGAAATCCGGACGTCGACATACACAATTTATATCCACATATAGCTCATGTAATACTAACCATATTAGCATTGGGGCAATTTTAGATGCATATTCATAACAAACTTAAGCATTTAATTTTTAGGTAGAGCGATTAATTTGCTAAGATGGATAGTTTTGATTGCATAAATAAAACTAGAGATATCAGATCAGATAATTCCCCAAAACTGGTGCTGTGGCCTTATGACAAAATCCATAATAACTGTCATATTAAATTAGTAGCTAGGTTTTGATGTGAAATGAAATTGGTAATGAAGTCGAGTAATGGAAGTGTGTTAACAATTTGTAAGCAGCATGTACTCACCAAGATTTTGATCGGTGAATATTTGAGAGGTCGAACCTTCTTCTGTGATGGTCGCTTCAAAACTCTCTGGAGTCCACTACTCTTTTTCTCACTTACCTTTTCTTCCTAGTTTTTGGTAGCGTCGTTTCTTCCGCTTACAATTAAATTTCAAGAAATACCTCATGACTCGAAATAGGAAGTGTTTTTTATTGACTTGACACATTGCTGCATAACGTAAGTTATATTTCCTATTAAAAGAATGTTTTATCTAGACATAGTTTGAGTTGTTACGAGACTTCCTTAATTGCTCTACATATGTGAACTACCTAACACCACCAGATTGGGAATTGAGTTTTTATTTTCATTTAAAATATGAAAATTTACAAAATATTAATATCAAAATTAATAAAATATTATTTGCCCTTTACCAATTCGCTTCAGTCATATTACACTATAATCTCATATTTTAGGTACTTGCAATTGGAATAAAAACTTGAAATTCTGTATACTTATACGTTTTTGTTCGCATTAACTAAGTAAATCGCCAAAAATAAAAATTTCCAAGTGTAGAGTGGTGTTATGGAGAACTGAAAAATCTTTCCCATGTTATTTATATGGGACATTTTGTACACTCCGAAATGTTTAGGCACTTCCGGCAGGATTAGCCCTTTGGGGATCCTATGGTACAATTTGTACCATATGGGTGTTTCATGGTACATTGCGTTATAACTCTTCTATTTGAGCTTTTTCTTCCGGTTTTTTTTGTTTTTCAAGTCCAGAGGCATTGTAGAAGATATTACGTATGGCTTCACACCTCCCTGCGTCCAGACATAGGAGGTGATGAAGTTATAATTTTAAAATATATTTTCTCTTATGAAGCCTTTGTTCATGATTTTTTGGCGGGTTTATTTTTGCACGAAGAAGATTGAAATTTTGCACAAACATTCAGTCCACCGAGTAGTATTTACCAGATTTTTTTCTCAGATTTCTGCGTTAAAACATGGGGGATCCAGAGGGGCAATGGGTTGAAAAAAGGGATATTTTTACCCCCAAAATCCCGTTTTTCGTCATTTTCCCGCCTTAGATACATGATGGAGACACGCGAGTCATACCGTCTAAAAGGCAGTTCTAATCTGAAGAAAATGATGTGCAAATCATGATCCTAGGAAAATTAGGGATGTCTCAGGAAATTTTTTTATCTGAGATCATGGTGTTTTACGGTAATTTGGGGCATTGCGGAGATTCTTGATAAAAACTTCTCCCGCCAATACTATTCAAGATAGAAGCTTGAAATTTGGCACACGCATTCAGTCTACCAAGTACTATTTATCAGATTTTTTGAGACCTCTACGTTCACACAGGGCCGCTCCAGAGGGGCCCAAAGTTTGAAAAAAAACCTCCAAAATTTTCCCTTTGACATCAATTTTCCCTCTTCTGTAATATGATATGGGCACGCAAGTGGTATCATTTGATATTCAGCTTCATTCTAAAGAGAATGAGGTATAAACCATGATCCTAGGATATATAGTGACGATGCAGTAGCTGCTTGACTGAAAGTCTAAAAAATAGCCCAAAAAGCCAGGATCCGGAAAGGGTTCGAATGACGAAATTTTGCATGACTGTAACCTTCCGGAACTTACCCACAGGAAAATTGCGAAAAGTTAATATTTTTAGTTTTTAAGAGGTCTAAAAGGGGATGAAGAAATTCCCGTGTTATTAAAATGGACGTTTTCTTGGTATTAAAAATCTCACCTTTTAGATAGTTGAAATAGAAATACAAACTTGAAATTTAGTAGAATTGTGGGTTTAAGAGGTGCGAGGCCGTAGGCCGAGTAAACGAGGGATCAATGGCGAAGCCCCAGCTGGGCCAAATTGAGAAAATGTAATTAACACTAGGAGCATCATAATCTTGCTTATACTAGAAGCATCAAAGGGGTCATTTTGACCCGTACTTAAATATACACACATTAAACAGTATTACTTTTTACTTCTTGTATACTTTTGGTGTTATTGTTGGGTTTTTATTATTTATAAATTCAAATATCATTATTTTCTTTCTTTGTTTTACATTTGTTATTGTTCTTAGCGAATAATTTAAATATTGTATGTTTTGTAATCTATAAAGTTACTTAAAATGAAGTTACACAATATAGCAAATATAATTACCACTACATATTGATTCTGTAAAATTTCTTAGTTTCCCTTCAAATGTCATGAACAATAGGAATTAAAATAAAATATAATAACATTATGAATTAGAACATGAACTTCTTTACAAGTAGGCATGTAGATGTGAATATTATAAAACATGCCTACTTGTAAAGAAGTTCATGTTCTAATTCATTATGTTATTATATTTTATTTTAATTCCTATTGTTCATGTAGCCATGTAGGCATGTAGGCATGTAGGCATGTAGATATGAACATTATAAAACATGCCTACTCATCACATTTTGAACAAACAACGTACTTTTTGGTTATCTTTATACAGGATCCACAGACGTGCCTATTACAGTGGAAACATTGAACTTGTGTCTTGTTTTCATTGCACTCAGCAACTTGATATCTCTTCCGCTTGGTTGTTTGAAGCAATCCAGGTACACACTGTTTGGTACGATTACCGTCTTCATTTAGTGTCTTCACTTCCGAACCCAGTTCCTCTCCTATTGCCAAAATAAATTGATGACGAGTGTCTTTCTCCTCCTTACCAGCTTTTAGAGGACGAAAGCATTTGTAGCTGCCAAATCAAGGATGTTATAGAAAATGTGTACTGGCCATCTTCTATTCGATGCTTTCACGGAGTATTTTCGTGGCATCTGGTGGATTACATCAACTGCAACTCCAGGCTTTTTTTTTTCTTATGGCTGATATCGATGTCAACATAAGAGTAAAGGCTACTCAAAAGAAGGACATTTTTGTTCCTCTTACAATGATAGGTCGTGAGCGTGATACCATCTACAGTCTTCAGTACAGTTGTACTGTATAGACCCTTTCTCTTGACTTTTTTTACTGAATCTCGAACTTCTCTCCTGTTGTTACGGATAGTTCCTACCAAACTGATATTATTTTTCTTGAGATCACGAGCGAGACGTAGGGATGTGAAAAAGTTGTCACATGTGACATTCAATCCGGACTCTGCGAAAGGTCACACAAGCTTCTGTAGAACAAATTCACCAAGCTGTGTGTCTGCTGGTCGTTCGTCATCCCTTCCTGAATATGGGAAGCCATTTATTATGTATTTGTGTTCCACTTCCACTAGCATCCAGAATTTTACGCGATATTTGTCTGGTTTGTTGCCCATGAACTGTATGAATTTGCACCGCGTCTTCATTGGAAATAGTTCATCAACCGTGCAATAAGGTTCTGGATTGTAGCACTTTTGAGAGTTTTCAAAGAAAGCTTTCCAAACCGTGGAAACCATCAAAAGTTGTCAGATTGATACTTTTCCATCCTAGTACTTTTATATCGAATCTCAGAAACCGCATGATTTCTCTAAATCTTCTTATTGACATTGTTTTACTGAAAACTCGCGGACCCCATTTCTTTGACCATAGGCTCTTTATGCTAATCTCTTTCATTCCTAAACCACTGCGAAGATATCACAACCCTATGAAGGCATCTAACTCTTGAAGTGAAACTGACCAAGTTGGACCCTTCAAAACTCTTTGAGCTTCGACTTCCGTAGACTTCTTTATATGTCGCATAACAGGTTCATCTATTATTAATCTGAAAGAACTAGATAGTGTGGGGTTGTGTGGGGTGGGTGTGGGGTTGTAGACACTAGTCTGTGTCGTCGACATGCCGTCAAACATATGGGGTTGGACCTGGAGTTTTACGTAACACGTTATGATGTTTAGCTCTTACGCGGACACTTGCACAGGTTTGTTCGACCCAACCTATCTGATCTCTGGATAATTCAAAATTTTCAGCATCCGTCTCATTTCCGATGCTTCCACTGTCACTAAATGCTTCATAATTCGCAGAAGCACTTTCACCATCTGACAACTCATCAATGCTGATATAACCAATGTATTCATCGTCACTTCTATCATTATAGTTACTACCAGAGTCGTTTCCATCAATAGCCTGTAGTTCCTGTAGCATTTCTTCCGACGAAAGGTTTTTTCTCAGCACTCATCATGCACCAAACTAACAGTAACCACTTAGAACTAACATATAGTGAATTATATCAATCGCAAAAGTAATACTAATTAGTACGATAAAAAATATGCATAAAAATGTTTGCAATTGTCAAAAATACGCATTGTAGGCATGAGGGTCAAAATGACCCCTGTGAGGCTTCTAGGTAAAATGTAAAAAATGTGGTATATATAAATATTCTTAAGTGCCAAAATGTCACACATACTGAATCAAGAGGCCTAACCTCTCTTGTGTTAGTTAATGTGCTAGCTACGATCAAGTGTTGTAATACGCATTTGGGAGCACAGCACACATACGACACTTAGAGGGCTGACGGAAGTTTTCACTTTCGGAGGGCAACTTGCTTTTTGAACCTCATTCATCTTCATCATTTTTTCTTTCTTCTTCACCTTCGTTTGGGCTTCGGCCCTTGGCTACTTTATCACGATGACGGACTCTGGCAACACAAACGGTCAAGCGCTCTCTGGTCGACACTTAGGACTACCACCAATCATTCCGACGAATCCAAGCACTTCGTGCGAACTAACTACATCTATCGGATCTCGCAGCAGGACTCGCCATTTTTCTTGGGGAAGTCAACCGATAGGCAGCACATCTAGAGATTAGGCATCCTTCTACTGAATCCACACAATCTGCTAAACGTGTTCGATCAAGGTCCCCTATTACATCAATGGATATTGCGAGCAATCCACTGCATACTAATATGACTACCGGGCCTACTGATCAGTCTTTATCACGTTCAACTTTCGATCCTGTCTATCATTTTCTACTCACGGATTATGATTCTAAATTCACAAATTCCAAAATGATATTCTTACAAATCATGAAACACGTTCCTAGGATACGGGATACTCTAATCCAAATCTTTTCTACTAGGAATGGCTACATCCTGAAATCCAAAGATCCAAATTTTGGAATTACCATACGGAACAAAGCTTCGTACGAAATTTTCGGGAAAAACGCTAAACTCACAAAATTGGCAGATAAACGTCAGAAGCAGCCTCCACCACCGCGACAGCCATCTTTTCTATCTGTTGTCATTCGCGGTGTCTCACCCGAACTGACAGATGCAGAAATACTAGAGGAACTAGCGCAAGAAGGGATATCAGTCGATAAATGTCTTCGGATTCGAAATAATAATGGTTCTACATACATGGTCCGCGTTCTTTGTAAGCGTCAGGATACTATCGACTACTTATTACGATATGGCGCGCCGATCTATAAGAAAATCCACAGGGTCGAACCATCCAAAACTCAAGGACCATTACCAATTCGTTGTGAAAAATGTCAGGTTTACAACGATCATACTACCGCTAACTGTTCAAATCCCTCTAAATGCGGATACTGCTCAGGGCTGCACGAAACCAAAGCGTGTCCCAATCTCCAAGGACCGCCGAAATGCAATACTTGCAGTGGGATTCATACTACCTACAGTTATCGCTGCAAAGCCAAACCAGCACCAACTCCTGAGCATCCAGAACTAACGGTACCACTAAAAACGGCTGATAAAGCAACTCAACCGACTCAATCCATATTACCTCCGCTAACCGTTGAAGATCTCCTCCGTTATATCAGCTTGGTGTTACAAAATATATTTCCATTTCAACGAGCTCATATCTTACATCATATAATCTCTGCCGCAAAATCCATATTTCACATCAATCTCCATGCAACGTATTCCAATAATTATGTTCACTTTCACATTGGGCCTCTGGAAACTGCTGTTTAAAACCATGCATGTGTTACTCTGCATTATGGGGATTACTTTCCTGTTCGTCAATATTCGTTCATTTTCACAACATAAGCTGTTATTCGAAACATTATTATATGAGGAGCATATTAATGCATTTGCACTTAACGAAACCGCCTTAAGACCGAACGTGTTAGCCCATATTTCTGGTTACCAACTACAGCGCCATGATTATCCCGATCATATGGCACGTGCTCAAGGAGGGGTTGCAATAGGTTATTCTCCCAAATATCCAGTAAGAGCATATACTCCTCAAGTTTTTGCAGATCTCCCGGAATACTTACTTTACTCTATATACTTTCCATCATTAATAGTTAATTTTAGCACAATCTATATTCGACCACGCCAACCCATACCATTACAGTATTTTGAATATATAGCAAATAACTTTCGTAATATTATTATCATGGCGGATATCAATATCCATAGTCGTAGTGCACGTGAAAAGGCAAATTTTCAGCAGTTCTTAACTGACAATCTCCAGCTGCATCTTCATGTCCTTCCTACTCACACCAGACCAATCAGTCAGACTACACCAGATGTCGTAATTACATCTATAAATCTTATTAACGACTGTCAGCTTGAAGTTCTCGATTCCATCGGAAGCGATCATCATCCAGTTAAATTAACATTAACTCGAGGACAACCGCCACGACGGGAAATTCCACCGCGACGTGTTCCTAGATTTGACAAAGCGAATTGGCCTCATTTTCGGCAAGACATCGAACACACTCTTTCAAGTGTACCAGCTCCAGCTACAGAACCTGAGTTGGCTTCGTGTCTTACTACTCTCAGTGAGGCAATACGAACCAGTGCTCATAATAACATTCCGACTGTTCAAGTGACTCTCCACAAGCCAAAATTACCACCGACGTATGTCACTCTCATACATAAGGCTCGCCAACATCTCCGTGAATACCATCGAACAGGGAATGATGTCTATCTTCATCAACATCGCCAATGGCAACGAACGGTTCGTAATTATCTTGCTGCATATAAACGTCGCAGTTGGATTAAGACTTGAGGAAGCACACCCATCACGCTATTGGAAGAGGTTTAATCAACTAACTGGCAAAAATACGAAAACAACTTATCCTCTAATTTCAGATGGCACTCCTCTCTTCTCAGACCAAGAGAAAGCTAACGCTTTTGCTAGTCAGCTACAGACAGTTTTTACTCCAACAGCTGCCTCTAAGATCTCTGAACGGACAGACATCTCTTGCATTCCTGCTTTACAACCTTCTGCAGATCACATCATTGATCTGGAACATCCACTCACCGCACCGATTACTACAGATGAAATTCACATTGCTCTCAGGCGGAAAAAGAACACAGCCCCTGGGGTTGATAACATTTGCTATCGACATATTAAAGAAGCCCCGCAATCACTTCTACTACTACTGGTGGCGATATACAACTTCATTCTCAGAACTGGTTTCTATCCCTCAGACTGGAAAGTATCAAAAATTTGCATGTTCCATAAACCGAACAAGCATGTACACTCTGTTTCCTCTTACAGACCAATTCAACTGACATCAGTATTCAGTAAACTTTTTGAGAAAATTCTTGTCTGCCGTCTTCATAAGTACCTTGAGACAACTACTCTACTACCCATCCATCAAGCAGGCTTTCGGCCTAACTTCTCCATAAATGACCAGCTACTTCGCCTCAGCACCATAATCACTAACCAGTATAATAAAGCCTTCCCTTCTTGCCTCATTCTTATGGACTTAGAAAAGGCTTTTGATAAAGTTTGGCATTACGGCTTAATCAAAAAATTACAATCATTCAATTTTCCCCTTTGCTATTTGAGGATAGTATATTCTTTCCTTACAAATCGCATTGCTTATGTTACAGTCGGCAATGCTCTATCTTGGCCTATCTTTCCGCTTACTGGGGTTCCTCAGGGTTCGGCTCTCAGCCCTTTATTGTATATCCTATACGCTTCTGATATCCCTGCAGTTCCACGCAATGTTTTTACTTTTCAATACGCAGACGACACAGCTTTTCTTGCTCTTGGTAAAACTATCCAACAACTTAATATTCTTTTACAAAGAACTCTCGATAATTACATCAAGTGGTGCAAGAGATGGCATTTAACCATTAATACAGAAAAGACTCAAGCAATCATATTCTTGCCTCCAAACAAACGTTCCCGCGTTTACAGAAATCCGAATCTTTTGCAAGTAACTGTTGATGGATACCGTGTACGCTACCTATCTAGGCGTGGTTTTCGACTCAAAACTCACTTGGAATGCTCACCTGAAAAAGCTAACAGCTAAGGCTAACATGAGGTTAAATCTATTGCGCCGTCTCACAGGCACGACTTGGGGTCTGAAAGCTGAAGTGATACTTCACACCTATAAGGCATTCCTCCGACCCATCCTCACTTTTGGACACACCGCCTGGAGCAATGCTTCTGCGTCATATTACGAAAAACTCTGCATTTTGGAGCGACATGCTATTCGACTGGCTTATCGTATTAAGCTTCCTTACCCTACATGGCTGACATATGAGTATATCGATTTTTCAAAAATCACGAAACATCTCTCAGAACTACGACTAAAGTATATCACTTCACGTATACAAACAGGTCATCCGCTATTCTTGGACATCCTGCAGGCTGATGCTCTTACTGACGCTACATTTCGGTACAAACATTCACCGTTAAACATCTTAGTATCTCTGTTTGTCCAAAATACACATCTGACTGCTGACGAACAGGAAATATATGACATTTACTTCATTAATGATCATCTTCCTCATATTTTTCCATATTAGCACTGGAATCCTCACTATTAACAAGGGCTTCCCCCTGTCCTCATCAGTCCCGAGTCGCCCCGGGACAGAAGATTTAACACTGCATTTGTCTTGCTAATTTAACTATGTCTGTGTTGTGCTTGCACTTCATCTCATACCTCATCATCATTGCTATAAGTTCTATTACTTTTGTGATACATTTTGTTTTTCTATCATATTTATACTTTAGCACCTCGTATATATATATTTGCACATTTATGTTCTACTTTTGATTTAATATTATTATTTATCAGTAACACCTAGTTTAGTATGCTCACTTTTTCATCATGATTATAAAACTGCACTTTGACCCTCTCACAGTGTTAACAATCAATGTAAATCTAAATGCATCTATGCCAAAGAGAGGGCGTAACCCTCTAATGGCTGGGAGTAGGAGTATCACCTTGCCCAACTCAGTTAATAATTGATGAATAAAGATTATCCAGTTCACTAATAACCCTATTCCCTTACCCTAAAAAAAAAATGCCAAAATGTGACTAAGTTAGAATATTGGTAGAGTGAAAAAAAGTCGTGACATCTGGTGGCCACATTTTCATAACTTTAGAAATTATAACAAATTAATCATCCAGGTGGGTCAAAATGACCCCTCTGATACTTCTAGTGTTAAAGAGCAAAGGCACGAAATTCACTCTTTCTCAGCTGGGCCAGATTTAGGAAATGTAATTAAAGAGTGAATGGACGAAAAAGCTGATATATAATAGATGCGTGGCCGTAGGCTGACTAAACGCAGGGCCTGGGGGCGGAACCCCAGCTACCCAAAGGCTGGTCTCCTATGAAACATCCTATCGATTTAGGCACCATGTTAGCTCAATGGTACGAATACCAGTATTGAGCCTTAAGTGTGATAGTCAATTTATGAAGTATTACTAGCTAATATTAACTAATCTTATTATACAATGAAATACCTTATTCAAAACAGAATAATATTTTCCCGAGAAATAATTTGAGAAATAATAACTGTTACAATTATTTATCTGCTTTCCTTTCTAACGAAATAAACCAACAATCACAGACAACATGCTTGCTTGCCGCAAGCTTGCCTGTCGTTTTTATTTTATTTTATTTCGCTTTCGCTTATACACAAAGCTTATTTTTGTTTAGCGCAAGTCAGGGCCGTCCTGCAACCTAGGGGAGCACCAGAGAGGTACTTTCTAGGGGGTCCACTCACAAATACGTACTGCCCGCTCCTCCGACAATAAAAGGTAGTCCGGGAATATCACTCACATCAAGTATGTTGAAAAGTCTTAAACTGCAAGTTTAAAGCACTTTAAGGCTGAAATTTTTCCCCTGACAGATCTGACGTAATACACAATCACCCATTTTTCTCTTGCAACTGTACAATCATCTGCACAAGCTCTATTACTGTACGTCTCTCCCTAAAATAACAATAGCACACCTGTACCATGAACCCCTCATAGGTGCCCCTGGTGCATATACAAACACATATATGAAGCATCAGAAGTAATTTATAATTTATGCAAATGCTACATTTCTCCATTGTCCTATATTAACACTAGATTTCTGACTTTGTAGAGATGATAGAACGAATGATATGTTGATGTTCTATCATCCCGAGAAGCAACACAACCTGAAAGAGTATGCATCTAGTATGAATCCTTGCAGAGGATATGTCTCTCTCCCTACTTTCATACAACTTTCACATAAGAAAGGTGGGATTGCTCTAAACAAAAAGTTTGCAAAAGATACCTCCATTAAACTGCTGTCTGTAGAGTATCAAAATATTATAGGAGGGGGTGCAAATGTGGAAACGTGAGGGTAATGTGGAATCGTAACGTACGTTGACTGCTGAGAGCTTTACCGTAGCGGCGATTGCCGTAAACAATCACCCTCGTCCACATTGGTTACGGCACAACGTTATGAAGCAGTCGGCCAGTGTAGTTAATGGTGGTGCGTCGTTTGTTTTTTACACATTTTCGTGAAGCTTTTGGAGATAAGTGTGTAGTATTATTGAGTCTAACGTATCATAGATGTAGTGCAATACATATCAGAGTATTGTCAAACGGAGTTACTGGGAAGGTATTGGTGGATTGCAATCAATCACAAGCAAACATGTTTTTAATTTAACTCGTACAATCCAATTTGGCTACAGTGCGGGTAACTTGGAAACATGTGAATTAGGAAAATGTCCACATTTCCTTCACCCTAACGTCCATTGCATTGTTTTATTAGTAGTAAACAATTTATTAAAGATAACCCATATTTGAATCATACAAGTATATGTTAGGTACTTTTTTATGTAAAAAACAGCTAGAAGAATCCTTATCTAACAGTACGACTATACCTAAACAGAAGTCGCCTTCAGCCGGTAAGAAAGCTAGGAAAATGTCTAAAGTTCCTCCTCCAATTAAAAAAAAAACAAAAAAAAACATGCAATTCAATAAAGAGTTGGATACTGATGAGTCCAACAGATCTGTGGGCCTATCTTCAATAGAGTCCGATCTCGATCTTCCATTTGGAGTAGAAGAGCCCACCGAAAAAGACGCCCTGTTCATATTTCGTGGGAATCCATTTTCGAAAGATATGCTTGGTGAACTATGGATTCAATGTCAGTTATGAGGAATAGAGTCACTCTGAGTGTGCCGGTGTGGAAACAGACATTCTTATTTGTGATTTCTGCAAATAGAACCAGGTCTGTTGACAACAAAACCTTGAATCGAAATTTGTTTAATTTGTAACTTTCAGGTTTTGTAACTTTGTAATTATTTAAAATCTTTTGATGTGTTTGTTTCATATACAGATCATGGTTTCTGTGATTAAAAACATACCATGTTCCAACAACTTTTTGTGTTTACATTGATTTACTGTAATTTTAGGTGTCTCCACATTACCCTGTTTTAAAAAAATCTAAATATGATAGTACATGTGCCAAATGTATTTTTATTTTTTACGTACATGGTTTTTGCACTTGCGTAATATGGTTGCACATTTCTAACATTCTAAGGCATTTTGAGGCAATTTTCCAGGTTAAATTAATGATTCACTGCATTTTTACAAATTGAATACAAACTGGGTTTCCACATTTGCAGCCTCTTCTCTATAATAGTGATCCAGGACTCCGTGACCAACAGGTTCCCAAAAACTTTAAGAGACACTGAACACATTTTCACCATAAAAGTTTAGAAACCATGACATAAGACACTCCTATATATAATTAATGGGCTCTTTTGAACATGTGTAGAGAGGGCCCATCACAAAAGTTTTGGGTCCCCATTGTATTTTCCCTCGCTAGGGTCCCCAATGGTCTTAATGCACCCTGTAGGGGAAGTCAGTTTAATATGAGCAGCACGAAGTTTAAACTCACACAGCAAACATATACCTTGCGCAAGAGTAAAATAACGAAGTCATAGCATTGTTTGGAGTTTCATGAATTTGCAGAGGGCAGCCCAAGTTCGTTCGCTTCAGTTGTTGTGAAATAATAGACAAGTTTACAGGTACGGAGAATAAAAATATGTAGTTTTTTAGAGCTATAATTAAATCAATGTAATGGATAATAAGCTAAAACTTGGTATCTATGCGTTGTATATAATTTTTGACTGAATTTATAGTCAGTTCTGTCTAGGAAGATAATGCCAGTCTTTTGTTCACTTCTTTTCCATAAACAGAGTTGTCAACCACAACACGTTAAAATATCATTAACAGTCGGTGAATTATGAGCTTTTGAATTCAGTTTAATGTGGCCACACATATTTTTTTTAAAGTAGTGAGAGAAATGGACGTGAAGAGCTTTTGCAGATGTTAACTAAAGTAGACATTCCGTAATAACATGATTTATAATAACATGGATGATATAAATTCTACAATCTTCAAGTTCATAATCAGCTTGCATACATTTCGTCGATTTCCAGTCTATCACCCCAGCCCTGTGTGGGATGAGTGTTGTCACAGTCTATACGTGCGGAGAAAGTGAACAAGCAGACATCTATAAATAAATCTTAAGCTCGCAGATATCCATACATAAATCTAAAGCTCGCAGACATCCATAAATAAATCAAGTGGATATTATAATAATTTCATTGAAGAAAACGCCAGAAATGCTGCGCCAAGAAAGAGGACAATCACATTCACATAATGCGAGGAGAATGAAAGTCTTTGCCATATTTGTGAAGGAAAGTATACTAGAGACTCCAAAAGGTAAGAATGGATCAAGTGTGATATGCGCCAAGACTGGTATCATGTTTTTTGGGTGAATGTTCAGTGCCCTGAGTTCTTTCTTTGTGATTATTGTAGCAGATTTAATACCTAGATATTTACGTCAAAAAATAGACAGGACTCTTGAAATGAACTGTTTTACGTGTATGTTCAACTATCTTTTGCTCGTTAATGTAATCATTTACGTTTTACTTTATCTTTTGTACATTCTGTTCAACGTCCAAACCAAACTGCTTAAGGTGGAAACTAGAAATTTTGACACAACATAGCATTTTGACGTTAGTTACAACTAAAAAGAAATAGAAATTATCTGCAAGCTCTGCCAGTGTAGTACGTACCAAAACTTATTGTACTCAAAACAAAGTAGACTGCTTCGAGATGCGGAGAGCTGATACAATTTAATGGGAATAAGGCTTTCTACCTTTACTTCTATAACTGTTCCTCGAATTGTTTCTTGTAGGCGCACTGTGGTTCAGTAGTGAGCGCTTAAATTTGGTGCCTGGAATCTCTGGTTAGAACTCCGGGCCAGTAAGTTTGTGGTACATATCATCGTGTCCATTTATTTTCTCGGATACTACCGTCTCCTTCCCCATTCTCATTACACCAATTCTTCCATTATCATTCAGTTGCCTTAGTCATCCGTTCCCTTAACCTAAACAGATTAATTGTATGACGTTAAACTAAAATATTTAAGGTTATTTCATTTTGAATTCTGTGTTAGTAAATAAAATTCACATTGTGTTTTTGTGAACTATAGAAAAAATGTACTTAAAATGACTTTCAGTTTTTTTTTAATTGATTCAAAAAATTATTTACAGAGTTTAACTTAAATAAAAGGTACATTAAACTTCAATTCCTTAAACTAAATCATACTGAACTTCAGAGATCATTTTCTTCTGATATATGAACAAAATTAAAAGACATTTTCGGAAAATATTGCCGAAGAAAACTAACTTCCAGAAGTAAACTACCCCTTATATTTTTTTTTTCATAAAATTACTTCTACAATGTTTTAGGGTTATTAATAAAGCATTTGCGTATACAACATCAATATTGCAGAAGACGTATTTTACAAAACTGTTAAAAAATGTACCCGAATAGTAAACTACTCCTTGTTAATATTCTTATAGAACTTATTTATGCAACATTATAGGAATATCAAAGATATATTTATTTATGAAGAATGATCAAAATTACCTGAGCTGTCTTAGAGAAAGTAGTATGAAAAAATTACAATCCCATCAGTAAACTATCCCTTGTAAATGTATTCGTAAGAAATAGTTTACGCAACGTTACAGAGTTATTTTTAAAATATTTATAGCATATATTACTTTTGAGAAAATTGTCTGAAAATAACTGACTCCTAAGAAGAAACTGCCCCTCGGACAATATTTTTTATGACAAATGTTCTATGCTATAATGTCAGGTCGTTAGTGACATATTTATCTGTGAAATATGAACAAAATCGCCTAAATGTTTTTGAGAAAAATCTCCGAAAAAAAATCACTTTCGAAAGTAATCTAATCCTTCTCGATTTTTCCAGAGATATAGCATATACCACAGTTTAGGGTTGTTATTAAAAAATAATTTATGAAACATAAACACAATGTTTAGTGACGTTTCCGAGAAAATCGCAAACTTTCATTTTCAGCCTTTAATCAACTACCCTTAATTTTAGGGATAGGAAGAAAATTCAAAGAATAAAACTGCTTTGGAGAATCGCATAAAAACTTTAACCCTACAATGCATAGTGGGACAGATATGGGTCATAGTGGTAAATAATCTGTGCTTTCCTAGATAACGGTATGCAGTTGCTAATGCATGTTGAACGAGATTGGGAACGTTCGAAGCTAGTTGTAATTCCACAGTTTTCGCATAGATGGCACTATTAAGCGTACCGGTACTTCCGTTACTCATTTTTGTTTCCATTTGCAAAACTACTTTTTCACAGAAAACGAAAGAAGAAACAAGCATCGTAGGGTTAAGCTAAAAATTTGTTTGCGATCGTTAAACGGTATGACTTCAAGAAAAAAATGTACATCAGGACAAACGAACGACCAGACGTATAGACGCCGAAAAATTACTTTTTTTTTTTGGTATGTATGGACCATGGAACGTGTAAATCCTTTGAAATCTTATATTCTTTCGTCGCTTGGAAGTTAGAAAAAAGGAAAAACAAAGTAGGAAAGAAAGTCGCATCAGAAGAAAAAATAAACAACAACAATTTCCAAAACTATATAAACAGAGGTTTAGAATTAATTTGTTTTGTATGATTCATCTGTGCTCAGTAGGAAGGCCTCTCTAAACCAACGGGAAGACTAGCCTCATAACAGGAAACCTGAGAACGATCCCTTGCACAAGATATAGAAAAAAAGAGAAAAGTTTTCATGAAATAATTATTAAGAAAATGTGCAACCTGCTATAGTAAATTCAAGACCCAGACTAACACAGCAACAAAATACAAACTATCATAGACGGTGATGATAGCAGAATGAAATAGACGACGTGATTTTGCAGTTCTAATGGAATAAATTAAAATACAATTAATTTAGTTCATATTTATATTCCCAGCATGGACAGTGAATACTCTAAATTTTATTGGAATAATACTTTTGACATGAGTAATGCAGTCAATTCATTCACTATAACGCTAGGTGTAGAAAGAGCGAGAAGGAAAAGGAAGACCGAAATCCAGCAATGCTGTACTAAATAGCGCGTACCATTGGTTACTGCTAATGCAGTTTCTCTTCTGTAAAGAGCAATTATGTCTACCGAGAAACCAACAATTTATTTGTGTGTCGAATCCTCAGTTTAAATTTGAGATAAAAACATGAAGTGGACCAACCAAATTCTTTCCTCATCAGTTATTTATTTTTTATATATAGAAGATACTACTTCAACATGAAAACAATCTCCAATTAATGAAAATCAATTGACATGCGCATTTAGTTAAAATTTGAACTTTGTGAACAGAGTGAAGTTGGCAATTAAGATTTGGTTTATATATATATATATTTATGTTTTTCGAAAGAAAAGATTTTTTTATCTCAGGTCGATCAATACGTAACAAAGTACAAACGATTTATTTTTGTTAGGAACCGTAATTACCAATATTTTGAGAGATATTGTGAAATTAGCTCCCTATTTTGTTCTCTAAATGTTGGTTCCAAACAAATTATTTTTTCTTCAAAGCAATCAATCACAAACAAAAATAAACAATTCATAAGTATTTTGAATTCAAATTTAAAATTGGGAGGAAGTACAAACTTTCGTTACTTCCAAATTTATTTTGTTAATCAGCGGTGACCAACATTTTAAGGTTTCGGGGATATTTTTAATTTCAGAAATCATTATCTGTCTACTTCAGCGTTTCCCAACCTTTTTCAACTTGCGGCACACTACGAGTGTAACTTGAATTCTCGCGGCACACTCATAGATATGATTATTATTATTATTATTATTATTATTATTATTATTATTATTATTATTATTATTATTATTATTATTATTATTATTATTATTTGCAAATATAAAATATTATGGTAATTTTTTTCTGTGATTACTGATCTTCTCACAGAGATGAAAGCTCGATTACCGGTTTTCTCCTATGCTAATTCATTATGCTTATTTTTAATTCTAATTTTAAAATAGAAAACAATTGCAACGAAATAGAGAACTCAGATTTTTAAAAATACGCTTTCTTTTTCGAAAACTGTATCCAACCTTTCACTAAGAACGAAGATCACTAAATAACGAACGAACAAACAAATGTCTTGTACTTTTAACTTTGCTGTTTTAACCAAAACCAATGCATATTATTGCATTCACACAGCTTGCGATGCGTTGAAGTCAAAACACAGCTGTTGAACAAAGTGTTGTTCTGTCATTCATATGCGAATGAGTGTTCTATGAACGTTCACTTGACGCGTACCGTGCAAGTGCTTCCATTTCTCGGTGTTAGTATGACTCTCAATTGAAGCGTAACATAGCAGCTAAACGTGGAAATGTGTACGAGCCGAAATATTGTCTGCTCCACAGTAATAGAGGAAGAATAATATATTACAATTACAGTAATTTTTTCCATGGTAGAAATTAATAGTAATGTGAAATACAAAAATGCACATTTTTTCCCTATGTCTTGCAATTTAATTGCTATAGAATTAATAATTTTGTTTCGATTTTCTCGCGGCACACCAGCGGTTCATTTGCGGCACACCAGTGTGCCGCGGCACACCGGTTGGGAAACGCTGGTCTACTTACTTGTTCATTAGTGCGATAAATGGTGATAAAGTAATATTAATGATTGACACAGAGGCAATGAAACATACCCCTGATGAAACATATCCCTTCCCAGTCGACAAGTAAACTATCTGAATATTTG
This sequence comes from Thermobia domestica, assembly GCF_964235325.1. Lineage (NCBI taxonomy): Eukaryota > Metazoa > Arthropoda > Insecta > Zygentoma > Lepismatidae > Thermobia > Thermobia domestica. Next base: position 107,645,238 of record NC_137470.1, read on the forward strand.
TTTCTCGAAGAAATATTTTTTTCTTCGAAAGAATCAATAACAAACAGATAAGAATATTGATTTGTGTTTTGAATCAAAATTTGGAATTGTGAAACTGGTCCCAAATTTTGTTTATAAATATGTTTTTATTGTTTTGCAAAATAAAAGATTTTTCTTCAAAACAATCAACAACATACGAAAGGCAAACGATTCATGTGTTTTGAATTAAAACATTGAAAAAAGGGGTGGACTTTACATGAGTGATTCAATACCTTGAGTGGATATCATGTTAATTTTCCACTGCTGTTGATAAAATAATCCCTCAAAATTACGCACGTGAGCAGGGATGTATCCAGAGCGGGGGAGCAATCGGGGCGATCGCTCCCCCAGAAGGGGAAACTTTTCTTATTTTATATATATAAATAAAACCAATCCCAGAGTTTGGAGCTCTTAAAAATACCTCTCAGTAGCGGTATTACAACCCACGGGCCCCCAGAAGTCCGTCCTGGATCCAGCCCTAGTTGTGAGTATATATTCAGTCCAATTCAATTGTTTTCTCATAGCTTTATTATTTTGTAAAATTTATTAGAAATAATTTCCTACCGCAATGTTTTCTACCGTTTCCACTTACTAATCACACAACTAATTAACCACCAAGGCAACGCCCCAGACTACGGTTTGTTCATGAATATTTCTTCCTGAACGTCCTTATTTTAGGAAAGAGTTTTGATATCTACGACTAGACAAAGTTACCGGTTTTGGCGACCAGCAATGTTATGAAAAGACACGCCGGTGGTAAACCCAGAATAAGCGATCAGGTTGTAGAAAATGTGCGGAGGTCATTCCAAAAGAGTCCACAGAAGTCAGTTAGACTAGCAGCGAGAGAATTTGGTATGAAACGTTCGACAGTTCACAAAGTGCTTCACCATCGACTGTGCTTGTACGCATACAAGAGACAACTTGTACAAGAATTCAAGCTTGAAGACCGACCAAAGCGAGATGCATTTGCATGCACTATGGTAGATCGCACTCCTGAGGACAAGACATTTTTATCGCTCGTGATGTTTTCAGGTAAGCCTAGCTTTCATTTTTCAGATAAAGTGAATCACCACAATGTTCTTATTTGGGGGACAGAAAATCCCCATACATTCATAGAACACGTGCGTGATAGTCCGAAAATGTATGTGTGGTGTGATGAAAAATCGAACTGTTGAGTCGTTTTTCTTCCAACAGAAGACTGTCACTGGTAACAGTTACTTGGTTATGTCGGAAAACTTTGCCGTGCCAGAAATAATAGACATGCAGCCAACAATCATATTTTAACAGGATGGTTGCCCTCCCCACTGGACCCATGCAGTCCGACAGTTTTAAGATGACACATTCCAACGTCGTTGGATTGGTCGTGGCGGTCCAGTTCCTTAGCCTCCACGTTTCCCTGATATTACCTCACTAGACATCTTCTTGTGGGGGCATACATCAAAGACAGAGTATATGTTACAAGAGTAAACAACTTACTGGACTTGAAACAGCGCACAAGAGCTGTCATAAACTCTGTCGCAGAAGACATGCTCCGCAACACATGGCGTGAAACCGAGACTTATCTTGACATTCTACGCGATACACGAAGTATCCATGTAAAGTGTACTGAAGTGGACTTTGTGTGTTTGTGCGTTGCTATGAAAACTTGATGAGTTGCATTAACATTTTCATGTATAATGTCTCGTAAGTATAATACATAAAGGAGATGTTTCAAAAGTGACCAATTTTCCCGTTTGCGTTGCGCGCATACAATTTGGTGTCGGAAGAGGTCGTGGCTAGGACCTTCACATATAATTAATGGTTGCCATAGCTCATCGGGGACGTAGCCGAAACTGGGTAAACAATACAATGGAAATGCCTATAAGGCGTGCATATTTTTTTGTATATCGCCCAAAAGAGGGGGCGCGCTGTGTTGTGGTTTTTTAGGAAGTGAGACTACGTTGAGCTCTACCAGCACTGTGAATTCCTAGGGATGGCCAGAACCGGTTTCTGGTGGAATTAGTTTTCGGCTCTGAACGGATCCGGTTCCGGAACCGGGTTTTCGGATCCAGGTGTGGAACCGGGTTTTTCGGATCCAGGTCTGGAAGCGGTTCCGAAACCGGTTCTTAAAACCGGATCTTCAAGAGCAGGAACCGATTCCGCAGTAACCAGAACTTTGTAGCCACCCCTACACTAAACCCGAGCTGCTGGCAGGCTGTGAACAGTGTGCTAGATGAAATGGTGGAACCGATAGGCAGGCGCCCAGGCGGCGGCCGCTTGTCTCATTTCGCTAAACAAACTGGGTAACTGGCAGCTTATTGGCTAAACAGGGAAACTGGCAAACTCATTTGGCTAAACACCCACTGGTGGACCAAATTTTTTTCTGGGGGGCACAAGCGGGGAGGGGAGGGAACAAGCGCGTGGTCCTCTTTGCAGTGTTATGAAGGTAAACTTTGTGCCTCCTTTACTGGTCTTTGGGGGCTTTCTGATCCAGGTCTGGAACCGGTTCCTTCATCGGAACCGGAACTTTGTGGCCATCCCTATGAATTTCATCGCGCTGGAGCTTGTGGAACAGGAAAACAAATCGGAGAAAATTCAGCTGACGTACCATCTCCGATGTGCAGACTGGCAAACATCTTACCTTGTTCGTGCACATATCCATTTAATGCGAAGTAATCGGTTAAAGTACTGCACTTTTGTCTTATACGATCTTGCTCGGGAAGGGGACGATTACATTTTAGGATATTATTGTCAATGTGCAAATGGAACACGGACAATTGAATGTTGTGTCCATGTTAGATTCATTATTTGGTACTTAGGAATGAGCAAAGCAATTGCACTATGTCCGAAGACATCTGCATTCTTTGATGATTTATTTTATTCACAAGACAAATCTAGGCTCTTGGGCGATAACGATGAACCATTTCTGTCAGAAGATGAGGAAATCGACAACTGAATACTTTTTGCATACTTATGTATAACACATTGCATCGTATTATAACCACCTCAACTGAATGAGTAGTACTGGAAATAAGGGAAACCTTGTAGTTCAGCTCAGGTAATACATCAATCATTTTGTACCTTTCAATACCACGTGTTACGCTAATGCAATGATCATTATTTCTGCGAACATTTCTGTTCTTTTTATATGGTGCACAATGTGCGAAATCCTAACTACCATTCAATTCCACTTATTTAATCTATATCAATACCACTCAGAGTAAGTAGGACACACTGTTACGGCATTCTCTTCCGAGAGGTTTGCCTCATATCAAGCCAGTCTGAGCATCAGAGATAGTACATCCCCTGACTTCGACCCGATTTATTTCCCTGTTCCGCAGGCTCGAGTGCGATGAAATTCACTTGTAGAGTTCAATGTGTATCCTCACTTCCATATAACCTCAACGGAGCACGCCCCCTCTTTTGCGCGATATACAAAAAAATGTCAAAACATACACGCCTTATGGGCATTTTCATTGTATTGTTGACCCATTTTTGACCCTGTTCCCGCTGAGTTATGGCCACCATTATTTATATGTGAAGGTATTAGGCCACGATCTCTTCCCACACCAATTTGTTCCAAAAGTGACCAATTTTTCCGTTTGCGTCGCGCACATACAGCTTTTTTTCTCTGCTATTTTGCTTTAAAATGTTGGAGTCTCACTGTGAACACTCTGTACGTTTACATGTTCATGAACTTGTAGAAATGAGAATTGCTATTGCGTAGAAATGCATTGGACTAAACAAGACGTTTTGAATCTTTTGTGTAGTTATAGTACAACATAGAATATAATATGAACGAGGGAATTATGAATTAGAAATAAGTAAAATAATGATATAAATATGTTTGACGTAAAATAATGTGTTGGGGAGGAGGTGCAATAAACTGCTGGAAAAAGGAGATGAAAGTAAAATTAAACCTTTATGATAGAACAGGGACAAAAATAAACATATGAGTAAACTACAGCGACGGTGAGTACTTACAATGATTATGCATGGATTTAAAATTGTTTTCTAAATTATTACTTAAGAAAGAAGTTTAAACTTATAACTGATATGCTTAGATTAAAAACATATACTCGTATGCAACTGGATAATGATTATCATCATAATGCTATTTTTTCTAAATTGAATTCCAATATATACCAGCTGTATCCTATTTACGACTTTGCATGACTGTTGGAGTACTCTGATGAGTTCGAATACCGAAGCATGAAGATAACGATTAAAATATAGGGTAATTTTTGGTAACATAAACAGTTCTAAGATTTTCATAGTATTATTCCTACCAAAACCAATTTATAACATTGTGTGGAGCAGCTAAAAGCTGGATGCAAATGTGCATAAAGGTTGTGCTATTATATTGCGTTATTTTGGAGGATGAAGGTAAAGTAACTGTTGTTATTTACTTAACATATTTTGTTGTTTTAAAATTGCATTATCGTTGATATAAAGATTACATGCACTATTAACTTTTGAGTAAAAAAATAGCCCATTCATGGTAATCTGGAAACATTGCTTTATCTCTACACAATGAAAAATGGCGATGAATGATTACGTTTTAACTGCAATGCTGCAGATTATTAAATAACGTTATTGCGTATAATATGGGCACATTCATTTTGTATAAAATGCGCGTATTTAATGAACAGACACTGAAATAATTTGAGATTAGCCAATGCACCTTTCTCATCATAAAAGAGATTTTGGAAAATATATATTGTGAATTCAGAAACATATTTTGCTTTAAAATGAACCTCTGTCTAACTTTAAGCAATTGGCTACAACCAATTGAAGAAATCTCTTTTAAGAGTATTGAAGAAATACTGTCACGAATTTGTGGCTTTTAAATCGTGATCACAATGGTCGGGCTTTCACTAAATTTGAATTTACGACGTATTATCACGAGCGTGGCAAAAATCGCAAGTATGACAACGACAGTAAATAAGCTCTATAGAATGGGAATTCGCTACTTTTAAACTACAGTAAATACAATAGCAAATGATGCTTGCGTTAGAAATGAACCGGAACGTAAGAGAAAAATCTATATTTTACTTTTATCACGTCATATACATTTAAATTTATCACATTTGGTTTCCGTGTCGAACACTGTAGTTTTCAAGTAGCTAAGAATATTACTATGCACATTGTATATTTTACTTTCAAAGTTGTCGTGTATTCTTTAGTGTTATTTCCGGCTCATATGTGTTACGCTTTAAGTGTTTAGTGTTTTCCATCCTTTTTTGTACTTTTGGTTCTAGTTTCTCATGCATAATAATTTAGTTACTAATAAGAGGCACCTTCTCATTTTATCCATAACGCCTGTTCAGATTGGCACCTACATTTTGTTAAATATGGACAATTGAAATAAGATTCGTAATTGAGTTTTCTCAACAACCATTGAAATAGTTTGAAACTCTATGAAAGTACAAAGTATTAGCCTATGTTTTTGTAATATTTGTTGTCAAAGTCTATTTTACTGTCTACGAGAAATTTTAGCATTCCCTCCTGTGGCTGGGTTGTTGGACTTATAGGCCAATAACCTCTTGAGAAAGACTTCGTCTTTTTGGTTTCATCTACAGTTGCAGCTTTAATGAGGAAATCACGGGGTGTGATATTTCAAATAGGCGGTGCACGATGTCAATATTTGTTGCCTCTCCTAAAGTTTTCCGGGAGTGAAACTGAGTGTATCCTTTAAAATGTTTATTCCTGGCCTCTGTTCTATGGGGAGCACTGCTGCAAAAATAATGGCTGCGCTGTGAATTATAACTTTGTAGACAGAGGCAGGCACAGTATTAAACACATTTTTTCAGTAAATATTAAACACATTAGCTTCGACGAAAAAGCCACTTGATAAGCACACAATATAACACCGAACTTGTGAATCAGTTCGCGATATGTTCCAGTAATTTGTCGCAAAAATTCGTAAAATATCATCTTTTTATGACTTACGGTTCCCGAGATATGGCTCTTTAAATCACCCGAAATTCGAACTTTTTTGGCCAATATCTGCGGAACGGTGGTCAGTTGGCAAGTAGCCAGTTGATCAGTGGCCACTGATTACTATTTGGTACCAAACGGTTAACCATCCTCTTAGGTATTGATAAACACCAATATGATCTCTCTATAACTTATGGTTCCCGAGATACGACTCTTCAAATATCCGGAATTCGGCCATTTTTTGGCCAATGTCTTGGGAACGGTAAAAGTGTCGTGAAAATGTTAATAACATTTTCAGATAGACCTTGATGCTCTATCGATTGCATGGTTCAAAGTTTTTTAAAAAAAAACGCAAATAACAGACAGACGGACAGACACACAGACATAGAGAATTCAGTAACGAACTTTTTAAGTTCGTTGAATGTAACTAGATTAAAATAAATAACACTAAATTTCTGAAAGTTGTTAGGAACTACGCTCTTGATTGATTTTCTTTAATGATCACATATTTAGAAATCCCGTCAATGTTGTTAGATCGGCAAGTGTTTGCATATTATCTGATTAAGTTATAGTATCAAAGTGACACAAAATAGTCGCTTTAATACTTTCAGACACTTTATTTTCTACAGATCTAAAACAAATGAATAAAAATCTTAATTATAGTTTAAAGCTTTATTTAAACTAATATCATTTAGGGAGAGAGTATGTCTAGAGGGGATATCTTCTTTCTCATTAGAAATCTTCAAAAGTGTAGCGAGGAAGTCGATAGTATCCTAATTTAGTATTAGCATATGAACGTTGTTCATGCACTTTTCTTAATAGACCATTATTCTTTGTGCTGATTATCTACCTTCAAAGTCTGCGTTAAAATGCTATTAGACTCTGTGATGTCAGAAGATTAGTAAATAAGAATCAGAAATATAGTTAGATCACTTCATTGTTGAATTTTGAGAGTGCCAAGATACTTTAATGGTTTTAATTAAACATTATCTTCGGTTCGTGCTATGGGATCTACTTCTGCTCTTAATGAATTTTCTTGTTTTGAATCATCCAACGGAGACTGAGCTTCGGGAAGATTTACAGCTGTTTGATTCAACGGCTTCTGTATACGTTCAACTACTAAACGGGCAATTAGATTCAAAACACAAGTCCTTAGGGTCTCTTGTTCTTCTGTGAGGCAACGTGTGGACTTTCTTTCGTTTACCGATGCCTCCTCCCAAATGTTGGTGCAAATTGTTTTCGGAGAAGTATCGTTGCCGCATGTAGCATCATTGTTGGACATTTTTCTTCCACTTGTGGACGTTTTGGATTACTGATCAAGCCGATCCTTGATATTACCGTTTTCCATTTTATCTTTACCACTTTTCCCCGTCAAATTGTCTTCAATTTCTGTTTCTTTGTTTAAGGACGATGCGTAAGGATCTTTGTCATGAAACAGTCTCTTATATTTATTCTGATGGCAATATTTCCTGGATCTATGACTTTTCTCTAACGTAGTCAACTCCCCCTGATTTGCCTCAGTGTTAGTGTATTCGTTCTTTGTTTTGGCTATACTGGAATTCAAATTCTTTAAATCAAAAGTATTCTTTGTTTCCACAAACGATCTTTTACCAATTTGCTTTGCGGCTTCATTGCAACAGGTACTTCGAGCTGAACTTGTTTTGATAGGTCTTGGAATCTTTGAAGGCAAGTTATTTGCTCTGGCGTAACGCTGCTTTATTTCTTCCGTTGTTTTCTTTGATGGGGCATTTAACATCTGTGTATTTCCTTTCTGCGTCTGGGATGTAGACTTCGAAGGTTCTAGTTTTGGGTCTACTTGTTTCTTTGGATTATTTTTCTTCTCTCATGACTTATTTCGAGCTGAATCCATTTGTTTAGTGGAAGTTCTGTCGGAATTATTAACCAATGTATTCTGATAAACACATTTGTTTTGAGCTTTTGGCTGCTTTAATGTATTTTCTGAATTATTTCCTTCAACAGGTTGGTTTTGAGAACATGCGCCTTTATCATTAACTTTTTGAATAGCTTGTATACTGCATGCAGTGAATTCTCCAGTTTCTTTTTTATGTTATCATTTTTTCGTGGTTTCTGCTGAATCGACAGCTTTTGCTTCTTTATGCCAGGCTTAGTTGTACCATTGTTCGCAAGAACTTTCTTCGGAAGCGGTTTCCCACGTTCTAATATTCTCTTTCGTCTTTCGGCGATGTACTGCTTCCTGACAAGAATACTTGATCGCGCACCCTCAATAGTGCCTTTTATAATTGCTGATACTGTGTCGTTCGGTAAGTAATATGGACTTGAAGTGTCATCTGAAGATTCTAACGCAAGTTCATCTGGAGACGTTTCAAGACTTAAAACGTTTCTAATTGATATATACTCAGCATCGTTTTTAGTATACATGTGCCTGAAGTTAAAAATTGGCGTGTTATAGACAACTGAAAGTGTGGTGTCACTGTTAGGTTCTACGTTTGATGTCAGGAGTACATTATCCGAAGAAGGGTTTTGCAAACACGATGTTGAAGATTCAGGTTTTTGTTGATTGTCAGTATTGTTTGCTGTTGATGTCAAATCTGCACTCGATATAGCTTTTCGTTGCTTTGTTTTCCTAAACATTGTTTTATATCTTGTAGTACCTCCATACAAAAATGCAGCTCTTCTAAGTGATTTACTCCAATAACTACGAGGATTGTCAACATATATGACATTGTCGTTTTCGGATTTGGAAAGAGTAGAAAGTGGCAACCCACTGAATGTTGTAGCGATTATGTTTATGTATTGTTCGTCATGACCACGGTCCTTACATTGCTTTACTAATTTATTGACTTCTAGTTTTACTTCGTCCTTTTGAGTTATAACTTTTTCATATACTTCGCACCACTTTACTTCATTCTTGGTTGAAGCGTTGGAGTTATAGGCGATTTCTTTCATCAATGAATTCCAATTCCCAAGTGCCGTGGAAACTTCATAGTTTTCTTTAGACTTCATAGCTGTTTTTGAACAAGGAGTGTAAAGTGGTCGGAACTTATGATCCTTGGGGTCCTTCCGAAATAGACCTAATTTTCGCTTCATCATTTCAGTCAATTTGAGGAGATCACGACATTCCTTGGCTTTCACCTTTAACTCTTCAATGAGTGGATCATCATTTGAAGGTCTTGTTTCAGTAGGTTTCTTTGAGGGATTACCTTGTTGCTCTCCAGTAGTTTTTGATGTAGCCGAAGAACTGGATCTGACGAGCGACACAGAAGCCATTGATTTAGTTTGCTCCAAGTTTGAGCGTTTAGATTCAGGTTTTATATATTCAGAATTATCTTGTATCGTCACTTTTGAAGTATCCATTCTGCTTTCCTGAAAGAATACTGAAAGGGTATATTTTCTTTAGTTATTTATATGTAATGAAACTTCGGTAGTTGATGGTAAGAAAGTCAAGGAAATTAGAGTGGAGCTAATAGTGTGCATATAGTGTGCAAAATGAACTGGAAATGTCAGAACGTGCACGTCATCCGATCATAAGCAAAATGTTTGACAGCCTTTGTTATAACAATCCTTTTACTCAAAATTCATACTATGGACTATTTGAGTGAAAACAAGTGGCAAATTGTAAATCTTATAACTCTTTGTATTCGATTTTTACTACTTAGTATCAAAGCTTAACTTTGGTCGTCTCCACTTTCACATACATTTTAAGCACATGGACTCAAAGGGATATATGAACAAGGCAAAGAGTACGATAATCTGATAGATATCAAGAAAAGACGTCCATCGCACCTATAGAAGACTATCAAATATTTATTTTACAGAACACTAGCATATATTACCCGCTTCGCTGGGTTGAAATGAAAATTTAAATGCACAACACCGTATTTCATGTGTTTAGCACCCGTGAAATATGCTGTTTTCGTTTTTAATGGCATCGATTTAAACAGCATCGGAAAGATCATTGATCATCTCGGCGACCCCAAAAACCATGGATTCGACACTAATATTAGTCATTTTCGGTCATTTATATATGTATTTTCCCCTCTCCCATGTTGCGGACCATGGCATCGAAAGTGTCACTGTTCAATTTAGCGACCCCCACAAATGTCGATTCAATACTAATATCGGTCATTTTCGATCGTTTTTAAATATCTCTTTCTCCCCCTCCTCCAAGCTGTGGGTTGAATTTGAAATTAAACGGATCGAAAGTACCACTGCTCATCTAAGCGACCCAGAAAACTATAAATTCTACACTGATAGTGTCCATTATCGATCATTATATATATATATATATATATATATATATATATATATATATATATATATATATATATATATATATCTTTCTCCCCTTCCCGCAAGTGCCGGAGCTGATTTTGCATTTAAGCCGGATCGAAAATGTCACAGTTCATCAGAGTGATCCCGAAAACTACGGATTCAACACTAATACCGATCGTTTTTGATCATTTTTAAATTTCTCTCCCTCTCTCTTTCCTCTACTTTGCATCGTCAAAGTGAATAGCCTAAAGTAATCCTTGCCCCTAAACTCATGTATGTTGAAAATTTAATTTAGATTTGTCGGGTGGTTCAAGAGTGATGAAGGTACAAGGGCAGTCATTTTTATTTTATTTTTTTTACATATATATCTCCCCGGGGCCGCGGTGGCTCAGTGGTAGAGCGTTCACCTCTGGTGCTAGGGGTCTCGGGTTCAAACCCTGCTCTCGCCAAATGAACTTTGTAGTGTACAAACACCGTGTGCGTGGGTTTTCTCGGGGTTCTCCCATTTCTTCCCACTTTCTTCATTCCATCATTTTCATTCATTATTCATTATCACCCTCTCCTTTAGTCTAACCGGCATAACCGTGGGATGTAAAACTCAAAATTTCATTTCATATCTCCCCTCCCCATCCCCTAAGCTGGCTCGTCAAAGTAAAACGATAATAAACATCAAAGGCCCGACACTCATATATGCTTAAAAGTTGATCGAGATTGGTTCAGTGGTTCAAAAGTTATTAGGTTTTATTAGTTTTTATTTATACGTCCCCCTTCCCTCCCCCTCCCCTAGGATGTACCATTAAAGTGAAATTACAAAAACGTTCCAAATCCAAACGTCATATATCTTGAAAATTTGATTGCTATCGGTCGGATAGTTCAAGAGTTATAAAGTTACAAAAATAGTCACTTTGAGTCTTATATAAATTGATTTTTATATATCTCCCCCTCCTTCTCCTCCCCCACATTGCTCTGTCAAATTTAAATCACAATAACGATCCCAGGCCTGAACCTCATCTATGTTGAAAATTTGATCAGATCGGTTGAGTGATTCAGGAGTTCTTAAGTGTCACTCCTGTTCGAACACACCTCTTTTTTCGATATCGAAATCAACGCTTCCGTTAGGGGTGGACGGTTCCTGAAAAACGTAAACCGCGGTTTCGGTTTGTCAATTAAACCGGTTTGGAACGGTTAACCGAACCGAACCGATCCCAAACCAAACCGAACCGAACCGTACCGTTCAGAACTGTCAGTAGAACTTTGACGAACTTACTTGTCGTCAAACCGAGTCAAAGGGTTTGAAACGTCGTTCCGTTTACTACTGGCTAACCAAAACTTATTCGAACTCAGTCAAAGCGAATTAAGCTATGTCCAAATGGAGCTAAATTTAATCTTTAACTCGCTAGTAGCAAATGATCAGTTAGCAGATTTGTGTCTAATAAAATATTTTTATTTGCCAAAATTTTAACGTATAAGCAAATTATATTGGACCATTGTGGATCTTAATTTTGTTAAATTTTGTATTAAATATTGTACTGTTATATGCGAGTTGATATTGATCCAAACAATAAAAAATTACAGAATTATGTTGTACGTAATGATAATTTTAAGTTTATTTTCATGATCTTCATCAGTGTTAGGGTTTGATGCATATTTACATTTAAAAATTAAATAATGGTCTTTTCCAGTGTCCTTTAGCTAGGAAACAATATTCATAATCTCTAGGAAGATAAACTTTGATAAACTGATAGCCTATTGCTTAAAGGTGTTTACTAACATAATGTGCCTGTGAAATTCCCAAACGGTGGACTGCGGAGTTTTTTCACAGTCAGAATGGCAAATCTCAAACCCCATAATACCTAGAAATACGAAATTTTGTAGGTAGATATCCTAATATTCAAAGGAGTAATACAAATTGTTAAATTTTAGGTAGTTTTAGTACTCATTTAGATAGTATAACTGTAATATTTCCATTGCGCGGTAATGTTTGCTTCGTACTATAATATGATCTAGTACTGTTAAAATAAAGTAGTTTCCAACTATCTCAGTCGATTAATATGAGTATACGATTCCCATAATAAAATATCAGTAGATAAGAAACAAGTCAGTCTTTACTCAAAAATACTTATCTTCAAAAAAAATAATATATAATAACTTTCTGTAAGTAATAAGTAAAAAATTACTGTGAGTCTTATCTAAACGGTTTGATTGCAAGCGTAGCGAGCAAGTAAATTTTTAATATCATTCTCTGACAGAACAGTTGCACTAAGTTGCAATTTTTCGCTATCTTCGATTCTGGACAGTGAATATAATGGCGAGGGAACATCTACCATTTTCTACTTCAGTTTCGCTTTATTTAGTCATCATACGGTGTGTAAGCCAAATGACTGTGATTACAGAGGTAATGGAGGAGTACACACGTGAGGAATTGGCAGGCATTGATCTGACATGCGGGAAAGCGGACGGTAATGGCCGTGTGGCACAACGGCTGTACAAACAACAGTTTCCTAATCTTAGAATTCCACACCACGCAACTTTCTCCAGAGTAGGTTGAAGATTACATGAACAGGATTGCTGGAAGTACATAGACCCAATGCTGGACGAAACAGAACCATACGGACTGTGTCTTTTGAGGATGAAATTATTGCTTCAGATCAGAGAAACCCGTCCACCAGCACAGGGCAGTAGCTGTTGAAATTAATACCCATCATCGGCAGGTGTGGAACATGCTTCACGAAAATCAGATGTACTCTTACAATGTCCAAAAGGTGCATGCATTACACGCCGCTGATTATCCACGTAGGTGAGAGTTTGTCCAGTGGCTACGTAAACTATGCTAATACATCCCGCTTTTTGTCCCGTATTCTGTTCACAGATAAACTTATATTTTCCCGTGATGGAGTGATGAACACTCACACTCAACATTTGTGGTCTGTGGCAAACCTATATGGAATGTCAACTCGTGTCCATCAGGGACGGTGTTCTGTGAATGTGTGGGCATGAATCGTTGATAATTCTCATCAGATCGTACCTACTACCACAATGCCTGACCGGGCGGGAGTATCGGATATTTTTGAAAGAGATTCTGCATGAACTGCTAGAGACTGTGCCACTGGCTCTTTATCGAAACATGTGGTTTATGCACAATGGTGCTCCAGCACATTTGCTCTGGAGGTGCGAAATTGTTTCAACGCATCCTTTCCGAAAAAATGGACGGCAGAGAAGAACCGGTATCTTGGCCACCTCGCCCATCTAGCCTTAACCACCTAGATTTCTTTTTCTGGGGCCATATGAAACAACTAATCTACGCGACGCCTGTGCAATCAGAGGAGGATTTGGTTACCCGAATTGTTGCTGCAGCGTGGAGCATTCAGGAAACGCCAGGAGTATTTCAACGCGTCCGTTGCGTCGGTCCCTCTGCCGCTGCTGTAACCTTTGCATTGAAGTGGCGATTCGAAACTTTCAACACCTTTTGCAGTGTCCGTTCTGACAACCATCCTCTTTTCATGTAAACAAAGACTCGTACAAGTATCGTAAATGGAACGAATATTTTGTTTCATATCCGTCAGTGTAGAACAGTGATTGAGAAAAAATGTACTGTAGTCGCATTTGGGTGATGCGCTGATCGAAATGAATGTGCTAAAAGAGTTGTGTGTATTATTATTATTATTATTATTATTATTATTATTATTATTATTATTATTATTATTATTATTATTATTATTATTATTATTATTATTGTTGTTGTTGTTGTTGTTATTATTATTATTATTATTATTATTAGTAGTAGTAGTAGTAGTATGCGTTCTTTATTTGTCTGTAGTTCTTGTTCAATTACTGTAGTTGTAAAGGTAGATGCATTCTCAAAAGCGTTGCGATATCATTAATATGAGTAGGTCAGCAATCGAAATTTCTTTATTTTCTGTTACCTATCGGTTTGTGCTGTACGTATTTTTACATTCTAGCGACGTAAAGTTTCTACTGAATTCTTGTACAACGAATTCAACTAGTATTTTTTGAGTAGGTATGCAACCACACACAGTAATTTTTACCTCATCCGCCATCTTCTATTTGCGTGTATGAGTATTGACCTGCCACGTAGTATTATTTCCAGGCAGTGAAATCTCCTTTAAATGTGTTGTCCACTCAATTTGCGTCAGAAAATGTCAGGAAATCCCTAACGTCCTTTGGGGAATCCCCTGCGTCGCCATTCCACAAATCTGAAAATTGCAAATTTGGAAAGAGCAGGTTAGAATCCTTTGTCGATATTATGCCGCATCACGCCTACGATCAGTAGTTCGTGCAATATTTAACTCTAAAGTTTGTTTTCCCACGCTTTCGGCAGCCTATAACACATAAACGACACGCTTTTCGCCCTATGTGTACTGGAACTTTATTTTGTTTGTTTTGCTCACAGGAATCACCCCTCTGCTTTTGTGCAAAGAATTTAGGGCCATACTGTGTAACGTCATCAGAGTCAATTTGACCACACTAACGCGGCAAAAGTAACTGTTCTCAAAACAGCACGAATTTTCTTGGTTACCTGGTAATATTGCAGGACTATATAATCCACATACAGAACGTAAAGCATGCCCCCCTAGTCATTTCAAGACGAGTTTAATGTTTCATTGTAAACGTAGCTTCTCCTGGAATAGCATCTAGCTTCAAGTAACTGCCCCCCTACCATGGTATATCCTAAATTCGGCCATGCCGTAAAGTTATCTTCCAACTGATATTAAGAGTTTTATTCCAAAATCCAAAGCATCAGTAAAAGTACTCATACAGTACGAACCCTCAATTGTTTCAGTAATATCGAAATAATTTTAATCTGAATTAAGTTATACCGTAAAACATAACATTCAGCCTTATTATAATGTCTGGGTGGATGGTTCCTAACAAGGCAAACTGCATTTCTGTTGATTTCAAATATTGAACTGAAGCCGATCCAAACAGCCCTTAAAAAGGGCCCAAAAGTTCTTAAACCGAATCGAACCATTCTACAAACGGAACCGAACAGTTTACAAACCGAACCGTTTCAAAACCAAACCGAGCCGAACCGAACCCAAACAGAACCGTACCGGTTTCAAGTCCAAACTGATTGATTCGGTTTAAACTACAATCCAAACCGAAACCGGTTAACCGGTTCTTGGAACACTTTTAGTTTCCGTGACCTACAGAGCCTACTGGTTGTCTGCATACCCATATCGACCCTGGTACTCACCGGTGAAGAAAGTAGGGAGTCAACAATGCATTGAGTGGAGATGCCCTTTTACATGTTAATCTTGAGTGAATCTGTATTCTGGCCACTTTCTGATTAAAAATGGAAGTTTGGATGTTGTTGAAGTTACTCGCATTTTCTCCCCCCAGGAGAGGGTTTCTTGAGAAGAATGCAACACCTATTCCTTTATTACCTCCCGCCGTAAGCACACTAGAGCTTGTAGTCTTACTCCAGGTCAGATGAATAATCATATTTGGTGGTCCGGCCCTGCTAGAGACAGACTCGACTTGCCTTGTATGTGGTACTTTATTTCCCAGTAGCTACTGGCCTGATCTGAAAGAAATTCGGTGCGCATGTAGCCCATCGTCTAGGAAGTAGAGATCGCTATACTTGGTAGCCGGATTCAGCAAGGGATAGTCTCGGCTTGACTTGGCTTGTCTTGTATGTGGGACTTTATTTTCTGTCATTACTGGCCGGATCTGAACGGAACTCGGTGGGAAGTATTGTCCGTTCACTCTAGGATGGAAAATTGTTTACAAACAACAATTGTAGTGCGAGCGTCAACACCTTGCTTCTCACCCCTACATGGTTAATTCATAGTTGCCAGGCACATGAATCGCCGAACCGAATGTACCTACTTCTGCACAGTCATAGAACAATTATTATTACTACATAAATTGCTGCTTTTGGGATGACTGAGATATTAACGTTATGAGAAATTGAGGTAGTTATTATGTAATACAATCTTACATATAATGCACACTCAATTTTGTACAAGTGTTCTTGTTCGAAAGTGTGAGAAAACCTTGTACGCCTGGCAATATTGGAAGCATGCAATTTGTATTGTAAACATTAAACAGAGAGAAACCGAAGACCGTTAGGTTCGGTGGACAGCGTTGTTTTCATGATAAGGCTACAGAAACATCTTGTACTGATTGTAAACAGAGGCTGGGAATTTCGATGCGAGTATAGTTGGAAATATTCTCGTCACATTATTGCCTGTTCGTGAAGGTTTGCAATGTTGCAAACTGCCAAGTCTAGAATTTCATACTAATTGAACGAGCTCTGAGAAGGATTAGTATGATGCAATAATTATAAATACTAACAACCGTAGACTTAAAGTATTAGGAAATAAAGCATGCTGCTGTAAGAATAATATAATACACATTGAATTACGTGTACAAAGTACAGTATAAAGCGAATTTTAAAATGTAAATATTTTAAAGCAGTACGCATTTACTCTGTTTGGGTGCCCTTACCAGACAGTGTCCAACACAAAAAAAAGGTATTAAAATAGGTAGATCGAGCGTGGGCATGAACCCAGCTCTGGCTGGTATTCCTTATTAAGGTTTTCCTTAGTCCCACGAGGAGAATGCCTAGACGATAGCTTCTGTAAGGCAGGGGCGGATTCAGGACGGACTTCTGGGGGGGGGCAGTGTGTTTTAGTACTGCTACTCAGAGCTACTTTTAAGAGCTCCAAACTCTGGGATGGGTTTTGTTTAAGTATATAAAATAAGAAAGTTTCCTCTCCGGGGGGCCCCGATCGTCCCCTGGATCCACCACTGCTGTAAGGCCAGAATTGGGCCAAACACTGAGGCCCCAGAATTGGCGGGAAATATATTACGCCAGAATGTTGCCGACACTTCCACAAATATTATGGTGGTGGATTCCGATATCCCTTTTTCATTTATATGTGCTTAAATTCATTATAAAGTAAATGTAAAAGTGTTTCTTTCATTCTCTCTCCTTCTTTCTTCTCATCTTTCTCATCCTCGCTCTCTTTTCCCCACCTTCTTAAAATCTGAATACTATCCTCCTGTAAGATTGTTTCTCTCCACGACCCAAGGTTTAATGAGACCAACCTGATATAGTTAACTATTAGCAGAACTGTACCAATAAATTCACATTAGAGACAGCGCCGTAACTTAGATTTTTCTGGGGGGCAAGCATTAATACGTGTATTTGGGCCACCTAGAAAAAGTTTTTTTCTCATTCTAGGGCTCTTCTCTTTCTATCTTTCTCTTACTATTTGTCCCGCCGGAGACTGTGGCCCTCCCTCACGGCAAGGTCTGCGGGGCCGTTACTTACTCCCCTGGGCCCCTCCCATACATGACAAATTAATTCAGGGGACAATATTGACAAATCTCAAAACCATACGAATAAATATTATTTCTAGGGTCCCTAATAGTAGACGTTTTTTACTGAAGTGGGCCCACGACTCGCTTTTGTTTTATTTATCTTTTCTGCGCTGCTTTATGTAATGTAGTGAAACTGTTGATGCTTCATTTATAATTTCATGTTCGTACCTTATATGGATTAAGAAAATTTTGTCTCAAAATGGGCCCCTTCGAACGGCGGGAAACCTCCCTGCGGGGCAGTTGCCCCTCCCCTGCCCCACACAAGTTACGAGCCCTGATTAGAGAAGAAGTAAACTGTTTCGAAATTTACGTAACTTGCAAATACCAAACCCTACGAGTGCTAAAGTTGATGAGTTAGTGCCACTGTTACCACTGCGATAAGGGGAAAGAATGGGAAGGACTGCTAAGATTCGCAAGCCAGGTTTTTTGTCAAAACATAGCGCCAAGCTACAGTAAACGGACAATAGCTCATCGCTAGGAACTAAATATCATTATATTTTAATGGCCAGGAACAGACTCGACTCGACAGCAGAGGATGTGTTGTGCAGTTTAGCACACAGGAAGCTTCCGAATCCGCTTCACGTCTACTTGTTTTTAATTAAGAGTACATACACAATTTCAAAACCTCTATGTTACCTGAATCCCCACATCAGGCACTTTCTGAATAAAGAATGGGAAAGCTTAATTTTATTGAAAGCTCCCAATTATACTTCTTAGGTGCAGAATTACTGGTAACGTTGAAACACGTTTTTCTTTTTCTTTATTTTCAATGAAGAATTTATATGCTGAATTCCATCATTCTGACTTGAGGGATTCGTTAGATATTCAATTGTTGGCAAGAAATTTGAACCTCCAGTTTTTTTTATCACCATTACGATAGTCAGAAAATTCTTCCTTTACTATTGCTTCCATGATCAAAAGAACTTTCTGTCAAAATTTCACATTTGTATTTGTAGAAGTACGACCCCTGGGCGATGATCAGGTAATCACTTTTACTCTTTTATGTCCAAATTGACAAGAAACTACATCTGCACAAACAAGAAAACTGCGTCTGACTGGTATGCATATACAAGAAAAGTGAAATGCAATTTGTATCGAGAAAATCAGAATAGTCCCTTATCAGCGAGAACAGCGGACAAATGGAATACTTAACATTAAAATCCAAAACAATTGAGAACTTAAACATTCTTCTACGTTTTGTATTGCTAATAAACATACATAAAACTAACAGTATAGCAGTAAAATGATCTAACTACATAAAACATTATAAATATTATTTAACTTACATGCAACTTTTTTCTGTAGAAATAAATCGTAGATCTTTGTTTCTAAGCAGCAATATTTTTGTTGTAATTTGCTTTGTTAAATTATTTCAATATTGTTTGGATACAATCCAAACAATTAATACTAATTAATATCTTAATTTTAAATTAAATATATATATATATATATATATATATATATATATATATATATATATATATATATATATATATATATATATATTTATTTATTTCGCAAAAGTGAAAGATGATTATATGACATTTTTGTCTTCTCTGTAACTATAAATAAAGCGAAATTATTATTACTGGTTCATTATTTCACGAAGAGTCGATTAAAAGCAATTTCTTATTGCAGGTTTTACAATGTAACTGCACTAATTGAAGACTGTGTAACTGTACTCTTCTCCCGTTCTTCGCGGGAGAAGAGTAATGTTTAATAAATAGAAAATCGAAAGTTTGAATGTTGTATTAATTGCGCTATTTCCATCTTTAAAAGTACATTATTAAAAAAAAGAGCTGAGATAGTTCTTTGTATCTAATATCATATCTTCAACTCAAAAGAATCCCCACATCCGAATTCTGGAGAACTTGCTCAACGAACGGGGTTGCTACATACACAATGTGCTCTTTGTAGCCCCACAAAAGAATGGCTGGCGGATATATACAAGATGAACATTGTTAGGTGCTACATATCAAGGCGGCTAAGATGTTGGACTACCAAGTCCTATCCCTTTGGGGATCCGATGGTACAATTTGTACCATACGGGTGTTTCATGGTACATTGCGTTATAACTCTCCTACTTGAGATTTTTCGCCCGGTTTTCTTGTTTTCCAAGTCCAGAGGCATTGTGGAAGACCTTACGTATGGTTTCACACCTTCCTGCGTCGAGACATAGGAGCTGGTGACGTCATAAGTTTAAAATATATATTTTCTTTTATTAAGCCTATGTTCATTATTTTTTGGCGGGCTTATTTTTGCACGCAGAAGATTTTAGTTTTGCACAAACATTCAGTCCGCCGAGTAGTATTTACCAGATTTTTTTTCAGATTTCTGCGTTAAAACAGGGGGGATCCAGAGGGGCTAAAAGTTGAGAAAAGGGATATTTAAACCAAAAAATCCGCTTTTTTTGGGATTTTCCCGTCTTAGATACATGATGGAGTTATGGGGATGGTACCGGCTGAAAGGTAGTTCCATTCTGAAGAGAATGATTGGCAGATTATAGTCCTAGAGTAAATAGAGATGTTTCAGGAAATGTTTTACCTGAGATCATGGTGTTTTGCGGTAATTTGGAGCATTGTGGGGATTCTTGATAAAATTTCTTCCGCTCTTAGTATTCAAGATAGGAACATGAAATTTGGCACACACATTCAGCCTGTCAAGTACTATTTATAAGATTTTTTTGAGATCTCTACGTTTGCACAGGGCCGTTCCAGAGGAGCCCAAAGTATGAAAAAAATCCCTCAGAAAGTTTCCTTTTGACATCACTTTTCTCTCTTCTGATATATGGTATGAGCAAGCAAGTTGTATCATTTGAAAGCCAGCTCTATTTTGAAGAGAATGAGGTATAAGCCATGATCCTAGGATAAATAGTGATGATGCAGTAGCTGCTTGACTGAAAGTCTAAAAAATACCCCAAAAACAACTGCACTAATAGAAGACTGTATAACTGTACTCTTCTCCCGTTCTTCGCGGGAGAAGGGTAATGTTTAATAAATAGAAAATCGAAAGTTTGAATGTTGTATTAATTGCGCTATTTACATCTTTAAAAGTAGATCATTTTTTAAAAAGAAAGAGCTGAGATAAGTTCTTTATATCTAATATCATATCTTCAACTCAAAATAATCCCCACATCCGAATTCTGGAGAACTTGCTCAATGAACAGGGTTGTTGCATACACAATGTGCTCTTGGTAGCACCACAAAAGAATGGCTGGCGGATATATACAAGATGAATACTGTTAGGTGCTACATATCAAGGCGGCTAAGATGTTGGACTACCAAGTCCTATTCATCCCCTTCTAATTTTGCGATCTAGATGATCGTGTACTGCGCAAGGAAAATGCCACCGTGTTGGAACCATACATTGCTAAAATTATCCAGCGGCTGATTTTGTAACAACTACGAATGGAATAACATGGAAGTACACATAAACTGAGGGACGTGTTGTGAGACATCTGGTTGTACTACTTGACTGCCGATGATATACACCCAGATGTCTAATGCAAACCGGGGCTGGTATTATCTGGTACCATTGGGATTTTCTTCAACCTATACATGTCTGTTATTGCTCAGAAACACGCCTATACACGCTGTTATGCTCACGTTATACGCACTCTTCATCTGTTAAGAAAATCAACCGTGGAAAGTGATACTATTCTGCACAACATTAAATTAGTAACTTACACAATGTATTGGGTGGTGCAGAATCTCAGGCCTCCATATCCTGCACCTGTTGCAAGTTGTAAAGTTAGGTTTACTGTTTTAGAAGAAGTCGCTGGACACTCATGTGATCTACAAATATCTTATGGGCAATTGCTCAAGTTCGCGACGAAGGAATAGCCCCTTTATGTTCCAGCACGACTTCTTCAAATGCAGCTGTACGGCAAGCTTTCCTAGCGCCATAGTTACTCCTGTTGACCGTAAATATATCGGTTTCCGCGCAGACGTCCTTCAATTCTCATAATCATGATGTGTGATATAGTGTGACTACTGGGAAAGCATTCCGCATTGAAGCGACTGGAAGTTCACCCATTGTATCTACACTCACTATAGACCAACACGAGAATCTCCTTATACTCTTTACAGACTTCACCATTCAACCCTTAAACTGGACTGTCTACATCAATCGAAATAATTTATCATTGAGAACTGCATCTAAGAGCACATACGCACGGCCAACTTGTTGGACTGTGTTCCTTTGCCTACCAACTCAAGTATTTGACAAGGTTTGCTTCCTGGCACGCCATATGCCGGAGAATGAGTGAAGCATTCATTATGGTACGCCATTGTTACGTCCGTTAACGCTACCAGGGAATTTTGTCCCAGAGCATTGTAATCTATTCAAGGGAGCATGTCATACGTATTACATTGAGAGATTAATAGCGAGAAAAGTAAAAAGACCTCGCGATAGAATTCAAGTGTTCTTTCTTATGCTATATTTGTTATTTCCTTGTATTCGTTTCATCTCCTGATGTACGTACAGTATCACATGCGTGTGTGGTATCATTAGCTATTATAAAGCAAAGGCCAGAAATCAGCTGCCTAAAGTGCGGTAACTTTATTGTCCTCGTGGAATGTAAAGCTAGGTTGCCATGTTGCAAGAATCTTGTAGCTGTCACTAAAAAATTTTTGTAACCCGATCTTTCTATTTTACTATTTACACTTTACAACTTTCTGAAAGCAAGAAAGATATCTCCACCCACGCAGCACTGCACTCTTGTGGACAAATAGTGAACCTCTCCATTAAAAACGTGTATTTTGGCGCGCTTCTCCTCCCCGTCCAAAAGAATCCATCGTTTCGGAAGCGACGAAACTGCTTTTTTTTCTTTTTTTACTTTATGTAAATGGGAGGGCGGTAGCAAGTAGCAAGCAAGACGTCCCAGAAAGTTGCACATGGTTTGAGTCCTTGCATGATGAAAAAAATGTTGCATGTCCCTTTCAAGACTATGCTTATATATAGAAATATTGTAATGTTGCAAGATTTTTTAATGACTGCTACAAGATTCTTGCAGCAATGCAACCTAGCTTTAGGTATTCTGTCTGACTAAGAACGGCGACGGTTTTCTGTAGTAGGCAAGACCACGTGGCGGAAAATGTTAACATTCTGCTCGCGTGCTCAATATATTTAAAATAAAATGTTACACCAGGTGGGCCACAAAGTTTCTTCGAGATGAAATTTTCCTTGGCACCTTGGTTGAGCCAGTTATCATGGCCAGTGATAATATGATGCACATGAAATGCAAATAGTTTATGAGTTTTTGCGTCTACTGATCACGCAGTGCTAGCAATGCATCACTCAGTTTCTACGAAACATGACATACTGTCTCCGGCAAATCTGTCATCCCTTGGATAGGTCCTTGAGGAGCGTCCTTATCGGCTGGTTTATGATAAGATGGATTTCTTCAGGCATATTTTTTTTTAGGACTGTATCCTCCCACTCCTCTCATTTGGTCCCTATTAGATGTCATATGTCATTTTCCTCTATTTCCAGCAGCTTGTAAGTTTAAAGGGACGATGAATTCTATTGTGTGCCATGTTAACTTATTCTTTGTGTCATGTTAACGTAACATGTATTGAGCTACACCCTACATGAATATGGGACGAGGTTGTTAGTTCGTACCAAGACCTTAACCTTGCTAGTATTCCGCATAAGGTCTTAAAATAAAGAAATGACTTACAAAATTTCCTTTACTGGTGATTTTTTAAGCATCCAAAACAGGTCGAAAGTAAGTTTCTTATTACTGGAAGTGAATTTTTTTTATCTAGATTTGATAAGTACAGTGCGAGGAAACACAAACGTGTTTCATATTTTTTTCCTAAATCTAGATATTCATCTTTGCTCTCGAAATGACATTACTGTGTAACGGAAATATTAGGTAAATACAATTAAATCATTCCTCCATGGATTATAAAATCGAGGAACGTGGATTTAGTTAAGTTGCTTGATGGAATACAAAAGGCTTTGGTTCAGGTTTAGAAAGTACGCAAGAAAACAAGGAACTCTGGTTTTAAACGTTTTCTGCAAAATCTTTCTTTTGCTTCTGGAGCGATATTGACATTTAGTGTTGCAATTATAACTATTTTTCTTAAGGTATTCCCGAAGCCATTTCAAGGCTGAACAGATAACTTTCAGAAAAATGTTTGTAACACACGATTGTTATTTTCTTTGTGGACGTTCCTAATAGGATAAGAAAACTACCAGATTGTATTTACGAAATTTGACCTTTGGTCTGAGTAGACCACTTTTGACGGAAGTTGAAAATTTTAGTGGATCTTTGGTAGACTGCTCACTCTGATTCAAGGGTACCAAGGTTCGATCCTGGGACAGACAACTTCGTGTCTGTGAGTTTTCTTGAAGTACTCCCTTTTCCTTCCATATTCTCATTCGCCAATTCTTCCATAATCAGTCATTCATTTTCCTTAATTAGTTGTGGCCCCGTATAGCGTAGTTGCGAATGCTCTTGCCTTTGGTGCGAGCGGTCCAGGTTCGACTCCGTGTGGGGACACTGGGTCGGAAAAGTGTAATAGATTTTTCAGGCCAGTCATCCTGAGTAAGTTTTTCCTGGGCGTTCCTTACTCACACTAGACAAATGCCGGGATGGTACCTAACTTAATAGTACCAATCCGCTTCCTTTTTTCTCCATTCTTTTCTTACTCCCCAACTCTCCCGGTGTGTGATTGCCGGTGGACTTTATCCCTCTAAGTAACGTCTTAACATGGCCATAGATGCAGAGACCAGAAGAAACCATCACTTTCAGACCCTGAAAAAATATATAGTGCACCTAAGGGTATTATATTGTAATATCCCATGTGAAACCTAGACTTATGAAGATGATGATAAACATACGAGAAAGGCTACGTATGATAAAAGGAACGAGGATGAAACAATTGAAGACTAGAGTAAGCTAAACTTGAGTCGAGAATAGAATAGCATAGGAAAATTAGAAGATGAACAAATATTAGGTAGTTAGGAGTTTATATAAAAAAAAATCTTTTTTTCTTTTTTTTTCTCTTTCTTTGTTGATTTTGTGTAAATTTATCTTTTGTTGTTTCTTAGTGTTGTGGTTTCGTCCATTTTTCCTATCCCTCGTCCCTGTCCATCCTTGTACAAAAAGAAAAACAAATGAATGATGAAAAAATAATAATGCAAAGAAGATTGCAATGATGATAGCCCTGTTTCGGTTAAACTTTCAGGTGCCGAAACTGAAAGGCGCAGCGAGAGAAAAAAAAATCCCATGTGATATTGTAAACAAGCAATTCCACAAGTGAGTGTTTACAAACACCACCACGTGGTTCGGCAAGAAGACCTCACACCAGATGGATCTACCATCATTTGCAGACGACGGCTTCTAGCCCCTCCCACGGAGCAGAAGACGACATCGGAGCAGCAGCGCCACTGCCACCCAAGGAACGCTATAAATTGGATGTATGATACAAAGACAATTCGGTACCAGTTTTCTAGTGTCCCTCCTTTGTTTGCTTTGGAACATTAGGAGTAACCTACCCCAGGGCCTCTAGTCTGCTTCAAAACTACGCCTATCCTTTCTCCTGGCTTAGCCTGCTTGGGGGTTCTAGTTGGAAATCGTAACCTTAGCTGCTTGGCCTGCTTCGGGGTTCTGTTAACCAACGAACCTACCCACTGCTTGCTCGAAGCTTTGAGCCCCTAATACCACTCTGCCCAGCCTGCTTCAGGGCTTTGCAAAAATCCTATCTGCAACAACACGGTCAGAGACCACCTAAAACTAACCTTTAATATTAAGAAAGTAATTTGTACAGTATTTTGTAAAAATACTTCTATTAAAACAATCATAATAAAATTGGTAGTGACAAATCAATTCCTAACACTCTTTTTATTAACGCTCTACCTATACCTATATAAAACAGTTTTACAATATCACTTTGAACAAAAAAAAAATCAGCAACGTGGCCTTCCAAAATATTTTTGATTTTTTGAAATTTTCAACACACACACACACAAAGAAAAAAAATACGCATAGATTTTTTTTCGAAAAAAGTGTTCACATTTACACCTACATAGTGTCTACAATCTGTGAAACTTTCAACTTATTTGGGCTACCTACATCAGCATTAAAAAATAATATTTGAGCATGTATGATACGATAATTCGTTAATTAGTGGGGGTACGGGTCGAAACATTTTTTGAGGTGGTTTTAGGTCAAAACTAACATTTTGGATCAATAATGACCCAATTTGGATCAATGACCGATTTCACTATATTACAAGAAAGACTCTTTAAGAATCATCCGTGCTGAGAGGTTGCTATTTAGATACTCTGCTGAAGACGTCAGTAACATACCTCATAGACTCAACTCAAAATCTGTGATCCTGTAATAGAGTTATGTTGAAGACTATCAGCTATTGTGAGGTAAGATTTAGTCTGTGGAATGCGACCTTCTATAATAGTGTCTACAACTTCCAACTGTCCCGTGATTAAAGTCCTGGCGTGGTTTTGAACTTACGGAAATATCATAACTGTTGTTCATAACCTCGTGTTACATAAGGACGTAAACAAAAAGTGGTAATCTACTAATCACTCAAAATTCATATTTTATTAAATTAATACTTCTTGAAATAACTCCAACATTGTAAATTTATTTTGGACACAACATGATTTACATTTTAAGAAGACTTGATTTTCGGTTTATCGTCCCTTTCAGCAGCGAGCCTATATGAGACGTGGACTACAGCTTAACGTGGAATTCGAACCACATGTGCTTCCGCCGGGAACCGAACCCAGATCTACGCCAAAGGGGCGTATGTTAACCGCTTAGCCATGAGGGAGGTCACATTTTAAGAAGAAATTCGAGGAAAAATGTTTAGTGCGATGGGCCGTACGGTTTAGTATATTTAAAATAAGGTTTTTAATTGTACAGATATTAAGAAAACATTCAATTTGTGGTATATATTTTACATGCACTACTACGGTCCTTAATAACAAGTACTATTGCTAAAACGCATAGAAAAGTTAAAAAAAATAGAAATACAAATTGCTACAACCGAACGTATATGAAACAAACAATATATGATAATCTAAGCACTAATTACTGAAAATTTGTTTTCTTCTATAAATTTATGTAAAGCCTTCAAGATTTTATAGCGATTTTAAAGTTTCGATGCTAACTTCACGCAACACCAAAAATGATAAAATGTCTATATTTTTTAGAGTGCTGAGTAGCACTCAAAGATTACTAGAGCTCCTGCTAGGTTAAAGCAATAGTTCTGGATAAATAAGGATTTTAGAATGATTTAAAGTTTCGGTGCTACCTTCACGCAAAACCAAAAATCATTAAATATCTATATTGTTTAGAGTTCTGAGTAGCACTCAAAGAGTTCTAGAGTTCCTGCTAGGTTTGACCAATAGTTCTGGGTAAATAAAGATTTTATATTGATTTTAATATTTCGGTGCTATCTTCACGCAAAACAGAAAATCTTAAAATGGCTATATTTTTTAGAGTTCTGAGTAGCACTCAAAGAGTTCTAGAGTTCTTGATAGGTTAGACCAATAGTTGTTTGTAAATAAAGATTTTATAGCCATTTTAAAGTTGAGGAGCTACCTTCACGCAAAAACAAAAATTCATAAAATAACTATATTTTTTAGAGTTGTGAGTAGCACTCAAAGAGTTCTAGAGTTCTTGCTAGGTTAGACCAATAGTTCTGGGTAAATCAAGATTTTATAGCCATTTTAAAGTTGAGGAGCTACCCTCACGCAAAAACAAAAATAATAAAATGTCTATATTTTTTAGAGTTCTGAGTAGCACTCAAAGAGTTCTAGAGTTCTTCCTAGGTTAGACCTATAGTTCTGGTTAAATAAAGATCGCTATAAAATCTTTATTTACCCAGAACTATTGGTCTAACCTAGCAGGAACTCTAGAACTTTTTCAGTGCTACTCAGAACTCTAAAAATATAGATATTTTATGATTTTTGGTTTTGCATGAAGGTAGCAGCGAAACTTTAAATCATTATAAAATTTTTATTTACCCAGAACTATTGGTCAAACCTAGCAGGAACTCTAGAACTCTTTGAGTGCTACTCAGAACTCTAAACAATATAGATATTTAATGATTTTTGGTTTTGCGTGAAGGTAGCACCGAAACTTTAAATCATTCTAAAATCCTTATTTATCCAGAACTATTGCTTTAACCTAGCAGGAGCTCTAGTAATCTTTGAGTGCTACTCAGCACTCTAAAAAATATAGACATTTTATCATTTTTGGTGTTGCGTGAAGTTAGCATCGAAACATTAAAATCGCTATAAAATCTTTATTTACCCAGAACTATTGGTCTAACCTATCAAGAACTCTAGAACTCTTTGAGTGCTACTCAGAACTCTAAAAAAATATCGATTTATTAAACTTTTGGTCGCTAACTTCACGGGGGTCTAAACTTTCCTCTGACACGGATACTATGTTTCGGAGGCGTTTTGAGAACACTGCCATTTCACCTCAATCGTTCACCTCAATGAAACATCTTTTAGTACAGCGTTACTTAGTTTTCCGAGACCTTTCGAACGAGGTATTACTCAACCCATGTTCCATTTGACATTTCAAAGTACCCCCCCCGTTAACCCCATTTACGGGGGGCGGGGAGTGGTACTTTTGGCGGAATTAGTTTTCCCCCTTAGCAGTATATAACGTGTACTTCAAACATTTCTTCTATGTTTTATCACTTTTCAGATATTTCCGTGGATTGATTAAAATGGCCCACCCTGTATATATATATGAACAAGCGTTTTCAACTTGTCTTTCGCAAAAGTTACAATCAGTTTGCTGTACCACCTAACAACCTTCTGGTGATGCT
>NC_137470.1:107673798-107861659 GCF_964235325.1 Thermobia domestica
TGACAACGTTACTTAGGTTTGTCCGAGACCTTTCGAACGAGGTATTACTCGACCCAGTTCCCATTTGACATTTCAAAGTTACCCCCCGTTAACCCCATTTACGCGGGGGAGTGGTACTTTTTGCGGAATTAGTTTTCCCCTTAGCAGTATATAACGTGTACTTCAAACATTCTTCTATGTTTTATCACTTTTCAGATATTTCCGTGGATTGATTAAAATGGCCCACCCTGTATATATATATGAACAAGCGTTTTCAACTTGTCTTTCGCAAAAGTTACAATCAGTTTGCTGTACCACTTAACAACCTTCTGGTGATGCTGCCATCATGATCGTCATGGAAAGTGTTTCATAAGAGACTAAGTATCCTACAGTCATTATAGGTGATGACACTGATCTTCTGGTCCTATTAATACATCACTTCCGTAATGAGTTTCATTATATTTTTCTCTGCCGGGAGTCAAAGTGAAATGTAAAAAGAAAGACTGGCTATGGCATTAAGTAAATTAAACAAGAACTTGGTGAAGAAGTTCGCTCTCATATTCTTTCCTCAGGTGCTCTGTAAGGGTGTGATAAAACATCAAAGATGTACGACCTAGAAAAATGTGACTCTACCAAAATGCTAAAGAGGAACGAGATATTTAAGAAAGATGCTGATGTTTTGAAGACAGCTGGAAACTCGAAAGAAGGAATTCACATTGCTGATCACAAAACTATGGTCTACCTTTATGATGAAAATTTAGGAGATACACTAACGAAATGCGGCTTCGAACTTTTACATCAAGGGCGACAAAATGAACAGCTCAGGTGAAATCGGAACAACCTTCCCTCGGTAAATTCATACAAATTTCATGGTCAGCGAATGCATCACCAGGTTCAACAGTTAATTTTTTGTTATTGTTTCTTTTATTGTTTTAAGGCCTCCACATTCCCCTGCCGTTGCCAATTACTTTCGGACTTATTACAGGGCAGTCGCAACTTTACCTCTGTCTTTATTTTCTCTCTTTACTTTTATTTTCGTGTATTCTCTCTTTTTTCGGCTATTATTCCTCAGTTGGTTGAGGTGAGGCATATTTTCTTAGCATGGCATCTGATACTTTAAACCATGCTCTTTAATGTACTTTTTTATTTTTATTATTATTATTATTTTCTTTTTTACAAAAACGGACAAACCTGTAAAAGAATATTACAAATTGCGATTCTTGGTCGAGCCATGGTTTGTTCATACGTATTTCCGCGTGTCCCAATTTTTCTATTGCTGAACTTTTAATGCTATCTCTAATTTCAATCCAAGTATCCTCAACACTAGTGCACTCCGAGTCTTCTAAAACCGAGAATCTATTCGAAACTTCAATCTGGTATTCCTCTCTTACCTGGCTCTCTTCTAATTTCTTTAAATTAAATCTCTCCGTTTTCGGACATTGAGTATTACATTTATTCAACGATAATCTCTCCCGTATTATCGCTGCTACCAGGTAGTGATCAGTGTCACAATCAGCCCCTCTAAACGACAGGACGTCAATTATGCTAGATTGTCTTTTTCTATCTACTAAAACGTGATCAATTTGATTATGTGTTTTTCCGTCTGGTGATGTCCAAGTGTATTTATGAACGTCGCGATGTGGGAATTTTGTACTCTTCACGATTAGGTTTTTGGATGTTGCAAAGTTCACGAGTCTAACACCGTTGTCATTACTTTCCTTATGCACACTTTCGTTCCCTATAATCGGTTTGAAAATATCCTCTTGTCCTACCTTCGCATTGAAATCCCCTAATAGAATCTTCATATGGTATCGCGGGAGTAGGCCAAATATCCGTTCCACTTCTTCGTAAAAACTATCTTTTATATCGTCACCCTTATCTTCAGTTGGAGCATGTACATTTAAAACAATAATATCACACCACCGTCCCTTAAGAGTAATAAAAGAAAGTCCGTCAGTAACAAATTCAACCCGTTTAATTGCTGGTAATATTCGTTTGTGAACGAAAAACCCTGTTCCTAACTGGTGATTTTTATTTCCTTCCCCGTAAAAGAACGTAAAATTTCCGGAATTCTCAGATCCATTTCCTTCCCACCTAACTTCCTGAACTCCTACTAAGTCCATCTTGTATTTCTCTAACTCACTCGTTACAGATTTTAACGCGCCTGCCCTATAAAGACTTCTAATATTCCATGTTCCAAATCTCATGTCCATTTTCTTTTGCTGATGTCGTGCCAAGTTATCAGTCCTTGTCCGAGGCTTTTGTGAATGTTTCTGAACAAGTACCTTTTTTTACAGGATGAGGGTGTTAGCCTTACCCAAACCCCCAAGCTGGAGGACCACTCCTAGTCGGCTGTCCGCGACTGCTTATTCAGTATATTCGCAGCTAACCTCTATATCTAGAGGCCTTCTCCTCGATCCGCAACCTGAAGACGCGCCATGCCGTGGTGACAGGAACCCACGTTAAGGTATAATACTTTAAACCAAGCTCTTTAATGTACTTTTTTATTTTTATTATTATTATTATTTTCTTTTTTTACAAAAACGGACAAACCTGTAAAAGAATATTACAAATATATATATATATATGATAAATTTACTTTTTTTATCATTTGCAATTGATTAAAATTTTCATTGCACTATTTTGGGCTGCTTCCTCTACCGCCACCTGAAAGTAAATTAAAAAGAATATACCTTAATAACAATATGACAAGAGAGACAGTCCGAAACAAATATTGTTTGTACATATTTCTTCTGAGTTTTTCCTGTCTTTTGTTACTTCTTTTTATGTTATTATTTTGTTTGTTTCTTGAGATCGCGCCAAACATTCACATTTAAGACACACAATTAACAATGTGATACCAGCACTGACACTAAACACTAAACACAAAACAAGAGTAGTGTCTTCCTATTCCGGTTTTCATTCCAGGAATTTTATAAAATGTATTTATTATTTATAAACAGAATTATGTATGTTATATTTTCCTCTAAAACTAGTTTGTGTTCCGTTCTCTCCTTCTTCTGTTTTCAATTCTTCTATTCCACATGTTTCCCACTACGTGCTTTGTCAATTCTTGGAACTTCTGTAGCTTTATTTTATCCTGTCTGATGTTTTCCCATGTTTCATTTTTGAGTTCGTCTCTGATATTTATTATATCTTCTCTAGTTATAAAGTGTACACAAGTCCATGTTACATGTTCGGGTGTCTGGGCCATTCCGCAGATACATGTCTGATTTTCTTCTATTGTGATCCTGTATAAATGTGACTTAAATGGTCCATGGCCAGAAAGTGTCTCCATGGTCTCCTTATTTAGGTTTGGCATCTCTTTCCTTATTTGTATCGTCGGTATGCATTCTTTTAGTTTCTGTCCTTTACTTCAGTTTTCCCATTCCTGTTGCCATTTGCTTTCAATAATTTTAGCTAACTTTGTTTCGCTATTTGGAATTTGTCCTAGTATTTCTAAAATTTTTGTAATTTCGTTATTTTTCGTCCACATTTTATAAGCCTGTCTTAGTACCTGGAAATGTATTGGCTCTTCCTGAGCCAGTACCTGTAGAGCCTTCGTTGATATGGTTTTTATTACATTTATGGTTCTTATAAGTACCCCTCTTTGTGCCCGATTTATTGTTTGTCTTAGTTTTATGTTCATAAAAAGTCTGTGGCATCAGACACTGGCACAATAGCTAAGTATTGGCATGATCACTGTTTTGTTGTAAGTTTGCAATATCCTCTTAGAGATTTGGTAATCCCTTCTTGCTATTGTTAGTAATTTGTGTGCTACGTTTTTGCTCTTATTCGTAATTTCCTCTATATGTTTTCCGTAATTTAATTTTTCATCTATCCATGCTCCCAGGTACTTAAACTCTTTAACTCTGTCTATCTTTTTGTTGGATATCTTTTGAGTAGGACCTCTTTGAATTTTCTGTCCAAAAATTGTATACTTTGTTTTTGTTCCGGAAAGAGTTAAATTATTTGTTGAACACCATTTTTATAGCTTTTCTAGTATTATGTTTCCCTTCCTTTCTACTTCGTGTCTTGAAGATGCCGACAACAATGTCGCTGTCATCAGCATAACCAACTACTCCTTCTGTTTCTTCAAGTCGATTTAGACATTTCAGACATGGATCTATTACAATATCCCACAATGTAGGGCCAGATATGGATCCTTGTGGACATCCTTTTGTACTATATGTAGTTATATTTTTATTTGGTGCTATGTATGTTATGTTCCTATCGGTACAGTAATCTATCATCAATGCATACAGAAACTTTGGTACCCCCATTTCTTTAAATTGCTTAAATGGTGATGGCCACCATAGGTTATCAAGGGCCCCACTTATATCTACGTATATTACTACCTGATATTTCTCAGTCTTACCCTTTTCAATTAGTTCCAAAAGTCTCCTTATTGCAGTCTCAGTACTTCTTCCTTTCCGAAAACCATGTTGTAGCCTATCATTTTCTATATTTCTGTATTTGTTTAATCTTTTTACGATAACTCTCTCGAAGAGTTTGCCAATTGTATTTAGGAGACTTATTGGTCTGTACGCTTTTGGATCGTCGTTCATTTTGTCGTCATTCTTTTTGATTATGACTAAATCGGCCTTCTTCCAGTTTTTAGGTACCCTTCTTTGTTTTAGATACAAGTTGGACAGTCTCGATAAGTATGGTGCCCATTTGTCCACTTGATCCTTGTATATTTCTAATTTTATATTGTCAGGTCCTGCGGCTTTCTTGTTTTTCAGCATTTTTATGTATGCTATTATCTCTTCGTTCGTAGTTTCTTTTATTCGTTCATCATTTCTAGGTGATATTTTCATCTGATTTCGTGTCTGCCTATGTTCATCGTTGTCTTTAGTTGGGGCGTCAGTCGGTAAGAGCTTTGTCATTAAATAATTTACTGTATTTTCCCAACCCTTGGTATGATCTCCATTGTCCATTTTGAGGGTAGAAAGTGTTGTTGGCTTGTTTACTTTGTTACTAATTATTTTATATGGTTCGCTCCATGTGTGTAGATTTATGTTCTCCTTTAAAAATGATTTTCAACTTTTTAATTTTGTTTCTTTTAGTTTATTTTGATATTTGTTTTTAATTTCTCTATATGTTTCTAGTCTTCTTTGTTTGAGTTCGGCATCCCACGTGACTTGTTATAATTTCCTTGCTTTTCTGGTTTTCGTTTTCAGATTTTGCGACTCCCCATTCCATTTTTTTTGTTTTAATCTGTTTATCATATTGTGATTTTGTTTTTGTTGAACTTTTGATAGCGTTTATTATTTCGACTTCTATTTTTACTGACAAATCATCCAGATCATGATCATCATTTATATTCGGTAAGTTTATGTTTCTCCAAATTTTTTCCCAGTTTATTCTTTTGGTGTTGTAGATTAGTGTGTTTTCTTGTGCTTTCATATTTTCTTTCATATTTCTTTCACATTTTCTTTCACATTTCAATCTCAAACATAATAACATTGTGCTCACTTAGCGTGGCCGTATCCAAGACCCTCCAGTTGCATATTCTGTTACTTAGTTGTAACGTTGATAATGTTACGTCTATATTCGATTCCCCGCCTTGCGTGTTTCTAAATCTTGGCGGATGTCCTTCTTTATTTATAACCACTAGCTCATTTTGCGCGATCATTTCTTCTAACTTTTTCCCTTTTTCATCCGTAATCCTACTATTCGAGATTGGTGATTTGGCATTTGCATCCATACAAATAAATATTTCGTCATTTTTATGTGTTTCGCATATTTTTGTCAAGTTTATTAAAAAAGGTTCGATGTCCAGACTAAACTGACAGTAGCAATTTATGATTTTATAATTTCCCATTTCTGTTTTGAGTTCGATGCTAATTGTCCATGGATCTCTAAATTGAATTAAATTTAATGTTTTGAAATTCTTGTTTCTATTTACTATAACCGCCATTGGTTTCTCTACTGTGTTGTTTTTGTTAGGTTTCTCCCCCGTGCCTGGTTTAACACCTGTGTTAGTTTTCTTAGGTTTCTCTCCTGCATAGGTAACCTCCATTGATCCCATTACTGTTAATTTATTGTTTTTGGTGTAGGGTTCCTGTATGAGAATAATATCTATCTCCTCTTCTTCTGCTAATTCTCGAATCTCGTCCATGACCGTTATTGAGTTTCCTGCGTTTATCTGAATGATTTTAATCGTATTGTTTGCAGTTAATTCAACCATTTTGATGGTCAAGGATTAAAAATTTTGACGTGGCAATGTGGCCACTCTGCTTTATGGTCATAGACGATTCTCCCATATTGTTTAGCAAACTCTCTATACACCTTTTGCAAGTCCAGTGTCATTTCTCTTCTTTTGAATAGATTGTTGACATGTTCTAAAACATAGTGTGGATCAGCTGTTATCCCGTTTGCCTTTATTCTATTTCAACCACTTCTTCCAACTGCGGGAAGACAATGGATTTTCCGAGTTCAATATGTTGTCGCACTAAGTGTCTCAATGCCGTAGTTAGCAATTTAGGCTCTTCTAATCTTCCAAGGACCATCTGCGTTTCAATGTTTTTATATAGTTTTTCCGTGTCCGGTATTTCTTTGTTCTCATATTTTTCCCTTCCTATTAGTAGTCTCGCCATCTTGTGAGATGCATCCCAATCTGTTTTCTTTTCCATCTCTTTAATACTTTCTTTCATTATTTTTGTTTGTGGGTGTTCTAGGTCTTTTCTAACTTCATTCTCATTGTACCCATGACAAACCGTCTGGCTACATTCTTTTTCGCAATATTCAACTGCCAGTTTTGAGCTACTGAGGAGTCTTGAGTCTATTATTTTCATTTTTAGGGTTAGGTTTTGTGTATTTTTTATTGTCTTGAATAGTCTCTGGATTACTTCTTGCGGCTTTTTGTTCTATAACCCCATCGCAAGTGCTGGGACGAGAATTTCTTTTCTTATTTTATCTTTACTTATCTCCAGGGTTAAACTAAATCTTAACACTATTTCTAGGTCTTCCAGAGCCGATTCTTTATTTGATCTTATATGGATGAAGTTGGTGCGAAACTTATTCGAGGAGTAATATATTCTGATGACTTTGTCTCCCTCTTTAATGTCCACATAATACATTTTGTATATTTTAAAGTTTTCATGAGTTTTAACCACGTTCTCCGCAAAACCTTATGGGAATGTTGGCAAATCAGGATTAATGAGATGCATTACACACTTGTTAGTATCTTCAAGATCGATACATCCCATTTCTTTTATAATATCCTTTTCTGCGCTGCTTATTGGTCTTGATTTTTCTAGCCAATCTTCAAATTTTGTTTTTAAGAAATTCTTGCTTCTATTTTCAAACCTAATTTTATCTCTTATTATATTGGACTGACTTTTCTTTTTACTTTTTGTGTTTTTTCCTGTTGTTTAGAAATAAATATTTCAGGATACTTATCCATCATACTCTATCCTTGCGATGGTGCGCTCGTAAAACATTTTGTAGGTCGCACAGTCCTTCTCTGATTTAGCCTCACATTTCTTTTTTCTTTTGTTGCACGGTATACAGATCTTTGCCTTGTCTTTTTCAGTACAGTTTGAACGTTCGTGTCCATGTTTTCCGCACTGTATACAGATTTTTTCCTCCTCCTTGTAATGTTTTATTCACGTGACCATAGTCGAAACAAAACAAACATCTTGGGATTGTTACAAAGTCCTTGACTTTGTGGACCTCATACATCAGATATATTTTACCTTCTCCAATCAGCTTCCTTCTTATACCGGCCCCCGTTTCCATTACGAGGTGGCATTTGCTTTTTTTCTTGGGCCCCGTTCTAAAGCGTGGTTTTATTTCCTCTTTCGCCTTTTCTATTTCTTCTTCCTCAAAGTTCTGTTCAATTAATGTTTCTACCAGTTCTTCGTTGGTGTATTCCGCTGGAACATCATATATTATCAACAACGTTTTTTTTCTTTTTGGCTTTTCGACTTTAACCATCTGATGAAGGCTTCAGTTATTCGTTATCTTAGCTATGTCTGCATTTGGGCAGTTTCCACAATTAATGTATTTTTCGTTTCTTTCATTGCTGTTATTTTTATTTTTTCTTTAGCAGGATTTACTAATCTGACAAAGTTCGCCTTAACTGTGGTAATGTTTTCATTTTCTTATGCTTTCATGAAGATGGTAGGTTTCTGTTTGCTTTTTGTGTTTTCAATCATTTGCGCTCTGTTGGTAGTCTCTTTTGGCGCCTGTTCTCTTCCTGCGACAGTTGCATACAGTGGTTTTTTTTCTGCACTTGTTCCTTTATGTTGTTTAAGTTTCTCAATGTCTTCCTTCAATTTTTCGTTTTCCTCTTTGAGCTTTTTATTTTCCATCTTTAGGTGGTTATTTAACACTTCTACCTTTGACTGTTTTATTACCCAACCAATCAGCTTCCTGCTAATGCTACGTGTGATTGCCGAACTTGCTTTACTCTTCTTGACAGCTTGCTCTACAAAACTTAAAGCTGTTTCATACTCCTTTATTAAATCTTCCTCTTGCATTTTGGCTGATTCATCTTCATCTTTCGTCTCCTCTCCATCACTTAAAATTTGGCTGTCATCATTATCATCATCTTCCATGTTGTTCTGTTTCTTTGTTGGGGTGCCGTCTTTCCTTTTCTTATTGTCCTTCTTGCCTGGTGAATCTCTCACTCTTCTGTCGTTCTGCGATGATATTCTTCCTTCTTCCTTAGTCGATTTATCCGTTATGTTCGTTCTCGATAGATTAGGCCTACGTTGTGGTCTTAAACGTAGTATTTCCCTTTGTTCTTGATCCATTTGATCAAGAATTTCTGTGTTGGAACTATTCGAATGTATCGGTCGCCGATCCATGACGCGATTCGTGTTTATTCCCTTTTGTCTTCACCACCCAAGGAGAGAGCCACCCGAGAGAGGGGAAAATTTCGTTTAAGACAATGAATTTGGACCTGTCTGTTTTTACAATATGTTAAATTGTCTCTTGTGCAGATGATATGCAACAGATTCACTATATCGTAGTGCTCGTTGCTTACCATCCACAAGCGTTTGTCTTCCTTAAAATGGCGCCAAAATTAACTATGAATAAAAGTTGTTTTGCACTAAAAGATCAATTTAGTACTATTATAAATCCACTTACCTTGTTATTGTCTTGTTCTGAACACGTTATTCCTCACTTTGAGTTTGTTTGTCAATAGTTATCACTACACTAAACACGTGCTATAGTTTACTACATAAGCATGTGCTTAGTAAGATTTGTTTGTTTTCTATATAATATTTACGCACGTTTGTATACGCTTTTTTTTATTTTTTTTCGTCCCGAGTAATCCACGTCGTCTTTAAAAGTCTTCAATATTGCATAGTAATTCACTGGATTTATGCATATATTTTTATTCACACTTCCGTTACTTTTAAAGATTTTTGAATTCTGCTTTCACTTACTGGATGCTCAAACATTTACACGCGTACAGGAAAGCGGTCACTCTCGTGCTCAGCCTGCAAACCACGTTCCACGGCCACTTTTCGCGAAGCGACGTGACACACGTTTCTAGCGTTCTAACGCTACTATTTAGGTCCGATCACCCAACAGTGGATGGCTAATGATGTGGATCCATGTAGCTGAGGATGGGAATTGAGTTACGAACATCTGACACAATTGAAAATGGCTCAATCACCAGCTCCCAATTATAAAGGTAACCGTGAAAGTTCTTTCGTTTTTTCAACCACCATTTTCGAACATCGATATAACACCTAAGACTTACCTGGAAGACCAAAAATAGTCCCCACCAACATCGACAACTTTCTGCCAATGTTCTGGAAGGTCATGGATTCCACCGCGATTGAAATTGCTGGGATGTGAAACGAAGAAGATATCAAGTACATTTTACACCTCTACTAGGGATTTGAACTTATATCCTCTACGGTGATTGTCCAAGGAATTGGACAGGTGATAATCGAACGGTGCAATGTCCGAGAAATAAGACGGTTGTAATAGTGTTTCCCATCTAAGGCGAAGAATGATGTAACGGTTCATTCGAGCCACATGAGGCTTAGCGTTCACCTGTAACTAGAGGATCCCTTTGCGATTCAGAATTGCTGGCATAAGAGTTTTGATTTTTTCTTGAACACGACTCAACTGCTGACAGTACACAATTGCATTGATGTTATGACCAGCTGGTAGCAGTTCGAGATGTACGTTCCCGCGAGCAATCCACCAAAGGCACGGGAGAACCTTCTCATGGCGCAGTACTGGTTTTTGCTGTTTGAAACCGGTTCATGGGATGGGGTTCATGGGATTTCACCAATGACGACGGCACGTGGAGCTTCGTACAAGACTTACACATAAACACCATGTCAACAAATGGATCCTTCCTCAAATGAGACAACAAAAATCAAAGGTGTCTGCTCGCGTTGTCTTCTGACCAGGATTCGAATCATGGGGAGCCATCAACCCAACTGGTAGTGTTTCCGAAGTTGATGGAGATACTGCCGAATGGTTTCTACACTTACACAGGATTTTAGTCCCAGCTCCTTACATGTCTGGCCACTGTTCGTCTCAATTGTTTAATAAAGATCTTCACTTTGCACATGCGTTTGTCTTCCGGCACTTGGCACGTCTTTGAGTCTTTCGTCACCGTTCTTAAACTTGTTAAACCACAGCTACACTGTCCGCGTAGTCACGTCACTATCACCAAAGGCCTGGCATATCTTCAGCTCCATTGCAACACCATTAGACCGCAGTTTGAATTCATACGACATCCACACCCTATGACGCATTGTGAAGGTTCCATGTTCACTCCGTCGTTACTCAAGTTTACGGTGTAAGTGAAGTGCCACAATAGGGTGCAGCGTTTTACCACTTTTTTCTCGGAATGAAATGTAATACCTGGCAAAAGTGGCCAATCCACATGGACATTTCAGGTATAGATTTGTTTTCAAATCAGATAATATCTTCTGTGAGAACTATTGCCTCAAAGTTTCAAAATTTACCTGAAAATTACAAAAAATACCAAAGTTGTTCATTAATTTTAGTTATGTTAAAGTAAACATATTTTTGGTTAAAAACATGTCAGTTGCTATGAAAACTGACATTCAAGTATAAAAATACCAGTTATATGCCGTTGGGGAGAATAGGGGT
Source organism: Thermobia domestica (assembly GCF_964235325.1). NCBI lineage: Eukaryota > Metazoa > Arthropoda > Insecta > Zygentoma > Lepismatidae > Thermobia > Thermobia domestica. The sequence goes on from NC_137470.1 coordinate 107,684,878, forward strand.
GCCTCCTCTGGGGCCAGAAAAGGGGGCAAATTCAGTACAGTTAAGCGGTTGTGCAGCTCCTCGCTCACCTGGCAATATAGCTTGGCCAAGTGACCCAGAGCCCACTGTGTAGAGGTGGCTGCACCTAGGGCTCCTCTGCTAGGCCTATCCAATCAACCAACCATATGTTGGGCCGGATGAATTGATCCGATTAGTCACTGTTAGGAAAAATTGTCACAAATTGGCACTTTGATTGAAATTTAGACGCAGCTTGCCTAGAAAGTAAGATTGGCCTGATTATTCCGCCTCTAGCATTACTGGCACATACTCGGGAGTCTTCTTCAGTGACTAATTTCACTATCTGTTCTACTGCCACCGTGTGGCACGGATGGACGGTGAAGGACCATTCTGGCACAGTGTTGTCAGGAAGTGAAAGTTTGACCATGAGCTGTTTGTTTGGTACCGTCCATAGAACTTACTGGTAGTACAGTTATTGAAACATCAGTGCTTTCCCAAAAGATCATTGCAGTGTAATCGTTTGCCTCAAAATTCAGTCTGGGAATGATGTTATATCTGATGGAGTTATGGAGATTCCCTGCTTCGTATTCTCGAGCACTAAGAATCTTATGTAATGCATCTTGTCGGACAGCAAGTCGACCATCAGTCATCATGGCGAGAAGAAATTTTCTGGGAGTGCAAAGAATGCATTCGTCTGAATGTATGAACGGATTACAGTCTGGTATTCCCTAGGCAAATATCTAGACCTTGAATGGCCTCAAAGAAATGAGAGGACCATCAGCAATGGAAGACTATGTTCTGATATGGCATTACATAACCACACAGACTCTAACAGTAAGTATGAATGTCGCAATTTCTATTAATTTCTTGGTAGGATTTTTGTTGCAATATGCAATGTTAAAATTCTTTTTGCACTAGTCAACCAGCTAGCTTTGTTTAGTTTGCCAGGGAACATAGAAACAAGCTCTTCCGGGCATGCTCCGGAATCAATGGCTTGAGATACCTGGAACAAGCATCTCAGGTCCTTACTGAGTTTTCTGTGCTCTTCTGGACTATGATGAGGTAAGTCACATTTTATTGGTTTGAATAGTAACACTGAAAGCTTTTTCACAGTTAGATAGATTTGAAACTTTGCGACGTGTGTAAGAATAGGGGCTTGATTAAGCGCCTTGAATATGCGTGAAGAGAGCTCGCAACAGCAGTTCATTAAAATGCAAGAGACAAATAGCCCATTGCATTTGTTTTCCTGTTAGTTCCTCTAATTTTCGAAGAACAACTTCATTATAAGCATGTTAGTGTATGTTCCATCACACCCAAGAACCTCAACTTTATCAAAGCCAACTCTGAGTTGGTTAATGATGTATTCGAAAACAGCTCTGGTCTCGTCATGTGCAGAGCCAGAGAATGGTGTCACGTGACCAACGTATTGAGAGTTACGTTCAGCCACAAGTGATAAGTACTCTTCTCTAACGATGGCTGTGTGTGTTTTAGTGTCATCCCTTCTATCATCAAAGTATAGGATTTTAATGGGATCATCATTTCTAGAACTTTCTTTTAAATTCCGAGCAAGTTTAAGTTTCGCACGCCTTATTTTGTTCCTGTCTATTGTTAAAGCAGATGTTATGTCGCTAGATTTTTGAGAAGTTATAATTCCAGCCTTTGAAGCTGCCTGAAGCACAGTTGTTATACTAATACTGTAATACTGTAGCTGGTTTATAATTTTTTTATAACTAACAACAGCACAGCTAAACAGCAATATTTCAGCTACAGACTCATTTTTCCACATAGTTCTCACCACTTGTTATGCACTTTTGCCAACGATGAACCAGAGCCTGAATGTCCGCTTGTAAAAATCGGCATTTCATGGACTGTCTTCTGGATTCCGGCTTGTAGTGATAACACCACGTATCATCTTCAGTGACGATGCTATCCAAAAAATTGTCACGTTCATCTTCATATTGGTCCAGCAAGTCCCAAAGGAAAAGGCAAGGACGAAAAAAGCTGTAGAAACGCTTAATTGTACTGAATTTGCCCCCTTTTCTGGTCCCAGAGGAGGCACCCCTATTCCCCCCAAGGGCATATAACTGGCATTTTTATACTTAAATGTCAGTTTTCATAGCAACTGACATGTATTTAACCAAAAATATGTTTACTTTAACATAACTAAAATTAATGAACAACTTTGGTATTTTTTGCAATTTTCAGTGAAATTTTAAAACTTTGATGCAATAGTTCTCACAGAAGATATTATCTGATTTGAAAACAAATCTATACCTGAAATGTTCATGTGGATTGGCCACTTTTGCCAGGTATTACATTTCGTTCCGAAGAAAAAGTGGCAAAACGACCCACCCTAGTGCCACAACAATGTATTATGTTGGATAAACTCATACCAACAACTTACTTTCGCCTTTTCTCCATTCGCTTTCAACTCACAGTGTGAGGGCCAACTGAACAAGACCTCCACAAAATGTGACAAAACGTTATTGCTTACCTTATATTTATTAAAATTTGAAAAAAATATGGATACAGTAAAACCCAATGTACTACGCTAGAATCAGTATGCAGGATGCAAATGCTTGTACTCACTATACAGATACAAGTTGTAATTCTGTGGATGTTAACATGGACGATGATTGATATGAAAAGTGATATTATGAGCGAAGATAAATATCTGCTACAACTCAAGTATGTTAATTAACTTTGAAAATTTAAATGTATTAGTATTAAAAATTGTTTAGTTTATTTACAGTTCCATGTACCAGAACTTAACATTGTTGTATTCGCATTAAACTCTTACATGTAATTCTCTTTTTTCAGCATAATGTATATAAGTTAAATTTTGTAGCATATATTCATTTTAATGTAAGACTAACACATGGAAACTATTGAACACTGTACTGTATATATAACTGTAGTCTACCATGGAAAAAATATTGTAGCAAATATATTTTTAAAAAAACCTTTTAAAGAGTTTACTTTAAAATAGTACGAAAGAATAAGGTTCCAAATATTGAACAATCCTCAACATATAACGATATCAAGTACTAGCAAACGTGCGCCAATATTGAAAATTTCACCACAGCAGACCTATGCATTCTCGGAGAGTGGTAGACCTTTCAATACCGTTTCTCTAAGGTATTTTTCAATTTAAAAAGTCAACACTAAATTATACATTACAACAAGATCGTGGTTGAGTGTTTTTGTCCCTAAATTTGTTAGTCTGTTAAGGCCCATACTCTACTTCTATTAGTCAATTTTCCAATTGGAACTAATAAGAACAACTATTGCGTTGCATGGTATTCTCATACAATTGTATACTTCCTCCAGTAAAATCCATCATACAGCATGCGCATACAAAAATTATAATTTTCCAAGAATACATAAATAAAATAATAACTACTTGGTAATTTTTTCAACTTTCTTCTTCTTCTTCTATCCGTTGGATCAAATAGAAATTAATTATATATAGTTGAAATCTATGGTGTATAAGCTTTACAGCGATGTATTTGTCACGAGACTGTGATGATAAGGATGGTCGCAGGCCATTCTCATACAATGATCTACCGGTATTTCTTCTATTGAAATCGGTGATACAGGCCATAAAGGTTATCCCTTATGCTCACACACCACTGAAGAAAATTCATGCACCATCACACAAGGATCGTCAGGGCCGACCTTAAGCCGATGGGACCGATTTTCCTAATCGGACCCCGCGCCTAACAAGTAAGGGACCATATGGTTGTCGCGCAATTCAGATGCAGACATACGCCATCTGATTGAGCATGAAAAGATATGGAGAACACAGAAATTTAAGGTGCTAAGGGCCATAGGGAGCGGAGCGAGGAGAAACGAAACATTGAATGTCGGCAAAATTGAAAAAAGTCAGGAATGACGGGAAAAGTTAATTTCTTGCAAACAGGGAAAGAAAGTCAACCAAAAGAAAGAAACTAAACATAACAAGGGCATCAAGGACGAAGAAAGATCATAATCGGGGTTGCCATCCAGACCGCAGTGTTGCCAGCTCTGCATAACATTGATATGGAAGGTATAGCACAGTATAGCAATTCATGCACAAGGAAAAATATTAGTAACACAAAAGACAATTGAAAAGACTCTGTAAACGTGCGTAAAAAAGGTTTAACGATAGTCGTGAGTGACTAATGTATATAAGGGAGGACAAATATAGACATGAAAGTGAAGGGGGTACACATGATAACACAGAAACGAAACTGTTTGGGAGCATCGTTCCGTGATGATGATGATGATCGTTCATCACAGATACGTTAGTGTTCTCCAGTATTAATGTGTGGCAACGTGAGAACTTTCTCCGCCTTCAGTCATTTGTTCATTACCAGTTTTCCTCTAGGCGATTCCAAAAGATGATACGCTTTGCGGTTTTCAAATATGGATACTCCAATGAACAACCTGGACAGTTTGAAACACTTTCCCCATATTGCTTTGAAAAAGGACTCACAGAGTAATGCTGCAGAGATGCGTGTGACCAGCTTGCTTTCATCCGCTGTGCTCACTGCGAGAAATGTTTGTGTGTTGACCACGCATTCATTCGTGATCTTCACGTCAACTGGAATTGAACTACAAATGGTGCGTACTGTTCTCTATTTTCCTTCATTTGTATTCACGCAGGTGTAATATTCACTCACGACTACGTTAAACCTTTTTACGCACGTGTACAGAGTCTTTTCAATTGTCTTTTGTGTTACTAATATTTTTCCTTGTGCATGAATTGCTATACTGTGTTATATCTTCCATATCAATGTTATGCAGAGCTGGCAACACTGCGGTCTGGATGGCAACCCTGATTATGATCTTTCTTCGTCCTTGATGCCCTTGTTATGTTTAGTTTCTTTCTTTTGGCTGACTTTCTTTTCCTGTTTGCAAGAAATTAACTTTTCCCGTCATTCCTGGCTTTTTTCAATTTTGCCGACATTCAATGTTTCCTTTTTCCTCGCTCCGCTCCATATGGCCCTTAGCACCTAAAATTTCTGTGTTCTCCATATCTTTTCATGCTCAATCAGATGGCGTATGTCTGCATCTGATTAGCGCGACAACCATATGGTCCCTTACTTGTAAGAAGTTTCCGTGCTAGTGACATCTACTCTACTCGCGAGTCTTATCTTCTCTGCAGTGTCGTTTTAAGAGCATATTATGCTCCAGAACAAACAAGTATGTTGTTGTCCATATGACTAAATTTTGCTCCCAATACATGTAATTATTATATGCCATTCTGATCATGGGGCTCCCGGAAAAGTGACTATGACATCGTTAAGCTGGCTCTTCCAATCTCGCTTGTCAAACACACAGAACAACGTACTGCAATACAGGTACATCCATGGACTTCACAAGGGAGGGCATAGCGTCTCCCTAACAAGTAAGTGAATAGTTTTGTATTGTTTACGGGCATAAGTAAATATTTTCTGAATTTAATGCTATAGTTGTTTCTTTAGTTTTTACGTTTACAACTTATGTTCTAAAAATAGATATTGTGTCCAGGGAATATTTTGCACCTCTCCAAAATAGATAACGTTCCCCCAATGTACTTACACACAACCCCGGGCGTAAAAATATTGTTTTCTTTGATTTTGTGTAAAAATGTATATTATTATCCTAAGCGCACACCCTCTTTTATTTCGAACACCCCAGTAAGTTAAAGTTCCTGGCGTTCTAACTAATCATGTCATTTGGTATTACCGTGAATACCGAGGTGGTATCAAATAAATCAGCCTCAGTGCGACTTCTTTGGATATCCTTTCCCTTATTATAGCTATATTACAAATACAAAACCAGAAGACAAACTTCGCCCTCTCCTGTGAAAAATCCTGCTGATATATATATATATATATATATATATATATATATATATATATATATATATATATATATATATTAAATCAAATCAGGAAAACCGATTGTATACTAGTGCGTACTGAATAGGTGGCTATTATAACGGTTTGTCTTCTAACTCGAATAATCCAATGGAAAGTATGTAATCCATCTTTAATCAGTTAATTAAGGTTTCTAATCGTATCATCGCCATTTCATCTTGTCTGCAGTAAACAACGATTTCTAGCTGATTATACTCTTACGCTTGTGCATACGGTAGGAATGCTTTCGTCGTCGTTATGAAGAAAGAAACGAAACCATAATTTGGGAAATATAGCACACTGGTAGAATTGAGAGGTATCTGAGAAGACGACGAGCGTTTTTAGTTTATAGGGCATGTGGGTAGAAATAAATAAGAACAAATATTTAAAAAAAATAGAGAGTCGAGAATCTGTTTATTAAGAAAGAAATGGAAGGTTGCTTGGGCGTTTAGGACCTTGGATGTGTATTCCGTACCTCAGTTCCTGGACGTCGACTGGTGGTTTCCATGTCTCGGCTTCTGTGTCGAATTGGCGTGGGATTTGGATATATGTCTCCTGCCGTTGCTCACACTCGCTCCTCGTGTAATTCACCGCTTCTCGAGTGCTACTCCCATCTTCCGGGTCCTGAGACGTTTTTATATCAACCAAAGGAGGAAGATGGCCGTCGAAATTACGGAAAAACATCCAAAGTACGCACGTGTAAGGATTCAGGAAAGTGCAAGGTAAATGGAATTCTCGACTTATTTAATAATTTGTCAACAGTTACAGAATACATTGGTTACATCAGATTACATAAGTTACATAAATTTACCAAGAATGAAGAATGAGGAATCGTCTACTAAAGAGAATTTTGAAATGTTTGCTGACTGTCTTATTATTCCAAGTTGTGACTGCCTCTCATCATCCGCAGAAAATAAAAAAAAATAAAAAAAGAAAAAATAAAATCGTTATTTAATCTTGATTTGTTTATATACTGAATATTAATAATATGAGGGAAATGCAATATCTCTGTAGATACATTCCCGCCACTAAATCTTACTGAACGACGAAAAGAGGAACGCTGTCGTTTCAGGTCCAATTACTTATTGAACTCACTGTATATATACTTTGTACTGTATGAACTTTACGTATGTTATATATAAAAATAATAATTAATCACACATCACTAAAAAAACACTTAAATCACTAGCGTTAACAGATAATAAAATATAGCACTAAACCAATCAATCAATCAATATTTCACCAATAGACGAAGAATAAACACACAAGAAAGAGTTAATTTGTCAATTTGAAAGCATCATCCTTCAATGTCTTGGATAGTTCCTGTCTTTTCTCCCGTATAAATAGTTGACGTAATCGTTAAGATACATAGCAAAATAAACTGAAGCACATGGTCTAGTTTATAACATTGAACTTAAAACTGTAGAACGCAGAATCAGCAGAGTCTCAGCTGCAAGATAAACTAGGCCAGCTTGGTCGTTGACCATATGCAAAGGACGTAGTGAAGTTGAAATAGCTGTCACCAGATGCCAGATTTAATCGGCTAGGCTACATGGATGTCGCTGGGCGTGACGAAATACATCAACTGTGAACTGCTTGAGAATGTATGAGTATAATATATTTATAGATACAATATTTATGTCCGTGAAGCAATAAACTTATTTGACGTGTGATAAGGTGAGTTTTACGTGCATCAAAAAATGTGTATAAACAAAGAAGAGAGAAAAAAAGTTCAGCAACGTATCATTCCTTGCATCGGTTGGTGGGCAAATTGTGAGGTTCAAATTTCAGCCCTGAGATCTCTTGATGTCCATAGATCCTCTTCTTCTTAGTGGTGTTATGCTGCATTGAGGTACGGAAAGGGGTTGTGGGGAGATAAATTTAAAAAAAAGGGAAAAAGGAATAATGATTGAAGTTATCGGAAACATGTGACTCTGTATATGTGTATCTAGGATGAAAATTAAGAAAGGGTGTGTATCAGAAGGGGCAAAAAGTGAAAAATATAGATGTTATAATATAAAGAAATAGGAATTGTAGCGAAAATTTGGCAAAGGAACACAGTTTCTAAGCCGTGGGAAAATGTAAACATGAAAATTTGCAAGATGGCTGCCATGACGCTATGAGGGAGGGATGGGAGTTTTCGCAAAGGCTGTCGGTATAGTAATGGCCGATGTTTGTTTACAAACAGAAGGATAGGAGCAAGACGAATGACAAGTTATAATAGCTGTTTTAATTGGGGGGGGGCACAAGAGTTCAAAACAATGATAATGATATTGTGAAAGAAACATTTGATTAAAATAACTATTATTAGGCTTTTGAAACGCGATTTCAAGGTCAAGGTACCTAAGCGTAGATCCAGTGGCGTCTCGGGGGGTTGGTTTTACAAAATAGTGGAATTGTGGAGAAAATTTGAAAATAAGGAAAATTAGAGTGAAATGCGGTAAAGTTATTATCTGAAGACTTACTTCCGATGAGAAACAGGATTGGCAACTCAGGTAAGAATATCAAAGTATCGTAAAAAAGAGATCAGGGAAGATAAATAAAGGAAGTGTCGTTATTTGAGGACTGCGAGGGTGGTTTTTATGAAAGTCTGAGGGTGATCATAGTATTTCAGTAGAGGTGGGTAGGAGGCATCAGTAAAATTGGGACAAAAGAAAAACAAAAAAGAAGAAAAAGAAAGAATTAGTATTAGTATAAGTACTTCATATTCATGATCTGACCAAATGCCCAAAATGTTTAAACAATTTCCTATTAATATCTTAAATACAATTTCCTTAATATCATAATCAAACGGGGCCGTGAGGCTCATTATTTCCAGCATAAACCTAACCCATTTCCTTATTAGGTTGGGAATTTAAGATAACTAGAGGTTGGATTGGGTTTTATCGCCCAATACTCGATTGTGTTAGTAAAATTATGTTGGAAATAAAAATTGTGGGGGGGGAAACATGGTCTCTAAATTCATAAAAATAGGTATGTCCGGTAATGATTCTCAATTTTATATGGTCGTGCGTATATACGTTCTAATATATTCTTCTAGATGCTGTTTCACAAAATTCGTGAATTGCTCGACATCTCAGTTTCCGTATCCACTTTTAAGAATACACTATATAGTTGGAAATGTACGAAGATTTTACGTTAGAATTCCTTAATTCCAAGATTGCAGAATGCGGCGCTATAATCTCTGTAAAAAAAAACTTCCGTCACTAACTATTAATTCTTCCGGAGGAGGAGGTAAACTCGATTCTGACACTGAATGTGCATCCTCATTTCTGTTCAACGTGGTGAACTTTTCTGGGGTCACATCAGGTTCTTGATCTCTTTCTTCAATCCTCTCGTTACATTTATTCTCAAAACTCTTCATCTGCAGTGGCGTATCATCACCAATTTTTTTCACAAAACTTTTCATAACTCTATACAACAAAATTAAACTTACAATTGCAATAACGGTTTGCACAATGTCTAAAAAGTAGCTCAATTCTTGCAAGGAAAATTCCGTAGACGCACTACATTTTCTACAAAACCATATAAAATTGAAAATCCCATGTTCTTTTAGCAAATAAATAAGTAGAAAAGTGATAATGATATTCCAAATAATAATAATTCCTGGTATAAAATATTCATGCTCATAGATAGGCATCTTAATGGGCGTCTGGTCAATTATCGTAAATGCTGATATATTCATATGTCGGATCGAAGAACTCCAGACATCGTTAAGTAAAGATGAAGCATTAAAAAAATTAATTCCCTTTATACGTAGATCGTAATAGCATCAGATCATTAGAGACTAGCTGGCTCGGAAAAATATGTAAAAATACATGTTCTGTAAGATCATTGTCGAGACACTGAAAATCCGATCTGACGAAAAGATTTCTCTCCACAATTAATTTAGTATTGCGTGGTATTCGAATTGTAAGGGCTCCGTATAATCTGGCTTCTTCTGGAACTCGAATAGTAGACACATTTTCTCTAGTCTTCAAGGTTAAGAATTCTGGTGGGTGTGTTAAAACAAACTCATGCGATCCAATGTCTATAATCTGTGCCTCTTTCGAATCATAGCACATATGGTCACAATTGTGCAATATTTCCCTGACTGAACTTGCAACGAAAACTGCGTGAGCACAATTTATTAAACGAGATCGTGTCACAGTGTGTAAAGGTATCTTACATAACTTTGATTGGCTATAATGACAAGCAAGTAGGCTTCTATCTGTTATTGGTATAATATCTTTTCTATCTTGAACTACCATAACTAAAGGCTGGATATCAACGGTACAAGTTTGGTTATATACAGCAAACGGAAGTGGTTGCACGTCATATAACTCAAACGAAGGCTGTATTTCAACGATCGGAATTTTCATCTGTAGGTAAATGTACGTGTCGGTGATTGAACAAGTCAAAACATTCATTGAATAATACATCTCCAATAACGACTTATCTATGGCTAACTTATATCCATTTTTCAAAATGATATTCTCAAATTCTGACAATGTGCGTGCAACACTTTATAAGGAATTATATTAGGGTTCAGCCTTGCATCTGTACACATCTGAATTGTCAGATCATATTTAAAAATTTGTAGAAAGTGTACAAACTGCGTTAAAATCGAATAAAACTCTTGAATGAACGAAATGACCTCTTTGTGGACTCGATTTGCAAGCTTATTAAGATGATCTCCCAGATCATGTTCTTGATCCAATATTTTTGCCGAAAAGTTTCTAATTTTATGAAAATTATACTGTATCTGATCTTGAAAACTTAAAAATTTTGAAGTTGTGTTCTGAATATATAAACTATTTTTCAACATTTTTGTTTTTTGTAAACCCAGTGCTGTTTGTTCCAAATGAAATTCCTTCTTATTTATCGAATCAATAGAAGAACTGTCAGCTACGTCACAATATCAATTCAATGCTTTCCCAATGAACCCTAGCAGTGCACGCGGAGATCTGGTTGATAATCGATGAAATCGTGGATTTGGAGGCTTTAAAAATAATCGTTAATGTGGACTTGCAGATCATGTAAGTATTTTGCAGCTTCGCAGACATCTGGAGCTAGAGTGTCATTTTCGTTGCAAAGCAGAGATTCGAAAGGAGAAGAAAACTTAACATCATGCGGAAAGGAAAATGTCAAATTAAAAGATATCGGTAAGGAGTGTTGGTACAAAATAACATTTGGGAGTTTACGGAAAAATAAACCAGATGTTATTTTGAATTCGGTGTTTTTAGACGTCACAGGTGTGAAAGAGAAAGATAGGATAATGCAGTCTAAAACAAAATAGGTTATCTGAAACACAAATTAAATATAATGAGAAATTTAGAATTTTCACATGTTTTATTGATTATTATCTCTGTTATCCTAAGTATATATGTTCTTGTTAAATTGCGTTACTAACTTCAATGTTTCTTTTTTCTAGGTAAGTGGAATGCCTAGTAGTACATCTCAGTACTTTACCTAATTTTATTTTCAATAATGGAGGTAGAAAAATAATAGCTGAAACTATTTTTGGGAGATGGTTTAATACTTCGTCTGGACCTGCACTTTAACAGAATAATGCACACAGGATTTTTTTGTGGTGGTAAAAGTTTGTACTAACATACTGCAAATTAACATAGAAATAACTCCCTGTTAGGCCAGTAATAAACTAATCTCTTGGTTAAGTACACTGTATATATTTTATGCTTTTGTAAAGGACAAAAAGCTTATTTTGGGAAATATTCGTGCATCACTTTTTCGTAAATAATTTGATTTTGTTTATCGAATTGAACAAAAATTATTTTTTCAAAATAATCGAGGTACTCCTCGAGATACTCCCGTACTACGTTCAAAGCAATTCTTGCAACCTCCAATTTCGGGTAGTTAAATACTCTTGTAGCTATATTTGGAAAGGCAATGGTCGTTATGTCATTGTCCATAGCCAACTGTAGGGATTTCTCATAACACATCCTTAGGCGCTTAGCATTTTTATCATCGGAAGCAGACACATGTATAACATAATCTACAGGTAGATTGTATCCTGAGGTTAATACTGCTTTACCTGGGTTCAAGTGTCCAATTTTGTTGCACTCCTGCCTCATTTCACTTCCCGCCAAAGACTGTACCATCAAGTCTACACCTCCTCTTGGTTGCAACTGGGTGTTGGATAAATTTACGATGGCTTCTCCTGCCAGTGACGTAATAGACCCATAATACAAAGCCACTTTCCGGTTAATTTCCTCGTTAACGGCAAACTTCGGTTTTTCTACGTCAGCCATCGATTTGGTGTCGGGTCCGGTCTCGTCCCACGACGGAATTTTGGACATTAATTTCACATCTCGAATGAACAATGAATAAGCTTTCCCCGTGCTTTCCTCTTCCTGATAGTCCATCAAAAAAGAAGTGTACTCCTCCTGCTGCTGAAAATCCCTTTCCTGAACTCCTTCACCCAATATTTGTGCGTCCTGATTCTCTAACTTTTGCAAGTCCTTAGATATTACCTTCTCAGGTGGATAATACTTCTTAAGCAGGTATATAGAAAAGGAGTCTATCTTAACCTGTCCTTTAGGTGTTCGAAACTTAACATAATAGCTGCTGTCATGTTTTTTGGACACAATTTGACCAGGTCCAAAATACTTTCCCGAAAAAGCAGCACATTGTCCTCATTTTCTAGACAGATCAAAAATCCAAACCGCTTCACCCTGCTTGAATTCTTGTTGTATCCGCCTCTTGTCGTAAGACTTTTTGGTGTCGGTTGTACAAATTTTCTTGGGCTTTTTCACGTATATACTTCAGTCGTTCCAATCTGTCTTGGTTTTCTGAAAATTGATATTCCGTACCCAACATGGCGGAATGCAACAACCGAGGAGAAAAACCGTGGAGGAGTTCGAAAGGAGAATATTTCATGCTCATATTGCACGTGACGTTATAGGCAAAGGTCACTTCTGGTAGAAGTTCAATCCAACGTGATTGGTCAGTTTTATCTAAGGCGATCTTCAATTGCTGTTCTATATTTCTCACTGCTATTTCTACGCTCCCAATAGAAAAATGCCCTTGAACGTCAGAGAAATGTATTTGAGTCCCCAGTATTTTACATAACTCCTTAAATACTTGACTAGTAAATGAAACACCTCTATCACAACAAATTTGAGTTGGTATTCCATACTTCAATATGACGTTGTCATATATGAAAACACTAACAGAAGCTGCATAAGCATCTGGGAGAGAACCAGTAATACAAAAAGGAGTTCCTTCATCTATGACTATAATTAGAAATTTGTGGCGTAAGATATTATTACTAGGGTAGGTCCTACCGAGATCCACATGAAGTCTAAAGAAAGGATGGACGCTAGGATGTGTCTGAACTGTTTTCCACTCCTCTTTTTTAGCAACTGACATGTCACACAAGATTGGCACTTATCATACACATTTTTTTTTCATGTTAGGGAAATCGACAGACTTTACTAAGAGGTTGTATGTTTTCGAAAATCCACCATGGCACGCACCAAGTTTCCCGCAATGCAGTTTCTCAAATACAATGTCTCGCAATTTCGATGGTAGTGCTAACAAATAGACTTTACCGAATGGTGTCTTACTTACTTTGTATGCTACATTATTCTTCAAAACAAAATACGATGCCTGTCTTTCATAAGCTGGATCCTTTTCTGCTCGATCCTCCAAGTGATCAATAATTTTCTTCAGTACTGCATCTTCTCGCTGTTCTTTTGCGATATCAATGAGGTCCATGTCTTCGATTAGGAAAATTCTCGGGTCAGAGGCACTCTCTTCTTCGTCTTCCTTGTCGCGACTATGTTTAAGAAAGCGACTCATACTGTCGACTTCTGTGTTGTCGGTACCTTTCACGAGGGCGATGGTAAAATCGTAAGAATCAATCTCAGACATCCAGCGCGCTAATTTACCTGTCAGGTTCTTATTGTGGCGAAGGAACGTAATAGATTTGGAGTCTGTATGGAGATAGAAATGTCGACCCACTGCGAAATATCTGAAATATCGCAGGGCATACAGCAGAGCCAATAGTTCCAAGTGGTACACAGACAAAATTTTTTCTGAAGGTCCAACTGCTCGACTGGCATATGCGACCGGCACTTATTCAGCTTCAGGATCCTCTGAAATAGGTTGTTTTGCTACAGCTGCGAGACCCTTCTTGCACGCATCAGTGTAGATATGTAGATCCCTCTCTGGTTTGTATGCCATCAATGTCGGAGCTTCCAAAATTGCTTTTTTCAGAGATTCAAAAGATTCTCGTTGCTGGGTTTTCCACTTAAACTCTTGGTCTTTTCGAAGCAGAGTTTGAAGAGGATAAGCGATTTTCGAGAAATCCTTAACATACCTTCGCCAAAAGGAGCACCCCTAAAAAACTTTAAATTCTTCATCGTGCGTGGACGTTAGAAATTCTGAATCGTGGCTAACATTCGATCCGACACTTGCACTCGAAATTTTGATAAACGATGTCCCAACACTATCAAAGAATAATGTGCGATCTTTGTCTTCTCGGGAGACAATTTTAGTCCCCGTTCTCTAAGTTTTTCAAAAAGGACCTTGCACCATCTCGTCTACAGATGACGCGATAATATAGAAGTCGTCCACATAATGTATAATATTTGTACTTGGAACGCCTGCTAACGTCAATTTCACCAGTCTATTAAGCGCTGCAGCGAAAGAAATATGTCCCATAGGTAGGACACAATATTGATAACTTGACATGCCTGGTATCAAGAAGCCTGTACACTCTTTCGACTCCTCTGTAATCGAAATTTGGAAGAAACCTTTGGTCAAATCGTTCGAGGTATAAAGGAGATGTCCTGCCATACGATTGATTATGTTATCCACCGACGGTGTCTTAAAGTTCGAAGAATATGATTGCTGATTTAGTCCCTTTAGATCACTTACAAATCGAAACTGATTATTACGCTTCCTAATCAGCAAGATAGGGTGGTTCCAGGGCGAGATTTTTTTTCCTCAGAATCCCTTGACGAAGGATCGTGTCTAACTGCTGCTTCAGTATTCCACGGAGATGATACGGCACTGAGTAGGGCGTCTTATTCACGGGTGTAGGATCTGATATACGAATTTCATGAAGGTAGCCTCGTGCAAGTCCTATGTCATTTTCAAACCAACTCTAAACATCAGTAAATTCTCGTATGAGAGTGCAAAATCTTTCTTTGTCTTCTGGAGGTAGCTCAGGGTTGACGTCGACACGACTAGGATCACAAAGTAGCCTGCAAAGTTCCATCTTCTACGGGGACGGTAGGCTTTCTTCTACCGACGAAAAACTCTTCAGGCTCCTCTGGGACCTCCTCAAAATCTTCAGCATCCCCAAGATGTTTAGCTTGTCGCAGTTTGATCTCTTTAATGGTGGGATTCGTAACATACACCACGGGGCATCCTCCATTCACTATCGCACATGGACTAAAGTGCCCAGTATTTCTTCTATCCGGCTAGTGGGCGACAGTAATAACTTCTTCCCCGAAATATCCCAACAACTGCGTATCTTCACCAGAGTATACGAGCGAGGTGGTAAAATCGTGTTTTCCAATACTCTAAAAATAGCTCGAGATACCTGCGCAAGCCTGGATGTTAAGATCTTTGATAAATTTATTTCTAAATTCCTCGGAGGCAACGTTTTCGAAGGAAGGCGACCGAATCGAAAGAGTTAACTTTTGCTTATTTTAATCTAAAACGGCCCTGTTCTTTTCTAAAAAATCGGCTCCAATGAAAGGCCCATAATCAAAATTTGAAATAACTCTGAATACATTAGTAAACCATATTTTACCAATCCTAAATTTTAATAAAGCTATTTCAGAAACTTGTGTAGACTTCCTTGTTACTCCCCGAAGTCTAGTATTAATACGGAAACGTTTAGCATTTTCCGGGACCAAATTTTCCCCCAGACAACTGATCTGGCTGCCGCTGTCAATCATTAGTTCTACGTCTTTCCCGTTCATAAAAGTTGCCACATGATGCAATTCGTTAAAGAACACTATAGGGACTATAGCGCAACCTTAAGCATATTCGTCCCGATCATCTACTCTGTCTGCGTGTTTAAAGAAGGCATACGACAATATCTCGCAATATGATTGGGTAATTTGCATTTGTAACAAATAATTTGGCCTCTATCCGGAGTCGAACCTTGACCTGGCGAAGAATTATTATTACTTGAGGACGGAAAATCACTGCTAGACATTTTATTAGTATTAGCATTATTATTCTGACTTCTGTTGTTTTGATTACCGTTCTGTTTTCCTTGGTAATCCTGACCTACATTTTTCGGCTGATTAAACTGCTTTTCCTATATTGAAAATTATCGCTTCTTTCTCAATTTGTTGAAGGAGCTAAGGCTGAAATCTGCAGCGTCAACTTTGATAGTTGTTGCTGTATGTCAGCCAGCGGGTCGATTACCGGTTGGTTCTGTTGAGTCTGCTGGTTTTGCAAGTATGCTGACTGTGTATTATACGGTTGAACAGTAATCGGACTTTGAACCCTTACTTCAGCTTTATTCTGAGTATTAGCGTCTATGCTAGCCGGAGAAAATAAAGACGACTGCAAAACAGCAGAATTCTTCAAGAATTTCTCTAATTCCTTACGCTTCAGTAACAATTTAGTCCTTTCCACTATAAATAGGTCATTCAGAATGTCGCTGACCGTGTTATACTCTTTTTGTGCTACAACTTTAAAGTAATCGGGTAAAAGTCCTTCCACGATTAATTGTAATTGTTTCTTTTCATCGGCAGTCGCGTCTGCGCTTAAAATCAAATCCTGCTTCGCATAAACATACTCTAGAACGGATTCTGATTTATTCTGTTCACAGGCTCGCATCTGAGCTTCAGATAATTGTGGCACCAAATTGTCCTTAAAAGCGTTTATAAAAGCTTGCTTGGACTGGTCATAAGTCATTTGGGCAAATTCTGGCTTTCTTTTTATGCCAGCAAACCAGTTTTCAGCGGGGTCACGGAGTAGGCTCACCAGCACTAATTTTCGTCTCATACCATCCCATGAATTTATGCTAGTGATGGTCTCATATCGTCTGATGTACGTGTTTACATCGTCACCCAACCGGGCATAAAAAGGCTCCGGTTTCACAATCGTGCCGTGCATGGATGGAGGTGGATCGTTTCCTCCTGTAGCCATACTGCTAGAACTAGAACCACGAACAGTTACGTCTAAAGAATCAGGAGAAATATTCGAAAATGGTTCCGAAAGTTCTAGCTTCTTTTTCAGTTGCTCTAAATAATTACGTGTGAATTAAGTCGATTTAGGAGACGAACAAGCCGCGGGATCGAAATAGACAGTATCACTTAAGTTAAAAATGTCCTCTAAAGGTACCAAAAATTCGTCCGCTAGTCTTTCCAACATATAATACAACCTAATAAAACCATTGGGCACAAGTCAAGACCTTAAATATGTTATACCTACACTAAAAACTAAATACAACATAGTAAAACATACACAAGAGGTATTGGGGCTTCACCACTCTCCGAAAAGGAGAGAGAAAGAAAGGTAATAATAGAATAGCATAGGAAAGATCGCTCAAAAAAAGAGAAGAGGACTAGTGTCATAGAGGGTTGGTGGCGGGGAAGTTGGGGGTCACTCTAAAAGGGCTTAAAATAACGAAAAAAGCAGTTTAGAAATTTGAAATAAAACGCATTGATCACCTTCTTACCCTGATGAGAGAAAAAAGATCAGCATCTCCATCATCTTACGCTTGGGCATTCGGTAGGAATGCTTTCGTCGTCGTTTTGAAGAAAGAAACGAAACCATAATCGTTAATTGGGGAAATATAACTCACTGGTAGAATTGAGAGGTATCTGAGAAGACGACGAGCGTTTTTGGTTTATAGTGCATGTGGGTAGAAATAAATAAGAACAAATATTTTTTTTTTAAAAAAATTGAGAGTCGAGAGTCTGTTTAGTAAGAAAGAAATGGAAGGTTGTTTCGGCGTTTATTACTTTGGATGTGTATTCCGTATCTCAGTTCCTGGACGTCAACTGGCGGTTTCCATGTCTCGGCTTCTGTGTCGAATTGGCGTGGGATTTGGTATAGATCTCTCCTGCCGTTGCTCACACTCGCTCCTCGTGTACTTCACCGCTTCTCGAGTGCTACTCCCATATTCCGGGTCCTGGGAAGTTTTTATATCAACCAAAGCAGGAAGATGGCCGTCGAAATTACGGAAAAACATCCAAAGTACGCACGTGTAAGGATTCAGGAAAGTGCAAGGTAAATGGAATTCTCGACTTATTTAATAATTTGTCAACAGTTACAGAATACATTGGTTACATCAGATTACATAAGTTACATAAATTTACCAAGAACGAAGAATGAGGAATTGTCTACTAAAGGGAATTTTGAATTGTTTGCTGACTGTCTTATTATTCCAAGTTGTGACTGTCTCTCATCATCTACAGAAAAGAAAGAAAGAAAAAAATTAAAAAATAAAAAAATAAAATCGTTATTAAATCTTGATTTGTTTATATACTGAATATTAATAATATGAGGGAAATCCAATATCTATACAATACTTTCATAAGTAGCTACCTACAATGTTCTCTCATTAGCTGTTCCTGACTTGAGATAATATTTTTCAAAATAGTACAGCTGTTAAAAAATCTTCGAACCAACGAATTCACATCAATTCGCATTTAATAATGTCTTACAAATATAAACTTATGGGGACATAGATATCACCATTGCATTTCTCGTAACATTCTAGACCATTTTGATATTTATCACATGATCCCCTTCCTATTAAAAAAAGTTAAGCGAGATACAAGTTGGCCGACTGCAAGATGGCTTCCATGATAAGCATATCATTAAATAGATACCTCCCTCTTCCCGGTGTCTGTTAATGTGTTTTTCCCATTTCTTTACCCGTTTTACAAATAAAATGAAATTTTCAAACTTGAAACACATTGTTATGGTTTATTCTGATGAATCAGGTTTATGGCTACTGCGGCCGTCTTTATGGATGACAACACTTCAGATTTTGCTAGCTCGTTTCTTGATATTCCACACTTCTCTGCCAAGTTTGGTCCAAAAACTAGATTTCGACATCGATAGGTTTACTTGCAAGAGAAGAAAATTATGAAATACAGAACCTTCTTGAAAAATTGCGAGGTGCAAGGGTGAAATATGTATTTCAAAATTAGTTCAAGGTCTGCATTTCCATTTGAGTTAGGCTATTTCTCTGAAAAATTAGCTGATATCAGCAATCAACAGGGTGAGCGTTTTCATCAAAACATCTTCCAGATGGAAAACCGTTATAAAGGGAAGTGGGACCCGCCCATGATTAGAGATTACTGTTAGTTCCTCCTGAAAGAAGACTCCACAACATAGAAAGTGGAAAATGTTTCAAATTTGTCTTTGCTGTTAATCATTTTTCTTAATCGAGCTTACATGTAAGGTTTCCAGGGGATAAATTGACAAACTTATATATGTTCAGGATCTCAATACAAGAAAAATGTTTTTTCTGGGACTTTGGTCGGAAACGCTTAACTATGAAGTAATAGCTAATTAAAATTAATTACTGGAATTGGTCATTTCTCTCACCTTTTTATTCTCCCTACCTCCGTAATTTAGCGTTTTAATCAAAGTTGCAGATTTTTTCTTTGGGGTTCTGAACACATATGCAAAGTTTGTCGGCTTTCCCCGGTACACACTTTATATGAATACATAATTACGATATACACATAAGTTTCCAAATGATGCCTTTGTAATGTTCAGTATCTCAAACATGTATTTCATTAAAACTTAGAATTTATCTTCATAAACACCATTTATTTTGTATTTCAAATTACATTTTCTCCTCTGTCAGTATTTAATCATCATCATTATCATAGCAGAAAATGTGAGGGTGATACAAAAGAACTGACTGCATTTTCGTTTTCAGGAAGTTTGATTTAGAAAAGATTGCATTGCCTTATCTCTGCACATTTTTGAAAGTTGAAATTTGTAGATATCAGTGCTGTAAAAATTATTACTGAAACTATATGTAAAAAAGTAATTAAATATATAAATAAATTTGATACGTGGCTGCTATTATTTACGTTATCGATAGTTTTAAATTTCGCCCTTCATTTCTTTCTTCTTCACTAACTTTAGTAAGCAACAAAATCGAAAGATGACTCTAGATTTCCTCTTTAGCATTATGTAACTTATACTTTAATAATCCTTTTCCCCGTTGGATTATTCTCGAGACGTGGAATGATAAATACCCTCTGTGATTTCCTATACGAGTTTTATCCTGTTCATTTATCTCCAAACGTTTCCATATTAGTAGTACTGGACGCTTTTTCTGATAAATGCACCATGTCTTGGCTGCCATTTTGAAATCGGTGACCCATATGAACAATCTTTTGCTACAACGCTGTTTAGTATATGAAGATCTACGAACGAGGTATCATTTGATCATATTTTTGTTTAAAATTTCTAAATCGGGCCTGGGCCCCCACCAAAGTTGGCCCTGGAGGGCACCGCGACAACATCATAGGATTTGCTCAATGGTTTTCCTATTTAAGTTTTTGTTTGGTTCATTTATGTTCAACCGTTTTCATATTAGTGGTACTGGACGTTTATGTGATACAGGTAACAGATATAGGCGGCCATTTTGAATACGGTGACCGATATGAAAAAACTCTTCACATCTCTTTTTTGTTTTTAAAGATATATCGAAGGAGGTGTCACTCGTTGCATGCTTTTATTTAAAATTTTAAAGTTGGGCCAAAGGTCCCCTTGAAGAGCGGCCCTGGGGGCACCGCAACATTACCATTCGATTTGCCCCATGGTATTTCCTATTCGAGGTTTCGTTCAGTTCATTTATGTTCAACCGTTTTCGAGATATTTTCATGCAAAGATTAAAATGGACCACCATACATACATACATACATACATATATATATATATATATATATATATATATATATATATATATATATATATATATATATATATATACAGGGTGTTTCAGATAAAACGTCCAGTGCTTATAAATCCGAAACGGCTGAGAACAAAAACCGAGATAGGAAAATGTCATAGGGCACATCACAGGGTGTTGTTTTGGTGACCCACAGGGCCCTCCTTCAAGGGGCCCAGGGGCCAACTTCAAATTTTCAAATGGGAATACGTATTGAGTCATACCTCATTCAATAGTACTTGAAAAACGAAACAACTTTTGTAAGAAACAATTTTCGATTTGGGCCACCGTTTTCAAAATGGCCGCAAAAAGTGGGTCCTGTATCAGATAAAACGTCCAGTGCTTATAGGCCTAAATCAGAAACGGCTGAGAATAGAGAGATGAAACAAAAACTGAGATAGAAACGATGATAAAGCATATCAAGTGGTGTTGTTGTGGTAACCCTCAGGACACTCCGTGAAGGGGGCCCACGTGCCAACTTTAAACTGATATAGAACTTTTTGCGGCCATTTTGAAAACGGTGCCCCAAATCGAAAATTGTTTCCTACAAAAGTTGTTTCGTATTTCAAGGACTATTAAATGAGGTATGATTCAATACATGTTCCCTTTTGAAAATCTGAAGTTGGCCCCTGCGAAAGTCAAGTCTTGTAACGCCAAATTGACAAAGAAAATATTATATTTATAGTTATTTTGACCTGTATACACAACAGGCGCACGCTCTAACGACTAGATCAACAGGCAGGGCCATATATATATATATATATATATATATATATATATATATATATATATATATATATTCTGTAGACCTTGCTGCAAGTTAGTTGTAAACCTGGGGCCCCGCAAAATGTTTCCAATCGGGCTCCGCACCACCAAAGCCCGGCCCTGACGATTGTCAAATAAACTCAAAATGTTTTAGTTTATTTTATGAACTTGAGAAAACCATCAAGACCTGTCGCACTCTACCACACGAGTTATTAACAGTTGAGACCCAGTGAAAAATGAAAAAGTTGCAAGCAACTGCCTCAAAATCCACGTAACATAATATGTTTCCTGAAATCGAATTATTTCTTTTTTTGATTGCTCAGACGCGCCTCTTCGGTTTCGGCACCTGAAGGTTTAAACCGAAACGGGCTATCATCATTGCAATCTCCTCTTCCTTCTTTATTTCATCATTCGTTTTTTTTTTTTTTTTTTGTAGAGCGGGGCAAGGACAAGGACCAGGCCGAGGGTTAGGTTACGAAACCACAACACATTGAAAATGCAAGACAATCAAAACAAAACAAAATAAAATTTAAGGAAAGAGAAAAACAGCAAATCCTAACTACTAACTACTATTCTCTAATGATTATTTAAGTCTTCTTTATCTAATCAAACTAATCTACTGTAGTTTCTGACTCAAGTTGAGCTTAACATTGATCCTATCATAAATATCATCATTCATTGCTTTTAGTCTATACTTAGCTCATCCATGTAGTATTCCCTTTTCTTCTTTGTTTCATTTCGTTCAGGTGTTCCCTGTGTGATTTGGTCTTTCACCTTTGTATATAATTTGATTCTCTCCTGCATGTTTTTTTAAAATTAATTTACCACATTCTACAAAATCACTAAACACACACTTCACGTATTACTATTAACCACTGTCCACACTGGTATTTATAATATTACACTAATACACTATCACACTCCTGTGTGTGAAACACAGTTTAACGTCTAATTCGACTACACACACTACACTTGTTCCGTTACTTTCGTGCAATCTTCGTTAAATCTTGTCTATCTCATGTGAGATGATTTTGTTTAGATATATGTTCCTCGGTAGTTTTACGTATGCACACGGCCTCCAATACAACGGTTTGGGGTCCAGGACCCACTCGGAGCACTTGGTGTGGGCCCTGGTCAGTTGTGTCCCACCGCCGTGTGCACCGTAACCAAAAGCGGCGCGTACGCGACAAGATCGCGTACGGTCACTGTTTTCTTTTACCCGAGTTCATTTGCCTCATTTCTTAATTCTATGATATATTAATGTGCTGTATGTTACAATGCACGATCAACCGCCACCGAAATACGAAATTCACTCCGGCCCAACGCATCCGGAGTTCCAACCCGGTCTGTCCGGGGATGTGTCGAGCTCACTTTCACTCCCTCGTTTCCTTCCGGGGCATGCGAAATACCAGCAATCCTGGAGGATACCTCCGGTCCGAAAGGAACGCCCCATACACACGTTCACACATTCAGTCTGATCCATTCATATATCTGTTAATTTCTTATTGGTTTCTGTTTGCTAGATTCCTTTCTTCATATTGTTTTTTGCTACGTTCGGAAAATTCAACCGTAACTCTATTCAGCACTTTAAAGTCTTTCTCTTCGCTAATAATATCCTGTTCTTATA
Source organism: Thermobia domestica (assembly GCF_964235325.1). Taxonomy (NCBI): domain Eukaryota; kingdom Metazoa; phylum Arthropoda; class Insecta; order Zygentoma; family Lepismatidae; genus Thermobia; species Thermobia domestica. The sequence continues at coordinate 107,708,051 of NC_137470.1, forward strand.
TTGTTCCTCTCGTTCATTCGGTCTTCTAGTAGGGGACACCACATTACATAGTGTTCCGGAGTTCCAAACTCACCGCAACCAAGTTCCCTTTTTCTTTTAAGCCAAACCTTTGAAAATATTGGCCATAGGGTCCATGTCCCGTGAGGAAGTGGACAAGGCCTGCAGATGGTTCAAAATGGTTCCATTTTAGTCTTTCACTTATGTTTGGGATTAATTTATGTGTTCTTCTTGCTTTCTCTGAGTTATTCCAGTCTTGTTGACACTTTTATAATAATATTTGCTCAATGTCTTGTATGTTATCTATTTCGTTGTCTATTAGGTCCTGTACCCTACTTTTGTTTCCCTTTTAAACCAACACATTGCCGACCGTTGGATCATTAATAAATGCATTGGTTTAACCCCAACAATACAGCTGGTGCATTGTGGGGAGTAGTACCAAATGCCCCGCTTAGTCTGATCATTATAATTCCTTGGGGTCTTTCTATTTTCAGTTCTAGTGCATTGTTTCTAACAACCTGTGAGCCCAAACGCTGGTAGCATAATTCATAGTTGCCACTAAAATTGAGTCGTGGTATATTTTTATTATTTTCGTTTAATCTTATATTTATTACTTGCTATATTTATTAGTTTATTAGTAACTTTCTGTCCTTTATCACTAATGTAATTTATGTGATGTCCAAAATTTAGTTTATCATCTACCTGAATGCCAAGATATTTGAATTCGCTTACTCTTTTTATTTTTCTTCTCCAATTTTGATGGTTGGGTCCCTTGCCAGTTTTGATCCGAAAATCATATATTTGTTTTATATATATATATATATAATTTTTCTTATATATTATATAATATATATATATATATATATATATATATATATATATATATATATATATATATATATATATATATATTACTTTCCGAACTCCAATCTTGCAATATTCTTATTACTTCTTTTGAATTTTCTTCTATTTCCCTTCTTGTGTTTGCTAATGTTATTACTGCTAGGTCATCTTCAAAGGCTATTACTATATCTACGCATTTATTTTGGTTTAATGCTTCCAAGCATGGCTGGAATTCAATGTCCCACATCAATGACCCTAAAATAGATCCCTGTGAGCATTCTGTTTGTGTATTAATGCTTATATCTCCATTCTCTTCCTTTATTATTATTTTTCTGTCTTGAAAATAATCTTTTATTGTGTTCATTAGATATTCTGTTATTTTTAGCTCTTTTAGTCCTCGTACCTGCGAGGGGATCTACAGATTGTCGAAAGCCCCTTCTATATCTAGAAACAAGGTTAATACGTACTTTTCTGCGCTCCTGCGATCCAAAATGTTCACAAAAGCATTTAGAGCGTCCTCGGTGGATTTGTCCCTCCTAAAGCCGTATTGCAAGTTATCTCCTTCAATATTCCTATATTTGTGTAATCTGGAAGCTATTGTTTTTTTCATATTTTTTGGAAATATTCCGGAGGATGCATATTGGTCTGTAGGAGCTTAAGTCTGTTGGGTCTCTATCTTCACTTTTCATTAATATTATTAATTTTGATTCCTTCCAAGGGAGCGGAAGTTTCCTCTTCCTTAGTAGAGTATTGCATAATTTAGTTAGATAGGGTATCCATATTTCTTTTTTTTTTTATAAATTTCATTTTTATTCCGTCTATTCCAGGGGCTTTTCCTGATTTCAATTTCTTTATTATTTGTTCGATTTCCTTATTTGTTACTAGGTCTATTTGGCCTTCATGTTCTTTTTCGATAATTTTGTTATAGTCTTCTCTTAGTTTTCATTGTTGATCTGTTTCTTCATTTACGTCATCTTTTGGAAATAATTTATTTGACAGTTTAAGCATAGTTTCATCTCTGGTTTTCCTATATGAATTATCATTATTCTTTAATGTAGTTAGCGTTATGTTGTTAATTTTCTGCATGATTAGTTTGTAGGGAAGCCCCCATTGATCCCGTTCTATATTATTATTTTTTTTTTAGAAATTATTCCCAACTCTTCTTCTTAGCAGCTAATAATTCCTCCGTATATTTATGTTTCGGTAGCCTATAATTTTCTAGTCTACGTTCTTTAAGCATAGGAATTATTGTAGATTTCCAGCTTTTTCTTTTTACTTTTGCTATCTTCTTTAGTCTTTCTAGTTTTGGGGACCAAAAGTCATTATATTTTTCTCCTTGTCTTGACTTCTGTAATTGATTCCTGTATAGCTTTCCTTGTGTTATTTTCTATATCTATTACCAATTCATCTAGGTGGTCGTAGTCATCAATTTGTGCTAGTCACAGGCTTTTCTCGAAACGTTCCCAATCTATTTTTCGTATGTGATAATTCTCACCTTTTGTTCCAAGGGTAGTATCTTCTATGTTAAATGTTATTACTTCATGATCGCTTGTTGTTACATTGTCTTCAACTGTGCAGTTCACTATTTGTTCCTCTAATTGAATAATACTTATAGTAACATCAATGAAGTACATTCCTCTCGGGCCTGCGAATGTTGGTCTGTTATATTTATTTATAACCCTTAAACCATTTTGTAGAACAAAATCTTCCAGGATTTTGCCTTTGTCATCTGTTATTGGTGAGCCCCACATTCTTGATTATGCGTTTGCATCTATTGTAATAATAAAATTTGTCCTTTGATTTTGCCAAATTATTGTTTGTATCTTCTGTATGAAATCCTGTATATTTAAACTGTATTGAAAGTAAGAATTCATCTGCCCAAAGGCTGAAATATAATGTCTCATTCAATGATAAGTATTGTAGAATGTGAAAAAACAATGGCTGAGCAAGTGTCAAGTTCCACAACTGGTCCTCTAACAGCGCCGTTTCGAGCAAAGGTTATACTATCAGTGTGGTGGTGCTACGAGGAAGTGATTAAATTTGAAATTCAACCCAATTGTTCTTCCGTCAATGTCCACCTTTATTCCATTGGAAAGGTTGATGCTACGCTACACCAAACAAATATCCTGAGTCGGTGTATCGAAACCGCACTGCCGCAACAAGATAAATATTCTATGCTTTAAAGACTCAGGGGAATCGACTTACTGATAAGAGAATGACTCGAAACAAATCAGGGACGTGGGATATACTTTGAATATTATCCTTCTTTTACTGTATTATAATAAATACTGGTATGTTTTGTATAGTGGTATACGTATATCCCTTGAATTAATTCAAGTCTAAAATGAACACAAAAATAAATTATTAGTTGGTACACGTTATGTTATTAGTGCGATTACAAATTTGAAAAAAAATATTTCGAAGAACGATTCCGCAAGTAATAAGAGTACAAGAAAAATGAACATTAATTAATAACCACAAATAGCTCTAAACAAATAATGTACGAAGAGATGCTATAACCAAAAAAGCTTTTCTCCAAATTGTCTGCTCAAAGGAGGTACGTCCTTATCTGGAACAACCTGTAATGCGTAAGTTCTTGAATGAAAACCTTTAAGTTTTACATCCCACGCCTATACTATGTAGGTTGGAGAGACAGTGACGATAAAGGAATGAAATATTGAAATGAAGTAAGTTAGAGGAAACGCAAGAACCCACACACACGAGGTGTTTGTAAATTCTTCAATGAATACGTTCTCTAGTGAGTGATAAGGCTGTGGGTAAAAAATAATAATAATATGAGAAGTATTACACATTTTTAATGAAACATTATTTTTTTATATATATTTCATATTTTCGTAGCCCTTAATCATAGCAAAAATCAAGCATCTGCGTAGAAATTACCAATTCTCAAGAAAAGAAATAGTATATTTATTTGATTTGACACTAATATAGTACCCAAATGATCAGACTCTAGACTAAACTTTCTTCGGTATATAAAGACTACTTCAGCTTTAAAAAATCTGAAGACGTTTAAAATGTGAAATGTTTAGGAAACCTTTACCTACATTTTTGAAAAACTATTAAGGTAAAGGCAACATATCACACTTTATTCGTGACTCTCCTGCTACACAAACAGTAATACATATCTTGCCAAAGTAAAAAAAAAAAAAAAAAAAAAACGCGACTATCCATGGTCAGTATGTGACCTTTTTCAGCAAAAGATACACTATGTGATGAAAAGTATCCAGACACCTGGTTGAAAATGATCCACAAGTTCGCAGCGCCCTCCATCAGTACTGCTGGAATTCAATATGATGTTGGCCCACCCTTAGCCTTGATGACGGCTTCCACTCTCGCAGGAATACTTACAATCAGGTGCTGGAAGGCTTCTTGGGCAATGGCAGCTCATTCCAAAACATCCCAAAGGTACTCTATAGGATTCAAGTCATGACTCTGTGTAGGCCAGCTCATTACAGGGACGTCACGGTCGTGTAACTGCTCCGCCACAGACCGTGCAGTATGAACAGGAGCTCGATCATGTTGAAAGATGCAATCGCCATCCCCGAATTGCTCTTCGACAGTGGGAAGGAAGAAGGTGCTTAAAACATCAATGTAGGCCTGCGCTGTGTGAGTGCCACGCAAAACAGCAAGGGGTGCAAGCTCCCTCCAAGAAAAACACAACTATACCATAGCACCACCAACACCTCCGAATTTTACTCTTGGCACTACACACGCTGACAGATGAAGTTCAACTGGCATTCGTCATACCCAATCTGCCATCGGATCACCTCAGTGTGCATCGTGATTCGTCACTGCACACAACGTTTTTCCAATGTTCAATCGGCCAATGTTTACGCTCCTTACACCAAGCAAGACGTCGTTTGGAATTTACCTGCGTGATATGTGGCTTATGAGGAGCCGCTCGACCACGAAATTCAAGTTTTCTTACCTCACGATTAACTGTCATAGTACTTGGAGTCGATTCCGATGCAGTTTGGAATTCCTGTGTGATGGTCTGGATAGATGGCTGCCTATTGCATTTTGCAACCCTCTTCAACTGTCTCAGTCAACTCGAGGTTGGCCTGTACGCTTTTGTGCTGTACGTGTCCTTCACATTTCCACTTCACTATCACATCAGGCACAGTGGACCTACGGATGTTTACGCGTGTGGAAATCTCGCGTACAGACTTCTGATACAAGTGACACCCAATCACCTGACCACGTTGGAAGTCCGTGAGTACCTCGGAGAACCACATTCTGCTTTCTCACGAGGTCTAATGACTACTCAAGTTGCTGATAATGAGTACCTGCAGGTAGAGGCGTTGTTGCAGACTTGTATCTGACTACCCGTAGCAGCCCTTTGTCTCAGCTAATAATGCACATAGAGCCGTCAACTACATGCAATTGAACTACCAAATCGTATGTGTAGAATGCAATAAAAATAGTAGCGACACCAGTGGCGTATTGTGAATATATCCAACGGGGTCATCTGCAAAATTTGACATGGAAACAGGTGTTGGTAGTGCCTCCATTGAAACAAGCGCACAATGAGAGAAACATTGAGAGGAAACACGTTGGCATATTTCTTCCTCTGTGGCAGCAACACGACCGATCGATCGAGGTCAAAGTCAGATGAGACGAGGGTTTCTGCATGCGGAGCCAAAAGGAAGAGTAAACACTGGTCTGAAAGGAGAGAAAAAAAACTCACTGACAGATCAAGTCGAGCATTAAAAGCGATTTATCAGAACTGTCATGTGACTGCGTTGCTAACTGGACGAAATCATGTAGCATTTTCCGCAGCCTATGTACACAATGACAGTAAGCTGCAAATTAGATTCTATGAGCATACACTGTGGAGTTGCACAGGCAAAACTATTGTTATAAACTTCAGTACCTTAAGATGATCTTAACGGTGCCGAGGAAAAGCAACATGTGTTGCTGTTACCTTTATACATGTTGTATGGTAGTTGCAACGCTTAATAGTCGGTCACTATTGTCATCATCCTACAAGTTTTGAGCACCATGAGTATACTATCTCCTAAATGTTGTTTACGAGCAATGATCCTCAATGCAGGTCTATAATACACCCAGTTGGAACTGTTGCTAACTTAGGGAAACATTGCCATAATGTTGAGTACCTTCCGTGGCAATCGATTATCCGAATCTATACACAATGAAACATATTTGGACGTTTTTTTTAAAGATACGAATCCTATTCTGAGTGATATGCTACATGCGGAACTTTGAAATATTCTACTTGCTACTATTCATGACTTCTATGATTTCTTTCTACGTTCTTGGAAACACTTTAAAAATTTGCAAAATACAGGTATTAATGAGGTATTAGAATTTTTTCGCTTAGAAAACCTCTAACACAATGTGAAATATAGCCGTAATAGTCATGGATCATAATGAGCGGAACCATTATACCAGTGTGCCTGTAGCATCTGCGATCCCTAGTTTTGTGAGACCCGATGGAGACGGAGATCTGCGCAGTATTGCTGAGTCCTTATCGTACCAACGATGTATAATTATGTTCAGATCCTGGGGAAGTGCTTTCCCGATGTCCAACAATCCAAGTTCTAACTGCTCCAGTTGTACGAATGAGAACATTATTGGCCTTGAATATTTGATAATTATCCTTAAAACTCACCGAGAACGGATAATTCATAATATACACTATAATTGTGACGTAACCACGGATAGTTGTGCTACGAGTAAGCGCTAGCACAGAAACTCCTAAGCTCCACAAGCTTATACAGGTTCAATATATGCTGTAGATCAGCCAAGGAACAGCTGTCTTTTGTTACAGATTATGTTGTCAAGCTCACCCAACTCGGAAGAAAATTCATGCACCACCACGCAACGATTATCAAATACTCAGCATGTTTCAATTCACGTAGAGTCACTTTATGAATTCGGGAAAACCATTAAGATCTGCGAGATTGCGCCACATCATTTATCTCCAGATGAGACTCAGTGAAGTGTGAAAAGAAAACTTCAACTACTTCAAAATCCATGTAAGATATGTTTCCTGAAATGGATTGTCTCAAGCGACAATAAGTGTTGTATAATGTGCAAAAACAATGGCTCAGCAACGATGAAGTTCCAGAACGGGTCGTCAAACATGGAGTTTCCAGCAAAAGTTAAACTGTGTGTAGTGGTACTACTAGCAGGTAATTCACTTTGAATTGAACCCAATGGCCCTAACATCAATGTCGACCTTTATTCCGCTCTGTTCGAACGGTTAATCATGTACTACACATAACAAATATCCTGCATCAGTGAACCGAAAACCTCACTTCAGCTACAAGATAAATATTCAATTGTTGTAAAACGCATGACAATAATCGAAATCTTGTAAAAATGACTTCAATCAACCCAACATGGAGAATATACTTTGAATGATAACCTTATTTTAATCTACTGTAATAAATAGTGGTATGGTTTGTATCTAAATATTGCATCACTGTGGCGAAGACTACCAGTAAAACTAAATAACTAACTCTATGGCTTACGGAACCCAGAGTTTCAATGCCGCGTTAAAAAAAAATCTCCACTGACTTCTATCCTTAGTTAACTGAATCCAGTTTCTACTTTATAGTTCTATCTCTGCGAGATCCATCTTAATATTGTCCTCTCATCTGCGCCTATGTGTTCCTCATGGTCGTATTCCCATTGGTCTCTTAGTCAAGACTTTGAAAGCATGTCTACTTTTTTCCATCCTAGCTACATGACCCACGCACCTAAGCTTCCTAGACTTGATAACCCTAACAATGGCTAGTAAACCGTACAAATTATCTACTTTCTCGATATGAACTTTCCGCAATTCCCGGTCCTCTTGGGTCCAAATATTTGTCTCAGGATGTTGTTCTCAAATACTTTCAATCTATGTTCTTCTCTCAAATTAAGCGACCATGTTAGACAAACATACAGTACAATATGCATGATTATCGTTTTATATATTTTAAGCTTCAAATTCCTCGACAGAATTCGCGACGACAGGAGGTTTTGAACTGAATAATAATACGGACATCCTGCTTTTAGTCGACATTTAATTTCTTCGTGAATATGATTTTCGTTTGTTAATATTGATCCTAGAAATTTGAAAGTATCCACTTTATCAAAAGTATTATTTAATATTTTAACGCATCCATAATTTGCCGTATTACGGTCCCGACGCACTTCCATGTATTTAGTTTTATCTGCATTTACTTCTAAACCCATATCCCTGCAAGCGTTTAATAAGAAATCTGTACTTCTTAATGTTCTCCTGTCATCCCCTATTAAATTTACATAAGCATATGTCATAACCTGGTAAATACTATTCACCTCTAGGCCCTGGATGCTATCTATGATTTTCCGTATATCGTATTCCAGAACAAAGTTGAATAATAATGGCGACAACGGATCTCCTTTTCTCAGGCCATTTTCGACGTGAAAGCTACTGGAAAAAAATTCCTACCCGGACTATACATTGGGATTCATTTAAGCATATTTTAATTAATCTAATTAGCTTTCTCGGTATTGCAAGTTTGGAAAGAAGGTTGTATATTGTTTCTCTCCTAATCGAGTTGTAACCCTTCTAAAATTAATAAATAGTTTATGTATCGGGGTATTGTATTCCCACTTCTTTTCCAGTATTTGGCGAATGGTAAATATTTGGTTGATAGTTGATCGGTTTCGTCTAAATCCGCACTGATAATCTACAATATTTTCATCTGCGTATGGAGTCAATCTTGCTAATAGAATATTTGTAAGGATTTTATAGGATGTTGGCAGAATAGAAATGACTCGATAATTATTACAGTCAGTTTTGTCGTCTTTCTGCGAATTGGAGAAATAATTGATTCTTTCCATTCTTGAGGCAACCCTTCATTGTTCCACAATTCTTTGCCTCAAAGTAAAATTACCTCAGCCGGAATTTCGTCTACGCTCGGAGATTTGTTTATCTTTAATTTATTTATAGCGTTTTCTACTTCTATTGGGTTGGGTTCTGGAATATACGGTTCTGCGGTGTGTATCTCCTTTTCTCCACGCACATTAATTTTTGGCTGCGTGTTCAGTAAATCATCAAAAAAATCTTTCCATGTATTTAAGAGGCTATCCATATCAGAGAGAACTGTTCCATCAGCTTTCTTTAATATATAAGAACTTGGTCATAGCCATTCTTTAATTCGCTTGTCCCCTTATACATGTCCCAGATGTTTTTATTTTTACTATTATCTTCATGTTGCTTAGTTTTAGCTTTCAGAATATCGCGTTTCTTTGTTCTAAACGTTTTGCAAGTTTCCCGCCTGATATCCGCAAAATTTTGTGTAGTTATTTCATTCGGATTTTGTAACCAGCGTAATTTTGCCTCTTTTCTCTTCTCTGCTAATTTTATGCATTCCTGGTCGAACCATAGTATGTTCCTACATATTTCCGCGTGTTCCAATTTTTCTATTGCTGAAATTTTAATGCTATCTCTAATTTCGATCCAAGTATCCTCAAGACCAGTGCACTCCGAGTCTTCTAAAACCGAGAATCTATTCGAAAATTTAATCTGGTATTTTTCTCTTACCTGGCTCTCATCTACTTTCTTTAAATTAAATCTTCGTTTTAGGACATTGGATATTTCCTTACTCAACGATAATCTCTCTTTTATTATCGCTGCTACCAGGTAGTTATCAGTATCACAATCATCTCTCTAAACGACCGGACATCAATTATGCTAGATTGTCTTCTTCTGGCTACTAAAATGTTATGAATTTTATTATGAGAATTTGCGCCTGGTGAGGTCCAAGTGTATTTATGAACTTCGCGATGTGGGAATTTTGTACTCTTAAAGATTAGGTTTTTGGATGTTACAAAATTCACGAGTCTAATACCTTTGCCATTACTTTCCTTATGCAGACTTTCGTTCCCTGTAATCAGTTTGAAAATATCCTCTCGTCCTGCATTCGCATTGAAATCCCGTAATAGAATTTTCATATGATATCGCGGGATTGATCAAATAACCGTTCCACTTCTTCGTAAAAGTTCTCTTTTATATCACCATCCTTACCTTCTGTTGGGGCATGTACACTCATGTCCAAAATTATTGTCACATGTCTATAAATATGTTGTTTTAGGAATATAATTTGATAGCGAATTCTTCCGGTTTTTCTTATAATGTTAGTATGTGTATAATCGCCAGAGATATGTATGTGGCAAATTTCATGTGAAAAGAGCAGTAAATAAGAACAATAAAATGAAAATATTACTTTCTTGTCCATTTAGCAGCATTTTGTTTTACTAATTCTAATTTTCGTATTTATAATTCTTTTCCTTTGAAATTTACCACAAATGCACATTTCTCGATTATACACATAGTATTAGTTTCAAAAGTACCCTGCAAATTCCTTATCAAATTATATTCTTACAATAAGACAGTTATAGATATGCGACAATCATTTTGGACATGAGTGTACATTTAAAAATAATACTACTCCTCGTACCTTTAAGAGTATTAATAGAAAGTCTGTCAGTAACAAATTCAGCCACTTAATGTGGTAATATTCGTTTGTGAACGAAAAACCTTGTTCCTGACTGGTGTTTTTTTATTTCCTTCCCCGTAAAAGAACGTACAATTTCGGAATTCACAGATCCATTTCCTTCCAATCTAACTTCCTGAATTCCTACTACGTCCATCCTGTATTTCTCTAACTCACTCGTTAGGGATTTTAACTCGCCTGCCCTATAAAGACTCCTAATATTCCAAGTTCCAAATCTCATGTTCATTTTCTTTTGCTGAGGTCGTGCCAAGTTATCAGTCGTTGTCCGAGGCTTTTGTGAATATTTCTGAACAAGTGCCTTTTTTACAGGATGAGGTTGTTATCCTAACCCGTACTCCAAGGCTGGAGGATCGCTCGTTGTCGTCTCTCCCCGACTGGTTATTCAGTATATTTGCAGCTAACATCTATATCAAGAGGCCTTTTCCTCGATCCGCAACCTGAGGACGCGCCATGCCATGGTGACAGGAATCCACCTTAAACGGGAAGAATGACACTGCTCGATAAAGTTCTCGAATGACAGATAAAGCCGAGCATCAAAAGCGATTTATCAGAACTGTCGTGTGACTGTGGTGCGAAATGGAAGAAATCGTGTAGCACTTTCAACTGCCTATGTCCGCAATGGCAGTAAGCTGTAAATTAGGTTATATGCACATATATTGTCGCGATGCATTGGTAAAACTACTCTTATAAACTTCACTACTTTAATATGAACCCAACGGTGCCGCTGAAATGCAACATGGGTCTCTGATACCTGGTTAGGTGTTGTATGGTAGTTCAGATGCTTAATATCCGGGCCACTACTGTCATCACGCTACTAGCTTTGAGGAGCATGAATATACTATGACCCAAATGTTGTGTACGAGACAACACGTGTGCCATCATTTCAAAAATATAATGATTGAAAGTAAAAATATTTGTCTCAGTGTACTGCGCAGAGTACCAGACAAGGTATTTCTAAAATATTCAAATTGCAAGAGGGAGTGAAGTAGCATAACGTTTGAAAGCTGTTGTTAAATGAAAGTAAGTGAAAATAGTCTGGGCGCTCTACGATAACACTGTGCAAACATCTTGCGTTTTAGTTCTTTTTTTCTGTGGTCGGGTTTTCGTTTGTTCGCTTTTTAATTATTGTACTAAACGGAAAGAAAGGAAATGTCCGTACTATGAGATTCTGCTCTTTGGTCCCCTACTGTGAGAATATGCTCTTTGGGCATATGACTCGCACCGAACATACATTCGGACCAATAATATTACCGCTTCTTAACGAAAATAATTAGTGCTTGCGATTTGTGCATAAACCATCTTCCACTTCGTTATATAATCTTAGTCTCTTTTCGTTTTACTGCTGCTCTCGTTTATTTTATTTTATTTTCTTCGTTCTTTCCTTCCTTCTTTCTTTACATATTAATGATGGGCCCCGAAGAGGAGAATGTCAAAGTAGAGACATTTCCTTTCTTTACGTTGCGTACACGAATTAAAGTGCGAAGAAACGAAAACCCGACTACAGAAAGAAAAACTAAAAGGCAAGATATTTGTTTAGTGTTATTGTAGAGTGTCCGAACTTGTTCCATTTGCTTCCATTTAGCAACATCATTCAATCGATATGCTGGTTGACTCCTCTTGTCATTTGACAATTTTGAGTAGGACTTCGTCTGGGACCCTGCGGGTGGCCCTGGGACGACACTTTTTGCTTTAATATGTTTTACATTTAAAATGAACAAACACGTGTTTTCCTGCTTTGGTATCTGTCTCACCGTTTGCGATTTCTAGGGGGTAACGGAATTTCTGGACCCCATTGTATATTCATATATCTCGCACAGTATATGCATTTGGGAAACTTTTATTATAGTTTCGTAAAAGGCGTCAGTAGTGTTTTCGATTGGTGTATAAACCGCCTTCCACTTCGATATATATTCTCGGTCTCTTCCCTTGAATGCTGCATGATAAAACAAATTAACATTTATATTTCAATTTAATTTATTTTATCATATGTGTGTTATTAACGATTTCGATGTTGGTCATGAACATTACTTGAAATTAAGTTAAATATAGATAAAGAAAAGATATTTAGTAACGGAAAAGTACTCATTCTAAATTCATGTCAGTGAAGGGAAACGAAAGCGTAATTGCAAAAATAGGTACCAATACATGCTTCTGTGAAGCAATTCATTGATACAACGAAACATGGAAGTTTCGCTATGAGTTCACGCCATGTACAATGATTTTAAACGGGATAAAACGCTTAGTTACTTGATATAATGTTGTTTCTGAATGATATATTCATTTTTAATCATATGAGCGAAGATACAATTTATTATTAATAAATTATGGATTTTACTACCTGCTTTAGGACAAAAAAACTTGCTTGTATTATGTCCACCTACTAATTAAACAACAAATGCCTATTATTTTCTAATAGTTCTTATCAAGTATAATAGAGATTATTATTATTATTGAAAAATTCATCAAATAAATCATTGACTAACATTTAAAGTAAAGCTTCCAAACTAAAGCAATATAATTAATTACGTTGTGGGATAATACACCCCATTTTTAAGGATTTGGCTTATAAAATCAAACATTCGATCGTATAGAAGTTTGCAGGAACAAGCACAAGAAATACATATATTTCTTTTCATATCCCTTTGAGATTTTTGTTTATTATAATAATATGGAAGACGTATAAAAAATAAGTTAATGACTGTGAAATTCACAAAACTGAATTAGTTCAGTATGACTGCCTAGTTTTTAAAAAACTTGGTTGAACGCCTTTGTAAAAGATGATGAACTTCCATTTTCATCTCATTTTAACATATATAGAATGGATCGTTAATCCTCTCGGGGTGGTGGTGTTATAGTTTGTGTGAATAGTAAATGGACCAGTAAAGTACACCACGAACTACCTAGAAATTGTGAAATTATATTGGTTGAAATCGATGTTACTAAAGGTATGAAAGTGATCCTTGGTCCTTTAGGCCACACAGAAACTCACCCTTAACCATCTTAGAAGCTTGCGGAGATTCTGCATTAGCAGCCCTCTCACTACGTGATGTGGTTTTAATGGGTGACTTTAATTTGTTCATTGATTGAATATCACTTGATATGGGAGTTGGTAAGTGTTGAAATGATGACTGTTTTTTTTTTTTTTTTGGATACGTTTATTCAAGGTGTGTTCTTACGTCAATATAGTATGTTCAACACGCGGGGGGATAGCAACCTAGATTATGTTGTCTTCTCTTTAAAATAAATTGACATATCTCCAAATATGATTTTTTTCTGCTGACCACGATTAATTGGATATTACATTTTGTCCTAATATACGAACATCTAGCAGAAATTCTAGTCCTGCGAAACATGTTAATAAACTGTCTAAGAAAACACCATGGGATGATGTCTGCCGTGCCTCAGATCACTTTCCATGGTGTTTGATATAAAATGGTACCATTGATGATGCTACAGAGCTTCTTACTGATAACTTTGTAACTGCTGTGGACGACTTTGTTCCTAAAATACCTCAAATGTCATCTAAGTTCCCTTCTTGGTTTGACGATGAGATTCGGTCTGCTCTGTAAAACAAGAAGCTCGCGTGGTTACCCTGGAAACAAGAACCAAACCAGTTTGTTTGCATCTAGTATGTAGCTAAGTCGTTGATACGAAAAGCTCCTACTTAGAAAACCACAATATTTATTTCTTCAACATTTCAACTTCATTTTGTTCGAGACCTAACAGTTTCTGGTCTCTCATTAATTCAAAGAGAAATAAATTTAGTATATCCATGAATGTGAACTATGCTGGGAGCACTGTTACTGGAGAACACAGAGCAGAATCGTTGAATGGTTATATTTACAGAAAGTTCTACAGCCAGACGGTACCAAATCCTCTTCCATCTTTTGAAGCTGTATGTTCGCATTCCCTATTCTCGATTTCTACCATGCCCGCTGAAGTCAATTCACTCTCGTCATCTCTACCACACCATCGTGCTCTTTGTCCCGACAATATTTATACAAACTTCCTTTGCAATACAGCCGCATCAATTGCTTATCTCATGGCTTTTTTATTTAATAGATATTTTAGAGAACGCTTTTCTCCTCAACTTTTGAAAAAGGCTAACATTATTCCAGTCTATCAATCTGGCACTAGAACTGACGTATGTTCCTATAGACCCATTCACTTCTCTGTGCGTTGTCAATTCTTTGCGAAAAAGTCATTAAGGACAGACTTTACAAGTTCATTTGAACATTGTGCACCATGGCTTCCTGCAACAGAAATCATGCCTCACCAACCCATCAGAATTTCTTATTCATGCTATAAACTGTATTTCAGAAACAACTCAACTGGATGTAATATACTTAGATTTCTCCAAAGCTTTCGACAAAATTGACACCCATATTCTTCTTTACAAGCTAGTCAAAGGGTTTAATCTTCATGAGAAATTTCTGTTTTTACTAAACTATTATTTTGCTAATCCTATTCAACGTGTTATTATACCAGATGATTCATCCAAATTTGTCCCAGTTTTTTCTGGAGTTCCCCACGGTGTTGTTCTAGGTCCACTGCTATTTCTTCTTTAAATGGATGATCTTCCTTCCTTGCTATCTTTACCATCTAACAACATTCTTATCTTTAATGATGATTCTAAAATTTTCCATAAAATCTCTATCATAAATGATGCCCTTCTACTTCAACAAATTCTTACTAAACTTAACGACTGGTTACGACTTGAAAGTTGAAACTAAACCCTCAAAAATGGTGTACTTTTAGTTTGCCTTTGAAGGAAAAATAAAATTTATCAGAAATATTCTATCTATAACAGTCCTACCGAAAGAGTCATTACACATACAAACCTCGGAGTAATGTTCGGTAGGAAACTTACATTTGCAGATCATAACTCTTTTACTGTTAAGAGTGCTATGAGAATGCTGAATGTTCTTTACAGATTTACTGAAGTTCGCGATTTAAAATCAATCAGTATTTTTTCCAAAGCTTTTGTACATCCTAAAGTCGAATATTGCTCACCGATATGAAATATAACATGTACTTCAAACTTATCCCGTTTTGATTCTGTTCTTAACTGTTTTTCTTGCCACTGGCAAACACAGAATTCCTTCTTTAAGTAGTCTCATAGAACAAGCTCCTAAACAAATTCAATATTCAGACTGCACTTACTCGTCGTATTTTGGCGGCTGTTTCTCCATAAAATTATCAATAGGAAAATTAACTCCGAATTGTTGCTCTTCGTTCTGAATTTTCTCGTACCTTCTCGCCTTGCTCGCAGTCCTACATTACTTACATATGTAACACCAAGATTATCAATTATACAACGTTCCTTATACTACAGGCTGGCATCATTGTGTAACAGTTTATTGTCAGATGTTCATATTCTTGACTCTGAAAATCATTTCAAAAACAAGTTAAAGTCTATGTGAACATGCATATATAAATATATAATTTTTAATATTTTATTTTTTTTTAATTTTTCATTCATTTTGTTATTTCTTATATACATTATTATATTGTTATTAAAATGGACATTCATCTGAACCTGAAACTTTTGTAAATAAATAAATAAATAAATGTTAGTTTTATCTATTAAGACTTTATATAATATTTTTCCACACTAAAGAACTTTAAATTTCGATATTTTTAAGTTACAGATTGCTGATTAAAATTCAAATTATAAACAAAAGTAATCAAACATTAATTTGTGATCAACAATAAAGCGTCATAGTGCAAAGTGCCAATTAGTAAATACCAACTCAAAACCATCACATTATTTAGTAGCAGCTTTGCATCATAGCTTGAAAACAGAAACTTTTAAAAGCTCGCATACCTTGAGGACTTATATAAGCCGCGTAAAACAATTCTTTGTACTACGATTTTACCGTATTTTTTATTCTTCAGAAAATGTTATTAGTGTAATTTCTTTTGCTAAAATCATATTTAAAAGTAACTATACAATTTTATACGTATTTTGTACCTAAGCTGGAAGATTTGTTCTATTTATATTTTTGGTTATTGTTATGTAATGTATTCCTAAAGCAATGATATTTTTTTTATTTTTAATTTCTTACAGGCGATTTAAACAGTTTCAGTGTTTTGTTCAAAAGAATTAGTTAAATAAACATCTATATACCGTGAATTATAAAATGAGGTTACACTGTTTGAAAGTCTCAGACCTCGATCTACAAGCTAATGTAATTTCATTGCTCTTTTCGGAATTTTAACTCTGTATCATACTATGACATCATTTGGGTGAAATTGCTTGCTAATCGGTGTACATCTTTGATAATTATGACAAATCAAAAGACGCGCTCTGCTTTAAGGTTGCCCTGAAAAAATAGGTTACAAGACATAAAATTGTAAGTATTCTTTGTGCCATCAAACCTTGAGTACGGTTCCGCCTATTTGCTTCAGTTTTCACGTATCCAGCGTTTGCATTTGGTCGTCTAGATGCAGAAGTTATAGATGAACCATATGTTCTGCTACCACAACTTGATGTTTTGTTGAGCTGAACTACTCTTAAGACCGAAGAGAAGCCCCAACGGGTAAACGAACACAACACCCATTGGGACCCTTCCTCGGACTCAAAAGTAGAAATCATGTTACTAATTTTCAAAGAATATGAAACTCAAAAATAATATTTCATTACTAAAATATCAATAAGATCATTGAATTAACCCTTAAGTACTATGGACGAAAAGAATCACGTAACTACTATGGAACGGTCTGTCAGACCGCGTTGTTGTTTCACATTTTCTGAAGAGTAGTTTAATTGCATATTTTTAAAAATGATATCCTACATATCTTAGTTACTTATAGAAAAATAAAACATAGTAATTTCACAATGTAAAAAAAGCTTTATATTTTTAAAACAATGAGAAAGAGAACACAGTCAAAATTTGCAACAATGCATTAATTGTTATTCTGAAATAGTAATTGTTGAAATATTCAATTTCTTTCTCCGTTTCTATGTAGTCAAAATAACACTAATTTAAAATGCACTGTTCTTATAGATGCACTAAGAACAAAAATTACAGTAAAAACGGAGAAAAAACATGGAATTTTAGCTTTTTTAAACTTAGAGGAAAGTACTGTTTTAGTTGTACTCTTAATTTTTTCTAGTGAAACGGTAATGAATAAAACTTATTTTTAGTTCTTATATGATGGAGAACACGTTTTGCCGGTATGGAAAGTACCGCACTAACTTTTCTGACAGCATGCACTTTCTTCAGGTAGGCACTTATATCTTTTTTATTCTGCCCCGCAAGGAAATCGGTACCCCACACCGCTGACACGAATGAATATCTTTGCTTTCCGCTTACAACTCAGTTGACAGAAGACTATGTTTTCCTTTTCAACTCCTTATGCGCGATGGTGGGAAACTCACTTTCCAGCTGTAGTATGCTCTTGATTGAAAAACTCAGCTCACGTGGCAGATGTCCGATGAACAATCTACGTTCTAAGTCCTGTTGCCAACGTTTTCATGAAATCAAGTCTTGTCATCACTACGGACTTAGCGTAGACTTCATGCAAGACATACGCATTGACATCACACGCAACATCCACCAACATAAAGAAAATTGTCAATGGCTATCGTCTTGTTCGACGACTTGATGTGTAATCTGTACATTTTTTGTCTAGAGTATCCACTCCGCCTTTACTCATGTTATAAAATGTGATTACTTCAAGTTTTTCAGTCTCTGGGTCATTATTTGATGTGTAGTGCAAGACGTGACACACAGTAAGACACCAGTAGATAACGAAAGTCAACTGATCAGCAAAATACTCACGCAACTACTATAGTACGTCTGTGAGACCGTTCGACCCCTCCAGCGCCGCGCACAGGGGATCAATTACAACACGAACTTCACAATATGTAACCATTTGCTAGACAGGAAGGTAGACGATAAGATCCACTTGTAGTAGTGAGACTGTGGAAAATATAATGATATGAAAAGTCGCAGCGGTCTGAGAGACGGTCCATAGTACTTACGGGTTAAACAGTAAATATTAATGGACGACTACAATACATTAAAAAAGTCTTATTTATCTATTGTATATTAATTTTATTTAAGTAATATTACATTTTTGTTTTTAACTGACCGGAAACAGAAATATGAAATTCCACCCAAACTAACAAAACTAAAAAACCTTCAAGTACTTCTAATATAGACTACATACATCTGAATTTAAAACTGATGTTTTGTACGCTATTCTTAATACAAGAAATAAAAAGACCTGCATTATTACCACTATATACAACAGTGAAAATATCTTTCACGATTGCTTCGATTACGTCTTGGGAATCTCGGTTTACATTTCAAGTGAAACATTATACTTGTGTTTATATAACATTTACATGCAAGCCTTATTTATTAGTGCTACTCTAAAATGACGCAAAAGAAATATCAACGCAAAAACTTAACCAGTATTACATAATTATTCCAGTCAGATAATTATCCTTCAGAATTATTTTTTGGATGTCTTAATAATAATTGTTGTACAGTGAGAGCTGAAAATTATAATGTGATCAAAAATGATTCGAACCGGGTCTCAGATACTAAATTCACATTTTAACTCAGTGTGTGTTGCAAATAGAGCTGAAACATATTACGACATGCAGACTATATTGATAATAGGAAAATGGCTAATTACAAACTCCCTACAAATCTCACGACAAACCACATCAGCGCGAAGCAGCGAGGGGAGACACTGATCGAGAAAAACCCTCAATGACAGATCTAGCAAATCATTAAAAATGATTTACTAGTACTATAGTGCGACTGCAGTGGAAGCTGGACGAAATCATGTAGAACCTTTCACAGCCTACGTCCACAATGAGTCAGCTGCGGTATGAACATATGCTGTCGAGTTGCAAGGGCCAAACTTCTGTTATAAACTTCAGCAGATTAACCTTCATATTGCCTTGGGGCTAATATGACCCCACGGGACATATATTTCATAAATAATTTCTCTGTACGATGTTTTCGGCGACGGATTACTTTAGTATTCCTCGACCTAGTCTAGTTCTTTATATAGTATTAAAAGTTAATTATCTTGAGTAACGTTGTTAATAAAAAGGTAACACTACAGACCTTAGGGTAATATTGACCCCAATTTCTAATATTATATTTTCCCATCCATTATTATTAGTTTTATTATTAATTTATTTCCTCCTATTCATGATGCCTATGATTCAACATTTGCTTGAAAACATTTGAAAAATCTGCAAAGTACAAGATTAGTATGGCATTAGGAACGTTTAACCTTAGAAAAGTTCTAATACAACGTAGAATCGAGCCGTAAACGAACGTCACACATTATAAACATCGGGTGTATTATACCAGTCTACGTGTTGGGACTAACGTCCCTGATTTCGTGACATGCGATGAAGACGTTAGATCAGGGCAGTATTGGTTTCTCCATATCGTACCCATGGTGCCAGTTATGTTAAGATTCAGCGGATGTGCTAACCCCGATGTTCAAAAAACCACGTCGTTACAGTTCCAGTTGTATAAATGTGTGGATTATTGTCCTTGTATATGACATAATTATTCCAAAAATTTATCCAGAACGGAGAACGCATATGATCCTCTAAAATGGCGGCATAATCACGGATTGTTGTGCAACCACTAAGCGCTAGCACAGCAACTCCTGAATTCGAGAAGCATACACATTTTCAAGATATGCTGTTTATCAGCAAAAGTCCAGCTATTTAAGTTTACAGATTATTTGATCTTTCTGACACAGCACTGAAAACAAATTCTTGCACAACCATACAAGGATTGTCAAAAAACTCAGCATGTTTCAGTTCTCGTAGTGTCCCCTTATGAACACGGAAAAGCCATCAAGACCTGTCGCATGTGTCACATGAGTTAGCTAGCTGAGATCCAGAGGAGAGTGAAAATGTGCTAACAACTGCTTCAAAATCGCGTAATGTACGTTTCCTGAAACCGATTGTCTCATGCGATGGTAGGTGTTGTAGAATGTGCTAAAACAATGGCTGAGCAAGGGTCAAGTACAAGAACTGGTCTTCAAAAAGTGCTGTTTGGAGCAAATGTTGTATTATGTTTGTAGTGGTAGTAGGAGCAGGTAATTAACTTTAAATTTGAACCCAACAGTCCTACCATCAAGGTCGACCTTTACTGCGATCAGCTGTAAGAGACAAATAATGCACTACATCAAACAAATACCCTGAGTCGGTGAACCAAAAACCGCACCACTACAATAAGATAAATATTCTGCGCTTTAAAAACGCAGGAGATTCGTCGAATTAGTAGGAAAAGGAGCAGTACACTGCACTCAAAGCGGTCGTGATGTGGTGGAAGATTTACCTCGCTTTGATCGAAAATCAACGTCTTCACTAAACTTAACATCGCTAAATTAAACGAAATGGTGATTAAAATCATCGTTTAAATCTAGAGAGATAGTCGCTGAAATTATTGTGTCTCACGAATCCATTCGTACCATTTGAAACTGTAGCTTAACATGAAACATGTTGCTGCTCCACTAGTGTCGAAAGATATGGATGTTTTGGGAAGACTCAATAGCGTAAGGGTTGCTGAGGACATGCTACAAAGAGTCAATTCCGAACCCACATTCATACAACGCATTGTAACTGATGATGAGACATTAGTGTACGAGTTTGACATGCAAACTGGTCCACAAGCTTTAGCATGGTGCCTTTCAATTGTGCCGAAACCGAAAATGGCTCCTCGAAGTCGACGAAAAGTGAAGGTTATGTAGACAGCTTTTTTTTTTTTTTTGATTATCGCGGTGTTGTTCGCCTGGCATTCTTGCCAGAAGCAGTGACAGTAATCAAAAATAATTACCTAGGCGTTACGTGGCGCTTGAGAGCCCAAATTCATCGAAAACGACCAAATTTGTGGAAAGAAAACTCATGGATTTGCACTTCAGTAACGGACCATCTCACAAGGTTATCATTGTGGACGAATTTAGGGCCCAGAAGTAAACAAAACTTTTCGAACAAGCACCAAATCCACCTGATCTGTCCCCGGCAGACGTATTTCTTTTTCCAAAACTTCGAAGCATCCGTTTTCAGTCGGTAGAATACATCAAATATAATTCGTGGTGAGTACTGAGGTCAATTCCGGAAAATGCGTTTCAAAAATGTTTTAATGATTGGATACATCTTTGGCATAAGTGTATTGTTTCGAACGTTGATTACTGTGAAAGCGATACAATAAATTTGAATGAATAATGAAAATTTTGTGTTTAATTCACCAACTACCGGTAATTTCTTGACAGAATATCTTTTTATATCCATGTATATTTTACGTAATATCCAGTTATATCTGTAAAGAGATTATGTAATATTTTATCAGATTTAAAACTTTTCTTTAACATTCGATATTTTTAAGTTACAGGTACTTGATTGAAATTCGAGTGTGTCAAAAGAAAGAAAACATGCATCGATTAGTAAAGTATAATAACGCGTCATACTGGGTAGTAGCAAAGTAGTAAATACGAACAAAAATCTACAGTCAGGATGTAATATATTATATTGATCCTACATGAGAGAGGAGAATATGTTGATTGCTTCTAGTGTCAAATTTACTTTCATATATTTTGGTAAAAGTATTATATCCAGTGATACTTAAATAAACAGTGCCTTATTATTTTTTTCACTCAATGATCTAGTGCTTTTCTCCTCATGTATACTATAACCAATGTGCAAATTTCAAACAAAAAAATACGTTGGATTATTTCTTCATTTCCTCCACAGCCGTTTGAGGTTCAACAATGATATCAATAAAATTTACTGGCTTACAACAACTACGAAAAAGACATTATCAACCATCGCCAACGATCGTTGACTAACGAAGATTAATGAAGACAGTCATTTCTGGATAAAAAGAGCCACAACACCGCAGAAAGCTTCTATCTCTACCGAGAGTACTCACCTCCACTCTCTAGGACACCTGGTTTCTAAGAGCTTCTTTGCTAGAAAGTCTCTTTGCAAACACCTTACCAGTCTCTAGGACGCCTGGTTTTTGTGGTTTGTCTTCCTCTCCAGGAAACTGAGTCTTAAACGTACAAAAAGACGCATTGCACAAAAGAGCCTTGGATTCTATCACCATAGGACACCCTGTCTCTGACTTCCTATGAACTAACCAACAAAATACCAAATATCTAAAAGTAACTTAGTATTTGATCTGTAATTATCTTTATGTTCATACGGGGACATTTTATAATAAAAATGGATTGGGAAAGTCGAAGATTCACGTGTACTATTTTTAACCTTTACCCTAAAGCCAAACATCTACAATATACGTGAATTATAATTATATTGTAATGCACAATAATAAGT
The DNA here is from genome assembly GCF_964235325.1 of Thermobia domestica. NCBI lineage: Eukaryota > Metazoa > Arthropoda > Insecta > Zygentoma > Lepismatidae > Thermobia > Thermobia domestica. The sequence continues at coordinate 107,730,755 of NC_137470.1, forward strand.
GTTGAATCTACCAAATGTTGTGTTTCTCCTCTGTTTAAGGATAGCAAAGAACGATAGCTTGTCTGCCTCTCTTCTTCTCCTCTTACTCAGTGGTTGATGGAAGAAGGCAAAGTAATTTCGCGACCAAGAAACAGCAGGAAAGGAGGCAAAAAGGCTTTGAAGAAAAGTACAGCGCCATAACTAGACGCCTAAATATTTAGTTTCATATTTTCCTCATTTACTAAATCTCGTGCTCAGAGTGGGATCGTAAAGATGTAGTAATTCTTCCGTTACATAAAACAATGAAACGCATAGAACTGCGGAGTTCTGCAGAATTTATAGTATCATCGACAATTTGAAAAATAACGTATATAGGTCATTCGCAGGACGTACCAATTTCCGTCACAGGGAATAAAATAGTTCCAAAAATTGATACATATATATTTTAGCTGGTGATTCATGTGCTTTTGTTTATCGTGCACATAAAATGTGGCGTTACTTTGAAATACTTTTTTAAAATAATATATTTATTGCAACGTATCATTTGTGTTACTAGTGCTCCGACTATTCTTCTATATTTTCAAATTATTATAGCTGTAACTTCTAGTTCTATATTTATAGTATAAGTCTTTCATCATCCGGTTCTCCTTTGTGGCTAAGCGGTTAGGGTTCGCGCCTTTTGCGTGGGAGTCCCGGGTTCAATTCCCGGCGGAGCTCATGTGGTTCGGATTCCACCTTAATCAGGAGGTCCACGTCACATATAGCCTCGCTACTGAGCGGGACGTTAAACTCAAAATCAACTCAACTCAACTCTTTCATCATCCAGTATAATCCCTGATATCTCTCCACTGACTACCACTTCTACAGACATCTATATTACTTCTTGGGAGAAAATACCTTCCCTGACGATAGAGCGGTACAATATGTGTTTCAAGGTTACCAGGTCTCGTACAATTGCTATTGCTGATTCTGATTAAGGTACGGTGGTGTAATACTATAACGAGTTTATGTGTGACTATTACAATTATGTGTGTCTCGAGAAGGAGTATAATTCCACTGCTAACAAAAAAATACAATAGATACACTGTGATAAATGTAATTTCATACTTTTTATATATAGTACAAATGTAAATAGATAAATAAACTCTTGGAGTGGAATAAGAACTATAAATTGTTTGAGGTTGACAATAAAAACATTGTATTTAACGCCACAGAAACTCATTATTCTTGACCCTGCAAGTACCAGGTTATCATAAAAATAAGTATCGCTGTTCAGAGAACTCTCGAGACGTAACCACTTGACAGAATGCAACCAAACTTCATAGGAGTATATTTGGGAACATGCAGAAGCGATTGGTCTGGAAAACAAAACTAGTTCCAATCTTCGCCACAAAAGATAATTGTGGCGCTGTACGACGCCAAGTAAGTGCAGCTTGGAAGGAAAACGTCACTAATGATGCTAAATGATAAGAAAGACAGCAATTTCCTCTCATGTGGGTCTTGTTGCATTGATCGCCAATGCAATTAATACCGCGTGGTCAGTGGGGAATTTGCCTGGGGCTTTTGGGCTGAAGTTCCCCTTAATTCCGGGACGAGCATCGGTATCTGCGGACGCAACTGATGTTTTATTGTTACCTTGTAAGGATACCCATGCAGCAGTTTGCGAAGAATTTTCCACACAGTTGCATAGGGCATGTTCAGATGTTTTTACACTGCCTTCCCACCTACCACGATAATGTTACCCTCGGATTTCTCCACGACGGCATTGATTTCTCTACGAACATTTAGAACTCCTTGCTGTGTTATGGTCCGCGGTGGCTCAGTGGTAGAGCGTTCACCTCCGGTACTTGGGGTCCCTAATTCGATCCCAGCTCGCACCAAGTGAACTTTGTGGTGGACAAACACCGTGTGAGAGGGTGTCCTCCCATTTTCTTCATTCCACCATTTCAGTCATAATTTCATCATCACCGTCTCCTTTAGCCTAGCCGGCATAATCATGGAACGTAAAACTCATAGACTTTCCTCCTGTGTTACACTCTTACTACATCTTCCTGGTCTCAACCCTAACATGCCGGTCTCTTCAAATGTTCACACTATTTTTTTAACGTACATTATGTAATGGGACGACAACGTGACCCCTATCGTGGAGATATTCACGAATGGTACCAGCATTATTGTTCAACGTAAAGTTTTATTAACAAGGATCTTTCTGGCAACTTTAATAACACGGTTGCTCTCTTGGTATCCTATTCGCAACTTGGTCTTGACCTACAGAACAACTGAGGTGGTTACTCAGGCCAGCATATGTTTCAGTGATACGGGTTCGAGCCCCATATGGGCCAGAAGTGAACTGCTCTAACCTTGCTAATGTCCGGTGTTGGCTTATTTCTTCTTCCCAAAGGTTTTCCGTTGTATTCAATGGGTCCCGGGTTCGGTTTCGGTCAAGACACATGAGTCGGATGTCATGTTAACCTGTAGGTCCCATCCATAGAAAGTTATCATAATCTAATACGGTACTAGTCACCATGGGTTCTCCTTGCCTAAGGACTTTTACGTCTAAGACCTGCCTTCGGACAGAATCCCACATCACCATCATCACACATCACTACTACACAGGGTTGTTAATCGGAGTACAAATCAATGCTACGCAGGCCCCTTATCTAAGGGGGTCTAGGAGGGCCGGCTCTCATAATTTTTACCGGCCCCCTAAAATTTCACCGTAGGCTTGCAAATAAATTATAGTGTGGCGATGAACTATAGTATGGTTGGATCGGGTCCCCCTAACTTCTACCGCCCCCTCCTAAATGTTTGGGGTGGCTACCGGTCTGATGTTACGCGTCGAACGGGGGCTAAATTACGTCTTTGTTTCACTGAACATCAATGATATCATTTGTCTTCCATACTGCACTTACCGTACTTAACACCAAACAGCAACACAATAGCCTCTGAAAGTGAGATTTGACACCAATCTTTTAATGAAATTTTGAAGGGAGCTTGTAGTTTATGAGCATAAGAAAGACTAACATTTAACTTTGCTTTTGTAAGGTATCCAAGAATTTTAAGCAAGCGCTTTAGCCTAAAATTCCCTCGTAAATTCGCCACAGACCAGGGGGTATTAATAGCATTGGTTATCCATACCACGAGACTCATACGGGAGGTAATTACAGCCTTTCTTATCGTTTAGCATCGCTAGTCTCGTTTTCCTTCTACGCTGCACTTACTTGGCGTTGTACAGCGAAACAATTACATCTGGTGTTGAAAATTGGAACTAATTTTGTGTTATATACCGATCGCTTCTACAGGTTCCGAAATATACTGCTACCAAGTTTGGTTGTATTCTGTCAAGTGGTTACGTCTTTAGAGTTCTCTGAACAGCGATTCTTATTTTATGATAACCTGGTAGTTGCTTATCCTCTAAGACACTGCTTTTTTTTATAAGAACGTCTCTTTGCTAATAAGTGTGTGAAAATCAGTGATTGATCATTAATATTGCTGTGATTACATAATAACAGTGATATTAGTTTTGCATGAGTTATAAGATTACATTTTTAATACGTTTATATTTAAGTTGAATTGGCGTATTCTGCACTTGTTGCTACACTGACATAAATGGTCCCTCCACGCATGCCCACTTCATAATGAAAAAATCGTATCTATGGATTTCGCTAGCACTCTTCAATAATCTCTGACACTCCAACACCACTATTGTTTTAATGTCCTTTGCTTTCATTAATCTTTCTTCTTCATAATAAAATAATAATGTTGGATGTTAAATTGCAGATTTAATTTCATTTATTTCACAGAAGTAGGTGGTATGAGATAAGTTTTGAGTACTGCAGGCAGTATTGCTCTATTCGTTCTATGGATCTTGGAAACAATAATTGTCAATGTTCTTTGGTATCAGTAGCTTATTCATGATTTCTCCCGTCCGTGACATTTCGTTTTTAAGTATTCTATGTGCCATCAAACCCTTAATAGGTTTCTACTTAGTTGCTCACTTTTTTTATATATCTAGCTTTTGCATTTCGTCACCTAGATGAAAGAAAGAAGAATCACGTGTTTCGCAACCATAATTTCATAATGTGTAGAAAAGTTCAGACTCTTTAAGGATGGCAAATAGTGAACAAATCCACTATTTGTCATACTTCCACGGACCCAAAAGAACAAAGTGATGTTACTAGTTTTTAAACAATCTGAAGCTCAAAAATCGTATATCATTAATGAAAAAAATAATAAGATCAACAAACTAAATAATAAATATCAATGCACAAAAGCAATAGTTTAAAATATTTTATTAATCTATTGATTATTTCGTTTTTAGGTAACATTATAATCTTCTTATTAACTAGCTTGGAACATGAACATGAACCAGTACTCATCTCAGGCCCCGTGTCGCCAATAGGCGACAAAAAGTGCCCATTTATATAAAAAAAATATTTCGCAAGAACCGATGGATAAGTTTGCTTCATTACTGATTGCCCCTTTAGTCCATAGATGGAACTTGAGGCTGACGAGGAAATTTCCGTCTGCATTTGTTCTGGCGCGCTTGAGCAGTGATTGCGTGAAGAGAAGATGGCAGAAAGTCCAAAAAAGAAAGGTTGACAACGAAATGGCGGTATGTGTCCCATTATATTTTGTCAGGTGCAGTTTTATTTTGTAATTTTATTGCCAAATATATCACAGAGCACAGTAAGCTCAAATAGGGTGCTCCACCACTCGTTAGGTGCATGCTAGAGTTTGGTAAATATTGATGTCGCTTATAGGCAACATCGGGTTTCAGTGTGTTCGTAGGTTGTAAATTATGTGGTGGAAAGTTACTTCAGACAAAAGACTGTTTGAAGTTTGTAAGCTTGTTGCCACTGCATTTACAGCAATGGGATAAACTATTACCAAATAACTAAATAAAAAACTTCACAGTTGTTTTTTGCAATCTGAAACGATGTGGAGAAGCATTTTTCATTTCATGAATGAAGCTGAAGTTATTGAATTGCTGATTAAAGCAATTGGAGATGCGTTTCTATACTGTTGATTTATTGCTGGGTTCCCAGGGAATTGATATTCATAACTTATCTTTAATTACAAGAATTCATAACTCAATAAAGCATAGTAAACACTCGATTATACGAAGATTGATCGAAAAGTAATTCAAAAGAATTAACTGAAAAATGTTCCAAGAAAGACGGAATCCATATCATGTCAAACACCCAAAAGCAATAAGAAACTACAATTCGTCCATGGGTGGCGTAGACTTTCTTCAGAGACTTATTAAGTACTACAGGATATCTTCTAGAACTAAACGATGGACTGTACGTGTGATGGTGCATTTGACTCATTATGCTCTTGCTGCAAGCTTTATGTACAAAAAGTAAAGATATTTTAGATTACTTATGACATTCAAGTGAGTGTTTCTGAGGATATGGTACTCTACATAAGAAGGTAATTTCCCTGAAACCAATACAGACAGTGAACTGGAAAATACCATCGAACACAATAAGAAATGTAAAGCCACATCCATTTGATTATGCTCGCAAGAGCAATGCGTCACACCCTCCAGAATGTTCTGATTCACCAAGAAATCACAGATGTCGCTTTCCTGGCTGTACAAACAAAAAAGCAAGAATAAAATGCTCCAAGTGTAAAGTGTTTTTGTGCCTTGTGCCCGGTAGAAATTGCTTCAAACTTTATCATCAAATCTCAGTAGCAGTCTGAAAAAATAGTAACTTTGATTCGGATGAGAGTTTATAGTATAATATGAATGTTATTGAGTGAGTACTTATTATTATTATTATTATTATTATTATTATTATTATTATTATTATTATTATTATTATTATTATTATTATTAAAAAACTACAACATATATGCACCTAACAATGTAGTAAAATATGAAGTTTTAAAGAACAAAAATGTACATCAATTTGCTGTAAAATAAAGCAGTAATTTGGAAGAAAATACAATTAATGGTTCGAAATTTAACATATAAAATAAGGTGTATCTGAGACCCCATGTCGCCTAGAGGCAACATTCACCTAGAGGACAACTAACAAAGATACGAAAAAATAACTGAAAATTGACTAACAGGGCACACAAATTATGGTAATTATATTATTGGAAAATAAAATTTGTTCCGAAACTTTTTCTTGGCCCGAGGAGGTTAAGACACTCAAAAGCTTGAAGCACTTCTAGTATTGACCACATATTCCTGAATATAAAAATGATATTTTGTGAACAAGTACCTGAGATAAGAAAATCTGCATATTTTTCACAGCATACAACGAAGGTAATGTTCTTCACGATTGGGTAGAATTTTGTTTTTGTCTTGGAAATTTCAGTCTACATTTTAAGTGATATAGTTCACTTGTCCTTTTATGAGATCTAGATATAAGCGTTATTTATTCCTGCTACTGCAAAATGAATCAAAACATAGAAACAAATTAAAACATACTATTCCTTTCATACAGTTATTCAGAAGAATTATTATCTGGATGACACGTTAAGAATTACTTTACATCCAGAGCTAATAATGGAAACGTGACAAAAATATTTTATATTCCGGGAATAAATATACGTTTAATTTTTGGTGTATTGGGATGAGAACCAAAATATATTTGGAAGTATAGATTATATTCAAAGTAAGAAAATTGCATTTAAAAGATTGGCTTCCAAACTCACAATAAGTTAACTTTATTTTAGGAGTTTATATATCACCGTGCGTGAATATAGGAACCTTTAATCTTGTTCCGCATATTTCCTTCAGTTTTCACATTTCTAGCGTTTGCATTTCATCATATGCAGAAGGTACAGAGGAATCACATGCTCAGCATGCAGAACTTATATTGGTTTGAGCTTTACAACTCCTTATACCGAAGAAACTCCTCCAACGTGTGAACGAACACAACACTCATTGGAATCCCTCCTCAGACTCAAAACTAGAAATTGCTATTAATTATCAAACAATCTGAAACCCAAAGATAATAAAAATAAATTAGATCAATTAATTAAATAATAAATGTCAATGGACAACACGATACATTATTTTTTATTTACCTATTGTGTATTAATTCTGCTTAAGGAACTAAAATGACTAACTCTATGGCCTATGTAATCGGGAGGTTAATTGCCGCGTTCACAAGAAATCTTTACTGACAATCATGGCAAATTTAATTAAGTGTATAATCTATTTAAAACTTGCATACCATTCGAATGGAAACCCAAGGCAGAATGAAACTGCGCAGCATGTAAAGAACTCCGTAATTTCGCAATGTGGAAAGGTAGACAACAACTAAGTATATTGAAACACCAGCTGTGTCTAGTGATGTAACATCGAGGATTCAGCATCAAGAGTTTTGGGGCCCTGTTGATACTCTTTGTATTTAGGTAATGAAAAATGAGATGTTAGCTATAGTGATTTTGTGCTTTACATAAACTTTGTGAAAAGCTTTTACAATTTTTCGACCTAGTGAGGAATGGATATTACTTTCACTGGAGTCTCAAAAAATCACGGGATGCATGTACGGACAAATTTCTATCATCTCATGATAATTCCTGATATTGACAGCAGGATAAGTTTTGTGGAACATAGCAGTAATACACATGAATTGTTAATCATCTTATATCAAGATAGCTGTTAAATACAATATGCATGTCCAATGGATTTAATGAGTATTAAATGTAGAAACATTTTTTTTTGTCTAACTCGAAAACTGGTAATACAGAATATTTTTGTTAATATATTATACAATACAGGGTCCATCAGACTTAATGACGTAGCTAGGTTCTTTCTGTTAAGAGGGAGGGGAGGAATGTGTAAACTTAAGACGTATTTATTTCGATAAATAGATTGAAAATCTAGACCTCATGTTTATTTTTAAGTACTTCGCTGAATTGATAACCCCCATTGTGTTTTCTCACAATACCTTTTAATTAGTAAAACGTATGTTGTGTTTGATCGGTTTTAGTTTTTGTTCATAATATTTTATACTTCTTCAAAGGAGTTGATTTGAACCAAGGCCAAGTAGGAAACACTATACATTCATGGATCTTACATACATACACCCCCATACAAGGGAGCCGATCCTGGGGGGCCCGGGTTCCCCAAAGCTCATAGTGAGGTATGTAAGCGTAAGTATCCTGCATTTCCGGTTACCAGCATGAAAGTTTGCCATTTTGTTACATGTCCAATCAAGGTTGGAAAATTACCGGGAGACAGTTCGTAAAATCGTTATGGTCGACACTGGACACCATATTGGAAAATGGCTAAGTTCTAGCAAATTAATCTAAATATTTACATGAAAGCTTTAGAAAACACTTTTCTTCTTCTCCAGTCTGTTGCCAAACAGAATAAGAAACAGTTAATAGCAAACATTTTCCGATTCTAGTCATTTAACCCTTTGAGGACCGATGGAACAGATCTGTACCATAACGTCGACCTTTGGAGTTTGCCTTATAACTCTCTAGTTAAGCTTTTCACACCGGGTTTTTTGAATTTATTCGAGCGTGAAAGCGTCAAAGAACGTTTTTCATGGGCACTTTCCAGTCATGCGTCCGTTGTCTACGGAAGAAAAAATTGGGTAAATTTTAGAGCTTTTTGGGGGGAATTTTTTGACACTTCCTAGTTATTCTAAGATCATGGTTCGTACCTCGTTGTGTTCGTAATGAAGCACTGTTTCCAACTGTACTATTACAATTTCCCTATTGTGTATCAGAAGCGAGAAATCTCGTCCAAATTGAAAAAATGAGATTTTTTCAGGAAGAAATTCCCTTTTTCGGGATTTCATCCCTCAGGGACACGTTAGGGACATGTGAGTGGTACCATTTGAAAGCTACTCTAATTTGACACGAAAATTATGATCCTCGGATAAATAGGGACGTGTCAGGGATTTTTTTGTTTTTCCCTTAAAGTAGTACGGGTTATGCTTTGCACGTGGGGGAATTTTCTTTACCGCCTTTAGTTTTCAAGATATGAGATTGATATTTTCCACAGATATTACATACACCATGTAGTATGTTTTAGGCAATTTTGAGATCCAAGCGTTAACACAGGGTGACTTTTTCTGACAAAATTTCCATTTGGAGGTAATTTTCCGTCCACAGGCACATGGTACCCACATGCGAGTGGTAACACTCAAGAGGTTGATTCATTCCAAAGACAACAAGGTACGATTCATGTTCCTACGAAGAATAGTCTTTATATTGGAGTTCATTGAAAAAACAATTGACTGACAATGTATTATTGAGGGAAATTGGTAAATCGGCTAGAGCATCTACACTAATTTTGGGGAGACCATTCTTCATATCTCATTCTATTCACTATAAAGCAAAGTTTGTTTTGGTACCACTTGCACGTTCGTGTCATGTACCATTTGCATGTTTAAGGGGAGATATTGGTACCATTTTTTTGTAATTTCCTTTTTTCCCAATTTGGGCGCGAATTTCCCACCTTAGATACAAAATAAGGAAGTTTGACTAGTACAGTTGGAAACGCAGTTTCATTACAAAACAACGAGGTATGAACCATGATCCTACGATAAATAGTCTCGTTGTAATAGCTGCTTGACTGAAACTCTAAAATTTACCTAAAAAGGCAAGGTCTCATAAGGGTTAACTGCATGAATGGCCTCCCCGGTCATCCGACCTCACTGTGAGTTTTTATTGTAGACGTGTTGTATATCAAGTACAAATTAATATAGTTTATCATTCTACAACTTTAATACGTTTGCTACAATGTTACATATCTACATAACTCATACACTTTCACATTTAAGAAAAAAGTTCAGCTGCTGTGTTCATAGTGATATCATGGTGAGCATTGTCCTTCATATTTGCAAAGCAACGTACAGACGAGGCTGTTCTTAAGTAGCATAACAAGTACATTTCCCAGTACAGCGCAGTTTGCAACGGCATGTCACTAGTTGCCGACTGTTATTAGACATACTCCTCAACGTAGTCCACACAGGTTGGTAACCGAGTCCGTCATCTGTTTCCTTCCAACCCCAGTTCAAAGGTTCAACATCATGCACATCCTTTTCGAGGCACTGTCACCAGATCTTGCACTGAAGAGTTGCTCTTCTTGTATGGAGATTCAATGCGTCTTCGGTTGGAGGTATTCTGTCTATTGTGCGATTTTTCTTGCGGAATAGAATAGGTCTGGTTTCGCTGACTTCCTCGCAAGTACTTGATCTGTCGTACATGAGCGTCACAAATCGCTGGATTAGCATGCGAGATTGGTAGCTTACAACATCGTGAGAATGAACGACTGATATTTCCCGGAAAGCTGTATCCATTTCTTTAAACGCCATCCACGTATAACATGCATAACATGCACTTGTCTTGCCAACGCCAAGGAAGGCTGACACTGTGTAACAGCCCGTAAAACTGTGAAAAAACGGCGGCAAATCTATTGTTCCAGTCGGTAAGTTCGTGCACATGGTGTGTATAGGAATGAAACGTTGCATTTTTGCAGAATCACAATCAATCCATAGTTGCTCCAGAGTGGGTGACAGATGCAGAAATGCAAAGAGAGCGATAACAACAACAACATCGGAGTCAACTGTACGAACTGTAATATTTTTGTGTCCTTTCTCGGCGGCATGACGGACGTGCAGAAGGATTCTTCCATCAGCTTCTATGTGGGATGAGGGAGAAATACCAGTAATATCTAAGCCTGAGGAAGAGGATAAGACTTGATTTCCTCTTGTGCAGAATATTCCTCTTTCTGAAATATCAGCTGCAGTTATTGTTTCGGGGAAGTAATGAAATAGTCTTTCCTTGTTATCATCGTTTGCAAGGAACTTCTGGATTTTTTTGGAAGCGGTCCCGTTGGCTTGACAACAAAACGGTCGCCCTGCCCAAGCTTCTGACGCGTCTGTGTTTTCAAGCTCTTTTCAATGTAGCAGTCAAAGACCACGTCTAAGCGTTTAGTGTCTCGAAGTGTGAAAGAAACCCAGTTATTCACAACTGCGGCATATTATGCAAATGTTTTCGCTGCTCTGGTTGCAGTTTGTGTACCTGCATCGCTCCATCGACGACAAGACAAGAGGAATGGGTGATGATAGTACTTGTAGACCCATCGAATTTTTCAAAATATCTGATTAGAGGTAGGAAGTCTCAGATATCCAAATTCAGATATTGATGAAGGATAAGTTGTGTTCTGATTAGAAAAGAATTTTCTGATATCGCCCTCGCTTTCCTGAGATGCTATGAACATTTTGCAGAACAGATTATAATCTTTGTGTGTACTAGCAAGTTTCATCTTATCTTTGCAACGAACTTTCAACGAGCTACAGATGAGGAGCTGCATATTAACTTTCTTTATAACATCGAGTATGGACTGCTTGCATGTCATTAGACGGTTATAAGCGAAGTCCTCATACATTTTGGTTCCTGTGGTACCTGCGATGCGGACAGACTGGCACGAATCTTCTGGCGCCATACGTCTGGTGAACCCAACTGTAGACAGATGCTCTTCTTCAAAAGGATTACCAGTATCACGAAGTACATCAATTAGGTTCTTCACATGTGTCCTGTACTTGCTTTGGAATGCATCCGTGTTCTTGTGGTGTGATCTCGATACGTGCAACTCAGCAGATTAGCTGTCTTCATACTCAGTCAGTAAACGAGCGATTTCGGGACAACTGACTATTTTCTTCAAAAGAGTAAATGGCTTATCGGAAGCTCCCCATAGAGAACCACTTTCTTTTATCAGTTTGTTGTTCTTTTCGTGAAGCTGGTCGTCTGACATACGTGAAAAGTGCCGGTAATATTTCCTACTGGTGAAATGTCCCTTAGAGAATTCCTTAAATACGTAAGGATGATGAACTGGAAGTTGCTTCAGAGTATGAAGAAAGACTGAAAACCATCGCCCGTAGTGTACGTGGTCCAAAGCTAAGTATCAAGGACACATGGACTGGAGTACTTCTACATAAAGCATGAAATTACCATCAAGCACAGTTTTCGCAAACAGTAACAACAGTGCTTCTAGCTCCATAACCGTAACCCAGTATTGGAATTGAGCCGAGTGCTGCCTCTGCTGGAATATCCATATTGCTATATTACTAGTTTCGGAAGCATCATGATTGGAAGACTCGTAGGCCTCGTACAGTAGGGCGTGTAAGGCAGCAATTGTGACTTCATGGGCGTACCTGGCACGTTTCACGTGAGATGCTGTAAGGAGCGCATCAGCTGGACCGGGCGTTGTTACTTCAGCTTGAACAAGTACACTGCTCCACAAAACTTAAGCAACCCGAGAGAACGTGGTATAAATGACGTGTGGGGCCCATTCAACACTGGTTAGTGGCATGCACATACACAGAGACACACAAGCAAGGCGAGCACCCACTCTATCGCATAAGTAACACCGTTGCAAGCGCGGTGAACAAATTATGCCATGAGGCGTACACTACAGCCCAGTAGTGTCCGAATCTCCAAGCATTGAGTTAGCGGTTCTTGTGTAGTTTACACACCTTGCAATGGCTGGTAGACGACATTTGAGTGACTTTGACCGCGGGCGAATAATTGGATGGTTGGAATTGAGCCGATCGCAAGTGGAAGTGGCGCAGGAATGTCGTGTCAACGTGAACAAAAATGTCGAGGCTGTGGAGTGGCTTCCAAAATAGAGGTGAAGTCAGTAGACGTCATGGAGGAGGCCGTTCGAAGTAGACGTCGGCCGTCGATGACCGATTTCTCACATTTTCTGCCAAACGTAACCGTCAAGCTTCATGCTCTCAACTGGCCATTGAGTTGTTTCAGGCTACAGGACAACGCATGAGTCGTGAAATTGTTCGTCGGCGGCTCAATACAGCAGGGCTGTATGCAAGAAGTTCTGTGCTGTGTGTGCAATTGAAACTGGAGCACAAACGTGCGCGTTACACATGGTGTCAGGAACATGATGCATGGGGGGACACCAGTGGGCGCGTGTCATGTTCTCCGGTGAGTCGAGATTCAGCCTGTCGTCTGATTCTGGTCGGACTTTAGTGTGGAGAGAGCCAGGAACATGCTATCATCCAAACTTCATTGCTGAACGGCCTTCCTATGGCGGTGGTTCCATTATAGTGTGGGGTGGAATTAAGTTGGATGGGAAAACGGACCTCCATATTGTGCAACATGGCATTTTGACAGCACAACGGTACCGGGATGAAATTCTCAATACACATGTGCGCAATTTCCGCGGAACATTTGACCCAAACTTCCTGTTCATGGATGACAATGCCCGCCCACACCGTGCACATCTTGTCTCCGAGTATCTGGAGAGCGAAGACATTACGCGTTTTGCATGGCCTACATATTCGCCGGACTTGCATCCCATCGAGCATGTGTGGGATGCTCTTGGGCGGCGAATAGTGCAGCACAGTCCACCAGCACGCACTCTCCCTGACCTGCAAACAGCTCTCCTGAAGGAGTGGCGCCATCTGCCGCAAGACTTGATCAACACTGATTTGCAGCATGGAGGCCAGATGTCGTGCCTGTATAGCTGTTCGTGGTGGTCTCACGCCATATTGACTGGCTGTGCCCTCTCACAATCCAGCTTTACCTGTTGAGGTATCGTTGTGCTAAACTTTTTGGTCACTCTGTACATCCTAACTGTATTATTCTTCTTCGCTTGTGTTGCATTGTGCATCTGGACCATGTGTTAGTTCATTATACTTGGTAGAGTGATAGTGTCGTTTTATTTTCTGCCACTTTCTTCGAGTTGCTTAAGTTTTGTGGAGCAGTGTACATGCAGCACTGTGACAACGCTAGATGGGAAGAAGGGGGCAAGTGCCCTCTGGTGGCATCGTGAACCATTCTCGTAGCCATCGCAGAAATGTAGGGGTGCGCTAGATGTTAGGGGGCCCGATCCAACCATATTAACTGTAATATCTGCTCTTGCATGCCTACCGCGAAAACTTTAGGGGGGCAGTAGAAATTTAGGGGGTGGTCCCCCTTGACCCCCGTTGATACGGGCCTGTCGTGAGCCCCCTTTCCAGAGATGTTGACTTGATATATAGGTCAAGCGCTACAATAGTCTTATTTTTGGTGTACACAAAATAACTGCTCCCCCCAGAATGCCTGTGCCCTTTCACTAGCCCCCTCAAGAAACGAAAGCTATTGCCGTTATTGTCTAGCAGTTTACAGTCTTCTATAGTCGTTTTGCTTATGAATTTGAGCCCAAAGCCGATGTAAATCGGATAAAATTGGGGGAACTTGTGAAAAGTAGGCCATTTTCCAAGATGGCGCCCAGAGGCACACGAAACATATTGAGAAGCTGTCTCCCGGCTTTTTTCTCATTTACATGTCACGTTAAACACTCTGACCAAATTTCATGCTTGTAACCGGAAATGCACGATCCATAGAAATTATTGCACTTACGGACTGCACTATCATCTGGGCCCCCTATTGTATTTATGAATATACAGTATTTGGCATAATTTGAATGCAATTTGTCTTAAATTCTCATATATATACCTCCTGCATCTGAATGTGCCCAAAATTTACAGAGAAATCGGCGCCCTTGCCCCATATATATATATATATATATATATATATATATATATATATATAAGAACTGACAAAGAGCTACATGAAATGACATAAAATAAAGGGGTACTTAGGGTTGACGGGGAAAGTCGAAATTTGGCATAATTGTAGCTTTCCGGGACTAACCCACAGGAAAATTGTCAAGACTGAATATTTTTAATTTTCTAGGAAGTCTAAAGGAGGCGTGAAGAAATTCCCCATGTTATTTAAATGGACCTTGTTTTGGACCAATAATCTCATGTTTTAGATACTTGGAATTGAAATAAAATTTTGAAATTCGGTATGCTTGTACGTTTTCGTTAGCGTTAACTAAGTAAATCACTACAAATAAAAATTTCCAACTTTAGTGTGGTTTATGGGGAACTGAAAGATCTTCTCAATGTTATTTATATAGGACATCTTTTCTTCCTAGTTTTTGTTAGCGTCATTTCTTCCGCTTACAATTACATTTTCAAGAATTACCTCATGACTCGAAATAGGAAGTGTTTTTAATTGACTTGACACATTGCTGCATAACATAAGTTATATTTCCTATTAAAAGAATGTTTTATCTAGACATAGTTTGAGTTGCTACGAGACTTCCTTAATTGCTCTACACATGTGAACGACCTAATAGCACCAGATTGGGAATTGAGTTTTTATTTTCATTTAAAATATGAAAATTTACAAAATATTCATATCAAAATTAACAAAATATTATTTGCCCTTTACCAATTCGCTTCAGTCATATACTATAATCTCATGTTTTAGATACTTGCAGTTGGAATAAAAACTTGAAATTCTGTATGCTTATACGTTTTTGTTAGCATTAACTAAGTAAATCGCCAAAAATAAAAATTTCCAAGTGTAGAGTGGTGTTATGGAGAATTGAGAAATCTTTCCCATATTATTTATATGGGACATCTTCTACACCTAAAAATGTTTAGGCACTTTCGGCAGGATTAGAATGATGAAATTTCGCATGACTGTAACCTTCCGGGACTTACCCACAGGGAAATTGCGAATAGTTAATATTTGTAGTTTTTAAGAGGTCTAAAGGGGGATGAAAAAATTCTCGTATTAAAATGGACGTTTTCTTGGGATTAAAAATTTTACCTTTTAGATAGTTGAAATAGGAATACAAACTTGAAATTTGGTAGAATTGTGGGTTTAAGAGGGGCGAGGCCGTAGGCCGAGTAAAGTTAGTGATCAGTGGCGAAGTCCCAGCTGGGTGAAATTGAGAAAATGTAATTAAAGAGCAAAGGCACGAAATTAACTCTTTCTCAGCTGGGCCAGATTTAGGAAATGTAATTAAAGAGTGAATGCACGAAAAAGCTGATATATAATAGATGCGTGGCCGTAGGCTGACTAAACGCAGGGCCTGGGGCGGAAACCCCAGCTAGCCAAAGGCTGGTCTCCTATATAACATCCTATCGATTTAGGCACCATATTAGCTCAATGATACGAATACCAGTATTGAGCCCGGAAGTGAGATACTCGATTTATGAAGTAATATTAACTAGTCTTATTATACAATGAAATACCTTATTCAAAACAGAATATTTTCCTAAGAAATAATTTGAGAAATAATGACTGTTACAATTATTTATCTTCTTTCCTTTCTAACGAAATAAACTAACAACCACAGACAACATGCTTGCTTGCCGCAAGCTTGTCTGCCGTTTTTATTTCGCTTTCGCTTATAGACAAAGCTTATTTTTGTTTTACGCAAGTCAGGGTCGTCCTGCACCCTAGGAGCCCACCACGAAGGTACTTTCTAGCGGTCCACTCACATACACGTACTGCCCGCACCTCCGAGAATAAAAGGGAGTCCGGGAGTATCACTCACATTAAGTATGTTGAAAAGTCTTAAACTGCAAGTTTAAAGCACTTTTAGGCGGGAATTTTTCCCCTGACAGATCTGACGTAATACACAATCACCCATTTTTCTCTTGCAACTGTACAATCATCTGCACAAGCTCTATTACTTTACGTCTCTCCCTAAAATAACAATAGCACACCTGTACCATGAACCCCTCATAGGTGCCCCTGGTGCATATACAAACACATATATGAAGCATCAGAGGTAATTTATAATTTATACAAATGCTACATTTCTCCATTGTCCTATATTAACACTAGATTTCTGACTTTGTAAAGATGATAGAACGAATTATATTCAGATGTTCTATCATCCCCAGAAGCAACACAACCTGAAAGAGTATGCATCTAGTATGAATCCTTGCAGAGGATATGTCTCTCTCCCTACTTTCACACAACTTTCACATAAGAAAGGTGGGATTGCTCTAAACAGAAAGTTTGCAAAATATACCTCCATTAAACTGCTGTCTGCATAGTATGAAAATATTATAGGAGGGGGTGCAAATGTGGAAACATGAAGGTAATGTGGAAACGTAACGCACGTTGCAGAGTTGGCGTGGGTCAATGAAAACTTGACCCACGACCCACTGACCCACCATGACCCACTCTGACCCACGACGAACCATGAGCCACCACCCACCAGACCCACTTTGACCCACCACCCAATATGATCCACTATGACCCACCGTGACCCACCACCCACCATGACACACTGTGACACACCATGACCCATCACCCAACGTGACCCACTCTGACCCACCACCCACCATGATACACTGTGACCCACCACCCACCATGAACCACTCTCATCCACTGTGACCTACTCTGACTCACCAAAATCCATTGTCAACAACTCTGAACACGATCCACGGCCTCTTCTGTATGAGAGCTCCTTCGTGGCTCAGCGGTTAACAAACGCGCGTTTGGCGTGGGAGATCCGGGTTCGATTCCCGGCGGGAGCTCATGTGGTTCGGATTTCACGTTAATCAGTAGGTCCACGTCTTATATAGAATCGCCGCTGAACGGGTCGTTAAACTCAAAATCAATCAATCAATCAATCTTCTGTACTTACTAAAGAGTTTACACTTGTAAACACAACTTGTAAAACACAACTCTGAAATTGTCACTAATCGGAGTTTGAATTTCTAGTCAGTCGCTCAAGCACCACTCTGTTACAATAATGGTGGATCTGACCTTTACAATATCAAATGGTAAAGTGTTCGTCAGTGAGGAAATTGAAGCACTTCGAGGTGGGGGGAAATTAGTTGACTTGAGTTGATTTTGAGTTTAACGTCCCGTTCAGCAGCGAGGCTATATGAGACGTGGACCTAATGATTAACGTAGAATCCGAACCACATGAGCTCTCGCCGGGAATCGAACCCGGCCTCCCACGCGTGTACGCTAACCGCTTAGCCACGAAGAAGCTCTGGGGAAAATTAGTGAGTGCCTAAAATATACTTGTACTAAAGAGTATTCTTGCAAGTGTTAATTTCTCAACGCATTCAAAAATAACTTCTATTCACAGGAAAATACCCGTGTACCATATGAAAAAGGTTATGGTTTCTCAGTTTACAGTATTTTTCTCACAAAAGACTTGAAGAATTAGTTTTTCATAGTGTATAGAGGTGCTCGGGTACCCTGTGTGAGATCATCTCCATAAGGCATGCGCATAATTGTAATTTGTGTAATCACTAAAACACCAAGTTAAATTTAAGTTACAAATATGCATAATTGGAATTATTATGAACATTTATTCAAAGTAGTTTACCTGAAGCAAAGAAGAGACTTATTAAAAATTAGGTACAATGTTGAATAACACAAATAAGCCATTAGTAATACAAGTATACATTTTCCATTAACTCGTAATTTGCCACCATGAAACAAATGTGAAATCGGGTTTATTTCCTGTTGGCCTTCAGAACTTTTTCGTGGTAAATCATCCGCAGCGGAATGATGTCCATCCTTCAGCCAATAAATAACTAGCTCGTCTACTTTGAGCTTGTCTAGCGGTGGGCCATTAACATTGATGAACAAGTTAGACAATGTTTGAGCACTTAGTCTATTTTTAACATCAGTCGTCTGTAAATTCATAAGGGGAAATCCCCTTTCACACTCTGTCGTGGAAATTGATAATACTTCTACCCGATTTCTGCAACTCCTAGTCGACAATCTGCTTGTTAAACTTAATTCTGATAACGATTTTTCTCGGTCACTTTTTAAATACTCAGCAAGAAGTATTCTCTCTCTATCACCATACAACATCTCGACCATGTCAGTTGGCAAAGTCGACTCATAAAGAACATAAACTTCATCTACCACACCTTCGATAGGGAATCTTGTGCGTAAATTATCAAGCCTGATAAACTGATGTTTTCTTATTTGTTTATAAATTTAATTTTTGTAATTATACATGAAGGTTTGATGTCATTACCAAGTTTCAAACTGACACACAATCATAGCCATACGTCTTGCAAATAAAATCAGAAAAATAAACACAGTGCTGAACAAGACTGCACTTATTTAATATAAAAACACATATACATGTGACGTTTCGATCTTCTAGCCAAGATCCTCATCGGATGTACCAAGTTTCCTCCCCTCTCTAGAAAGTGAAAGGGAACTAGGATCCTGGAAAGTGTTCAGAGGTGAATGGGAATTTCTCTCTTTCTTCCCCTTCAATTACCACACTGCTGTTTGCCATGTGCCAAATTACGATGAATTTCAATTATAATATCATAGTATAATTATTTCCTTGTTGAATTATCAATACTTTTCAGTGGAAAAAGGATGAAATTTGAAAGATCCAAATCAAGGTAAGTAGACCAACGTGAAGGGGAAAAAAAGTAAAATTTTTCATATAATTATGCGTACAATCCAAACTTAAAATTTCCGTGTAATTAAGCTTACAGTACAAATTTTATGCCTATTTTTCTCACAACTTTATGGGTTGATTACCCTGTGCTGTAAGCGCTCCATATAATAAACATAAGCTTCAACAATTATTATAGTAGAAAGCAATGGATATATAAAGCAAAGCACTGTATTTTTTGTTTCTGATGTTTTCTTAACTAATATCGATCATTTTTACAAACCAACCCACTACCAATCTTCCATATATAGAGAGTGTCCCTCTCCATAAAAGAAAATTTTTAAAAAAATGCTAGGACACATTCTGTTTTTTTTTTTTTTTTTTTCAATAAATAGTTAATATACTGCATTTCAGCTCAGTAAGTTTAACGGCTTGCAAGATACTCATTTTTTTTCGCAAAAATTCGGATCTTCACTACCTCCTTAGGATATTACGTATTATAATGAGAGCAACGTAACATCCCAGTTTGGATTAAGGCCTAACTATAGAGCAAAAGTCATTTCATTTGAGTTCGCAATTTAGCTGTGATCATCAGGCGCACATAGTTACATTCATTTTTTTTATATTTAGTCTAGGAATTAATTCGTGCGGGTGGACAAGAGATGGCGCAACGAACGGAGCGTCCCACAGTTCCGTGTATCCACACATGTGTTGCAAACCCCTGTCATCGCGTATCGTTCGTAGTATAGGGCAGTGGATTAAAGCGTCAACAACACCAGTTTGTAGTTAAGTGAACATGGCGCAATTTGTGCCTGATAAAGTGTTTTTGCGGGGTGTCCTGCTGCATTACTTTAACATGCAGAAAAGTGCGACTGAAAGTCATCGTATTTTGGTGGAAGTGTATGGTGACCATGCTCTAGCTGAGCGAACGTGTCAGAAGTGGTTTGCACGGTTTAGAAGTGGTGATTTCGGCTTGGCAGACCAAGAGCTAGCTGGACAGCCAAAAAAATTTCAAGACGAAGAATTGACAGCATTGCTCGAGCAGGATTCGTGTCAAACGCAGGAACAACTTGCAGCAGCATTAGGCGTTGATCAAACAACAGTCTCCAAACGCTTGAAAGCCGTGGGAATGTTTAAAAGATGTCACATTGGGTTCCACATGAATTGAAAGACAGAGACGTTGAAAGACGAAAAACCATTTGCGAATTACTGCTTCAACGACAGAACAGAAAGGGGTTTCTGCATCGAATTATTACGGGTGATGAGAAGTGGATCCATTACGAGAACCCTAAACG
The DNA here is from genome assembly GCF_964235325.1 of Thermobia domestica. Taxonomy (NCBI): domain Eukaryota; kingdom Metazoa; phylum Arthropoda; class Insecta; order Zygentoma; family Lepismatidae; genus Thermobia; species Thermobia domestica. The sequence goes on from NC_137470.1 coordinate 107,751,212, forward strand.
AAAAAAGGCCTGGGTGAAACCAGGTGAACCAGGTCCATCACAACCAAAACGAGATATTCACTGTGCAAAGGTTATGCTGTGCATATGGTGGGATATGAAAGGTGTGGTGTACTATGAGCTGCTGCAACCGGGTGAAACTATGAATGGAGAACGTTATCGACGACAATTAATGCGTTTGAAGCAAGCTCTGGCCAGAACACGACCAGAATGGGAGAACAGACATGATAAACTTATTGTTCAACATGATAACGCTCGCCCACATGTCGCAAAACCGGTCAAAACCTATTTAGAAAATGTCGGATGGGAAGTTTTACCCCACCCGCCGTATTCACAAGACGTTGCTCCTTCGGACTACTACTTGTTCGATTGCATGAACAACGATTTGATTGGACAGCGGTTTACTTCTTCAGAAGATATCGAAACATGGGTCTCTGACTGGATCGCTTCCAAGGATGAGGACTTCTTTCGCCACGGAATCCGTACATTGCCTGACAGATGGGCGAAAGTGGTGGCTAGCGATGGACAATATTTTTTTAAGGTATTTATGTATTTTGTGTTTGTACTACAGCTTCAATGTGTGCGTACCAACCGCACGAATTAATTCCTAGACCAAATATAATAATTTATATATTACAGTGATTCAAAAATGTATTTTCTTTCCAGTAGTTAACTCCTCTAAAAACTCACAGGCCTCGAAAGCCACGTAATAGTATAAGTCCTACTGCTATTATTACCCAAAAGTGCCTGAAGTTCTTTTTTCACTTAGATATAGCCTAGTCACCTCAGGTAAGTAGACAGAAACAAGTGGAAAAGGAAGGGAAATGGTCTTGAAAGTAAAACAAAGAAAAATTTACCAGTCTTCAGAAGATACTGTCTACAATGCAGTGAGTAGAGTAGGTTGGTAGGTCAGACTGAGTCGGTGGGTCGCAGTGGGTCATGATGGGTGGTGGGTCACGGAGGGTGGTGGGTCACACTGAGTCACGGTGGGTGGTGGGTCATATGGCGTTGACCCACTGACCCACTCAGAAAATTTGACCCACCGACCCACTCCATCTCTAGTACGTTGACTGCTGAGAGCTTTACCGTAGCGGCGATTGCCGTAAACAATCACCCTCGTCCACATTGGTCACGGCACAATGTTATGAAGCAGTCGGCCAGTGTAGTTAATGGTGGTGCGTCGTTTTCTTTTTTACACATTTTCGTGAAGTTTTTGGAGATAAGTGTGTAGTATTATTGAGTCTAATGTATCATAGATGTAGTGCAATATATATTCAGAGTATTGTGAAAGGGAGTTACTGGGAAGATATTGGTGGATTTCAATCAATCACAAGCAAACATGATTTTAATTTAACTCGTACAATCCAATTTGGCTATAGTGCGGATAACTTGGAAACATGTGGATTAGGAAAATGTCCACATTTCCTTCACCCTAACGTCCATTGCATTGTTTTATTAGTAGTAAATAATTTATTAAAATAACCCACATTTGAATCATACAAGTATGTGTTAGATACTTTTTATTGTAAAAAACAGCTAGAAGAATCCTTATCTAACAGTGCGACTAGACCTAAACAGAAGCCGCCTACAGCCGGTAAGAAAGCTAGGAAAATGCCCAATGTTCCTCCTCCAATTAAAAAAAAAACTGCAATTCAATAAGGAGTCGGATACTGATGAGTACAACAAATCCGTCGGTCTATTTTCAATAGAGTCCCATCTCGATTTTCGAGTTGAAGTAGAAGAGCCCACCGAAAAAGAAGCCCTGTGAATATTTCGTGGGAATCCATTTTTAAAAGATATGCTTGGCGAAATATGGATTCAATGAAAATCATTAGGAATAGAGTAACTTTGAGTGTGCCGGTGTGGAACCATACATTTATATTTATGACTTCTGCAAATAGAACTTACCTACATAACATCTTTGTCTGTTGACAACAAAACCTTGAATCGAAATTTGTTTACTTTGTAACTTTCAGGTTTTGTAAGTTTCTAATTATTTAAAATATTTTGTTGTCTTTGTTTCATATACAGATCATGGTTTCTGTGATTAAAAACATACCATGTTCCAACAACTTTGTGTGTTTACACATTGATTTACTGTAATTTTAGGGTGTTTCCACATTACCCTGTTTTTTTAAAAAAAAATCTAAATATGCTAGTACATGTGCTAGTAAATATGCGTGTACAAAATGTATTTTTATTTTTTACGTACATGGTTTTTACACTTGCCTATTATGGTTCCATATTTCTAACATTCTAAGGCATTTTGAGACAATTTTCCAGGTTAAATTAACGATTCACTGCTTTTTTACAAATTACATACAAACTGGGTTTCCACATTTGCACCCTCTCCTCTATAATAATGATCCAGGACTCCGTAACCAACAGGGTCCCAAAAATTTTAAGAGACACTGAAAACATTTTTACCATAAACGTTTAGAAAACATGACGTAAGACACTTCTATATATAATTCATGGACTCTTTTGAACATACGTAGAGAGGGCCCATCACAAAAGTTTTGGGTCCCCCTTGTATTTTCCCTCGCTAGGGTCCCCAATAGTCTTAATCCACCCTGTATATTTTCTATATGGAAAACAACGGTTCTGTGAAATTATTTAGTTTCAAGTTATGGCATCAGTTTTGATTTCAATTTAGCTGAATACTTCAATATTCGCAAAATTGTAAAGCAGAATGGGAAATCAGGAACTTTCAACGGTTGAATTACGAAAATGTGAAAGACTGGTTTCGAAACATCATGGGCTGGAAACGCTGGACTGGGATTATCTAACTGTATTGCTGTACTCGACGTGTTATCGTCCTCCTGTGCCGGTGCTGTGTCATCAGTTATAGCTCAGAATATGAAATAAATAAATGCAATCAAATGGGGATGGAACTGATGCACAACACGGTACTTAACTGTAAAATTGTGGTTGAATTTAAATAAAATTCAAATGTTTCTAATTTAAAAAATGACTAGTAAGGGGAAAGGGTGAGAGAAAGAGAAAGGTTGTAATTAAAGAATAGGAATGAGCACTAGCCTGATAGATCCATCGAGACTGGCGTCGTCCTGGTCATCTGGAATAATGAATATCTGGAGAAGTCTGGATTAGCTGAAGACAGTCAACATCTGAATCTTAATCCTTTTGGTCTGCAAGGGGCGTCGATAAGCGTCTTACGATAATGTTCTTCTACATCTTCATTCTACTACTCTGGTGACAAACTTAAAGGTGTCTGCGGCGATGAACCGTCAGAATGGTACTCTTTGTCTTGTGGAGTCGGTGGTCCTCCAATGGTGGGATCCGCTTCTCTCCGATGATCCTGCACCTCTCTAGATCGCGTGTCGAATACCCCTTGTTGTTCTGTTCCTCGTGGTTTTGATCAATTTAAGAATGATGACCTAATCGGGAAGTATCAGGCTGTGCTCGAAGGTATGCGGAAAGGAAAGAAGGAAGCTAGTCGAGTTTATTTAACAAATGTGCATTTACAACATGTGTCTGAGAATGTACACTTCTAAACAAAGTTTTCTTTCAAAGTTTTCAAAAGTTCGTGTTTCTTTATATCAAATACACAGTTACTTCACACCCCCTCTTCGAAACTGAAATACACGAAAATTTAAATTTTCCGTAGTACAAAAATAAAAAAAAATTTTTTTTTGAAGAAATTCCAGGAAAAAAAAGTGTTTGTTGAAAATAAAAGAGTTCTTTGTATGACATATTGTTTGTTTTGAATTAATTCTGCAAACTGCTGAGTGTATATTTCTGAGATTGTTCATGTAGTTCACTGGGTAACCTGAAGATATGACGACAGCGTCTCTGGGAAGATGGAAAGTAAGAAAAAGAAAAAGAAACATTAGTGCTTGCATAATATCATTGTGAGTGACATGTGTTTTAAAACGTTAGTGTTGAGTTCCGTTAGTGCTCAGGGAAGGGAAATGAAAGGTAGGAATAATACTAAATTTAATTATCACTTACACAGATTATCAAAACTTAGATACGTATAATAAAATAAATATTTCATAATCCAATGTAGACCTCTATATATATGTATGTGTATGTTCCTCTAATGCAAAAAAATAACTTCAATATCAAACGTGACTAATACGCGAGAAAAAAAAACAGTTTAATACTATCTAGCTAACCAAAGATAGTAAAGTTAGACTGCACAAGAAGGGTACTGATTTTAGTTTGAGAAAAATGAGCTTTAAGTTATTTAAGCTTAAAGCGTCCGTAGACTGGAAAAGAATTCCAAGATATGGTTATAGCCCCTTATACTGGCTGTAATCAAACTATATGAAATCAGCACGACAGAACTATTCACCACATATAACCTACAACCCTAACTAACATATAAGTTCTGCTTATCTTCATCTTCTTTCTTCTTAAATATTGTCCTCTTCGGACATCGAATGCTGGACATCAATCATGGCATCGAATCCTAGACATCTAAAAGGATGGAGCATGGTTCTTGCAATTTTGTCTTCAATCTTCTTACATCTTCTTAATATATCCATCGAAATATCTATCCATACGCGTGTCGTTGATTTTCTTCATTCTTCACATACTCACATTTCAAAAAAAAGTAGCAAACTTCTGTAGTGATACGCTGTCCAATCAAACGAATTGGTACAATTCTTGAAGATACTAACGTGTTCCAAAATTCGAAGTATTCCAAGTTTCAAAGTGTTCTAAATTTTCGAAGTGTTCTACCGGTAGATTTGAATGCACAATTCAAAACCAAGATAAACTAACTTCTAAGCGTGGCCAGTGCTAAAAGAGAGTTCATCATCCATCTACAAGGTGTTCCTATGCACAATCCAATCTTCAAGAAAAGTAATCCACATACAAGTTACGTGCGGACAGACGGACTAACAGATTTTTCATCAATGGGAAAATATATGGGGAGTAATCGCTGATAAATGTCCCAATTTTCTCTATCATAAACACAAAATACGACACGGTTTACGTCATCAACATGTTCCTCTAAAAATATTCTTGTTGTAGCCAAGGCAATTTTGGCAGCTTCTAACTTCGGAAATTTAAATGCTCCAGTTGAAATGTTAGGTAATACAATTGTAGATAGGTCATTCTCCAACATCACTTTAAAACAATTTTTGTACGTCTCTTGTAAAATCTTCTTGTCTGAATTCCGTGGTCCACATGTCATAATTACATAATTAGCAGGTAGACGATAACCATTGGCAATTTTCGCTTCTCCTGGCTTCAATGATGATATGGTCAAACATTCTTCTAAAAATTCAGATCCAGCTGCGTCTTGAATGGCTTTATCTGCACCACCTAAAGGAGTTAAGGTTTCATTCGTCGGATTTACTAAAGCATCTGCTTTTATGTCCACTATGTTACCTTTATAAATACTAATCTTCTGATTGATGGCAGTATTACCAGCAAATTTTCGTTTTTCTTCTGTAGAATTTTTCCCTATAGTTGCCCACGTTGATAGATTTTCGGCAATCACAACATCCTTGATATGAAGAGAAGGGATGAAAATTTCTTCTTCCAAACATTGTTTCCTGGGGTTGAAGATCTCTTCAGTTGGTGGTTCTTGATGGTCTTCGCACCTCGTCTTCTTCTTTTTCATCGTATGATCTTCCGTGCAGACGTTGATAGGCATCTCTTCATCAGAGTCTTCAAGGTGGTCTTCTTTTCCGGGTTTTCCTTCTCATAAAACTTCTTCAATCTCTGGACTGCTATGCTGTCTATCTTGTAAGATCCTCGGGCGGTCTTATAATTAACAAAATATGAATTTGGATTTTCTACACGTGCAATTATGCCTGGACCAATAAACTTTCCGCTAAATGCTTTGGCGTGACCTTTCTTCCTTGTGGTGTCTAATATCCAAACTTTTTCTCCTTCTTTAAAAGCTGGTTTCGTATGTCTCTTGTCAAAAAATTTTGTCGCCGTTTTATGACGTTTGTAAAGATTTTCTTGCGCTTTATCTCTAATCTCTTGTAATTGTAAACACACTGTAAATACACTGTAAACATTGAAAATACACTGAAAATACACTGTAAACGAACGGCATTTTCTTCGTATTGACACGGGGTATTTAAAATTGCCTGATGAAATAACCTAGGTTTGAAACCAAAAAGACATTCAAATGGTGAAATTTGAGACGATAAATTCTTGGTGACGTTAAGCGAAAAAACTATAGGTTGTAATAAGTCAATCCATTATCCTAAATCTTTGTCACATAAGGCTGATTTTAATCGTTGTTCTATGTTCTTAATAGTAATTTCACAAACACCATTACTGTAATGCCCATGTATACACATTTACAAAACGCATGTTAGCACCAATCATAGTACATAATTATTTAAATAGTCCACTGGTGAATGCACTACCTTTGTCTAAGACAATTTCATAGAAAATTCCAAACTTTAAAATTACTTTGTGATAAAGAAATGAAGCCAAATTACTTGCTGTAACATCAGGAAGGGAATCTGCAATTATGTATCTAGTACAACTGTCTACTACAACTATCATATATTTGTGATTTAACATATTATTGGGGGAATAATTCCCAGCTACATCTAGTGGATGCGATAGAAGGGGGGAACGGAGGGATAAGTAAGCAACGTACCATATGGAGAACCAATTTTCGATTTCGATACTTGACATATCGTACATTCTAACACTTCTGATATATATATTTCTTCATGTTGGGAAAATACACTGTTTTTATTAACATATCATAGGTTTTCGAATAACCAGAATGAGATGATCCCAATGCAGACGTATGACAAGCATTAAAAACTTTATAACGCAAAGAAGTCGGAACTGCCACCAAAATCCTTATACCTTGAGACGTTCTTTGTTTTCTATACAAAATTCCATCTTTAATAGTAAAATATAATGCTTGGCGTTCTATTTTAGGATTTCTATTTTCTTTCTGTTCCAACCAAGAAAAAATATCTTTAAAAAACGGATCTTTACGCTGTTCTGTTGCCAGATTTGACTCATTTAAAATTGAGAATGAATTTGTGGTCTGAGTAAACAAAATTTTCGGATCTTCTTGATTCTTTGTCTCGTTTTCCAAATCTCTAGGGGGGTTAGAAAAACGTGAAATGGCGTCTGCCTCTACGTTACTGGAGCCACTGATGTGTGAAATAGTAAAATTATACGATTCGATTTCATTCAACCATCTAGAAATTTTACTTACATTCTTTGTTTGCTTCAAATAAATTAAACTATGACAATCTGTCTTCAAATAAAAATGACGTCCCAAAAGAAAATACCTAAATGAACGTAATGAGTACAATAATGCTAGTAATTCAAGCTGATATGGGTGTAATTTTCTCTCGCTAGGAGACGTTGCACGACTACAATAACTAATGGGAACTAGATTTTTGTCGTCAAGTGAATTTTGAGGTTGTCTGATTAGTCCAGAAAGAGCGAGTTTGCTAGCATCAAAGTAGAGATACAGAGGATAATCAGGCTTGTACCTCATGAGGCAAGGTGCTGAAATGATGGCTTGTTTGATATTATTGAATGCTGTCTCCTGTGCGTCCTTCCAACGAAAAGGAGCGTCTTTTTTCAACAAAGAAAGTAACGCTTCTGCTAATTGACTGAAATTAGGTAAATACGAACGAACAAAAGAAGCCAATCCTAAAAAACTTTTGACCTGTTTCTTTGTTTTGGGACGTTGATAGTTGGAGATTGAGTTAATTATTCGTTTCGAAATAGACAAACCATCTTTACTAACAGTGTGACCTAAAACATCTAATGAAAAATATCCCAATTTTGTTTTTTCTGGGGAAAGCTTTAAACCAATTTCTATTATTCTTTGAAGCAACATACGAGTTAACTGCAAAATTTCATCAAAACTATCACTAGACCAAAAATAATCGTCAACATAGGCAAATATTTTATCTTGTGGAAGACCTTCTAAGGTGAGTTTCACTAATCTGTTCATACCGCTAGTAGATGTCTTGACACCCTGAGGCAAAAATTAAAATGGTACGATCCAAGATTCGGAATCGAAAAACTGTAATAGGTTAGATTCTTCAGTGAGGGGAATATTAAAGAATGCTCCAAAAACGTCGTTAGAACATAGATATTTGCGTCCTGCCAAATTAGTTAAAATATCCTGGATAGGAGGAACCGGAAAACTGTCAGGAACCATTTTTTTGTTCAAAAATCTCGCGTCTTGTATAAATCTATACTGTCCATTCTTCTTTTTAACAAGCATTACTGGAGAATTGTACGGACTAATACTAGGTTCAATGATCTTACTTTTCAATAAAATGTCTACTTGTTTTTTGATCTCATCCCGTAGATGAAATGGTATCGAAAATTGGGGTCGATTTACTGGAATATTGTCTACTAATTCGATTTTATGTTTATATCCTTTAGCACAACCATAATCAAATTCATTCCAAGAAAAACTAGAATAAAATTCTTCAACTAAGTCATATAATTGCTGTTGTTGATGTGGCAACAATTCAGGGTTAACATTTACTCGATATTTATCATAACCTTCAGGAAAAGATTTCGTATCTGCTGCATTACCTTGATGAACCTTATTATTAGTGCTATTTTGTTTCTTGAAGTTGGTATCACTGATAACATGTTCGGCAGAACCCAAAACAACATCTTTTTTCAAGTAGAGTTTACTTTTGGTAGGATTAATCACAGATATTACCGGATGAATTTCGTCTACAACTGATTTACGCACAAAAATTTCTGCCTGCGTATCTATTAACTCATTAGGAACTAATAAATTGCGAGTTCCTGCAAGATCATTTACTTTTTTCAATGTAACTTGAACACTTGAATTAGGAGGCAAAACAACAGAGCGAGCCACTAAAAATTGAGGTTTATATAATTTTGCTATATGGTTAGAAATTTCTTCAAAAGATACGTATGGCGGCAATTCAATTCTTGGAGGAATACCAAATTTAACAAAACTAAAAGAATTCTTATTGTGATCAACCATTGCAAGATGACTTTTTAAAAAATCTTGGCCAATTATGCTATTATACGGAAAATTATTATACACTCGAAAAGGATGCGTAAAATACTGTCCTCCTAATTTAAATTTCACTAAAGCGATTTGATCATTTCCTTGAGAATTTCCTGTGATACCACGAATAAAAGTCGTTCCTTTGAGTATTTTATGCTTATTGCTTAAACTATTACCAGAAATTAAGCTAACAGTGCTGCCTGAATCCAATAGAAATAAATGCGGCTTATTATCAATATATGCTTTAACATGAGGCAAATCAGCTTCATATTGAATAGGCACATAATATCGCGAACGGTTCTGTGAAATTATTTAGTTTCAAGTTATGGCATCAGTTTTGATTTCAATTTAGCTGAATACTTCAATATTCGCAAAATTATAAAGCAGAATGGGAAATCAGGAACTTTCAACGGTTGAATTAGGAAAATGTGAAAGACTGGTTTCGAAAACATCATGGGCTGGAAACGCTGGACTGGGATTATTTAACTGTATTGCTGTACTCGACGTGTTATCGTCCTCCTGTGCCGGTGCTGTGTCATCAGTTATAGCTCAGAATATGAAATAAATAAATGCAATCAAATGGGGATGGAACTGATGCACAACACGGTACTTAACTGTAAAATTGTGGTTGAATTTAAATAAAATTCAAATGTTTCTAATTTAAAAAATGACTAGTAAGGGGAAAGGGTGAGAGAAAGAGAAAGGTTGTAATTAAAGAATAGGAATGAGCACTAGCCTGATAGATCCATCGAGACTGGCGTCGTCCTGGTCATCTGGAATGATGAATATCTGGAGAAGTCTGGATTAGCTGAAGACAGTCAACATCTGAATCTTAATCCTTTTGGTCTGCAAGGGGCGTCGATAAGCGTCTTACGATAATGTTCTTCTACATCTTCATTCTACTACTCTGGTGACAAACTTAAAGGTGTCTGCGGCGATGAACCGTCAGAATGGTACTCTTTGTCTTGTGGAGTCGGTGGTCCTCCAATGGTGGGATCCGCTTCTCTCCGATGATCCTGCACCTCTCTAGATCGCGTGTCGAATACCCCTTGTTGTTCTGTTCCTCGTGGTTTTGATCAATTTAAGAATGATGACCTAATCGGGAAGTATCAGGCTGTGCTCGAAGGTATGCGGAAAGGAAAGAAGGAAGCTAGTCGAGTTTATTTAACAAATGTGCATTTACAACATGTGTCTGAGAATGTACACTTCTAAACAAAGTTTTCTTTCAAAGTTTTCAAAAGTTCATGTTTCTTTATATCAAATACACAGTTACTTCAGACTCCGTTCCGTTACTTCCGTATGCGGGGAGTGCGTGACGCATGCCTTTTGGTACATATATCGCTACTTACGATTCAAGACAGAGAGACCACTAGAAAAATTCACCGTCCAAGGCCCACCGGGAAATTTCCCGGTTTCCCTCCTGGCCAGTACGACCCTGGCGCAAGCTGTAGTGCAGAAAACCCAAGCTTCACTTGCGAGACGTTTTTCTTTAAATTGAAGTAAAAAGCGAGCGCGCGTTCGATTTTCACTTGTTCTCAAAAACCACTTGTTCCCGGACCTCTTAACTTTTGGCGCCAAGGTAGTATTCGCGTTGTTAGCGTCTTTTTAGCATTCACCTTGAATAAAGGACATTTTTTTTTTAAATTGTGGTGTGTAGTACTTTAGTCCCACATACCCATGATGTCGCTCTTTAGTTTCTCAAAATTTCTGTAACCATGAGGCATAACAGATTGTGATATTTATGTATAAAGCATGAACGTGAACATAGATGGCAGCAGATTTGAGGCTATTTATTTCGCGAAAGAATACAGAACTACTGCAAATATTTTAATACGAATTTAAAGTTTAACTTACAGTGCATACTTTATGGGAATGCTGTGTTTAAATTTTAATATTTTTCTGTGTTTTTATATAAAGAGGTAGAAATTTCAATTACTCGGGGATAATATAACAGGTTATTGGATATTGGTAGAAATCAACGCCGCATTCGTTATTATAACAGTCATTACTTTTAGTTTAATTTTTTGTAGAAGCAAAGCGGAGTCGTAGATGTATTTACGGCTGTGTTTTTGCTTCAATTATTGTACAATTTGAGATGTTATAGATATATTTTATGTGCTCAAGGATTTCTTGCTAGAGATGGGAAGTTTGATTTCTTTTATGGAAGGAGCTCCTCCGTGGCTAAGCGGTTAGCTACTCGCCTTTGGCGCGGGAGACCCGGGTTCGATTCCCGGCGGGAGCTCATGTGGTTCGGATTCCACGTTAATCAGTAGGTCCACGTCTCATATAGCCTCGCTGCTGAACGGGACGTTAAACTCAAAATCAACTCAACTCAACTCTTGAGCTCCTTCGTGGCTAAGCGGTTAGCGCACGCGTCTTTGGCGCGGGAGACCCGGGTTCGATTCCCGACGGGAGCTCATGTGGTTCGGATTCCACGTTAATCAGTAGGTCCACGTCTCATATAGCCTCGCTGCTGAACGGGACGTAAAACTCAAAATCAATCAATCAATCAATCAACTCAACTCTTTTATTGAATCGACTTCTTTGATTCCTTTCACTAGAAGAACTCATAAAAAGGAACGAATCCATGGAACGAGTCGTTCCTTTCTAACATGAATACTTTGATTCCATCGGAGATGCAAGTTATACATGTTCGTTCATTTCTTCCGTTGTATATCGTGAAAACTCGGAAACCTTGGGTTCTGGTGGAACCAATACATTTGAAGCTTGCAGGAAGTTGTAAAAAAAAAAAAAGCCATCTCATCTGTTTCTGCTGGTCTGACTGAAGGGGGGGGGGAGTTCTGGTTTGGAACAAAGCTTTTGTTCTCTAAGAGTCGAATGAAGGGGAAAGGGAGGTATGTTGCTTGGGTTGTCATATGTTTGTCCTCATTCAGGAAACAAAAGAGACGAACCTGTGCGTCTAGGTCAGGAGTAAAAAATTCAATCCATATTGGTATTGTTTGAAAAACATAAAAATTTCCGTCTATCTACCCGGTACCCATCTTCTCTTCCTCTGTCTCTCTTGGCAAGCACGGACCCAAATATAGAAAATAACAACAACAAAAAAGTGAACATTGGAAACAAGCAACGAGTACAATAAAGTTCTTCAAGGTGAATGAAGTATAAGAATGGGTTGTCATTCTTTTTTCTCTTACTTATAATACCAAGGAAACAGTGACAGAACTTCAGAATCAGCCCCCATGCAAAAATTCTTCTCGGTCTCCCGCGCGAAAATTCATCTCACCCCACTCTCTCGCAAAATTCTTGTCAGGGCCTATCAAGCAATTCAATCTTTTCATGTATTTTCCCAACCCAGATATTCGAAATGAGGCAATGATTGTACTATGTAACACAAGTATCTAATTATCAGAAAACTATTTTCGCATGACAACTGTTACGCTGTTTAAAACTCTATTTACTACATGTGAATGGAGTGTTTATGATTATTGGGGCGCGGTGGCTCAGGGGTAGAGCACTTACCTCTGGTGCGAAGGGTCGCGGTTTCGATCCCCGCCCAAGTAAGTTCGTGGTGGATAACATCGTTGCTCGTGGGTTTTCTCGGGGTTCTCCATTTCCTCCCACTTTCTCATTCCACCATTTCTTTCATCATCATTCACTTACAATTTTATCCGTCTCCTTTAGCACTCCGTTTTCATAATCGTGGGACGTTAAACTAAAGCTTTCCTTTCTTTTGTTTATGATTATTACACTGTTGTACTGCAACGAAAATATGTGTATTTGTATACGACTGATTCAGTGTTGAATTCAGATTTTTGTACAAGGAGGGGCAATAGATATTCTAGATATACACTATACACTATATTCTAAATATGCACTATATATAGATATTCAAGGGGGGCTGAGCCCCCTTGAGCATGTCTGAATTCAACACTGAATTCAATAATCTTAACGCAGAGTGATGTTCTGATTATTAATTACTTATGTTTACATTGTGTTCTTCATTCTGTCATTTCAAATCTCCGTGTTGAAATAAAACTTAAAAGGATTGAATTGTTTTATAGACTTAACTTGCCCTTATAAGAAGTTTTTGCGGAGCGGGAAGATGAGAAGAATTTTTGTGTGTGGGAGGGGCTCGAATATGAAGTTCCGCCACTGGTTAGTATTATTTTATGTTTTAATTTGTCATTTGCCTCAATTTCTTTGTTTCTTTCGCGGAGCTCAGCTCGCATTATACGAAACTCATGTTTCTTTAAATATTTCTTTTCAATTGTCTTTTCTTTGTGTCCAGCTGGAGACGGGAGTGGAGGTTAACTTCGTGATAAAACGGAAGTATATATTCGCCACTCAAAAACAAGGCCAATATGATTCCCTTTCGTGAGTTCTTTCGTTCACTGCCAGTTTTGACTGCATTTTTTAATTTCTTCGTTCCACATCCACTTTTGACTCTATTTGGGACGCACCTCGTTCCTCGTTTTTTGTAGTAGTTTGTACGGCAATGTTGAGAAAACGAAGGAAAGTTTGATTCCATGATTCCTTCGTTTACGCCACTCTTTGTTTTGTTTAGGAGTTGGCGGGGCGAGAGGAAGGAATGGTCGTCCTTTCGTTTATAGCTTTGTAGAAGGGAACTTTCGCAGCAAAACGGATGTGTTCAACCGAGGATATTCAGCCAGTGTCGTATACATCTAGTGTTTCTTCCATTTGCCAACGGCGATACACAAGCTGCTTTGCAGTGCATACTCGTTCCTTTCAAAATGAGTTTGATTCCTTTCAAGGATTCGTTCCATTCGTTCTCAGAAAGGATTCGTTCCAAAGGAACGACTCGTTCGCGAACGACACATCTTTATTTCTTACTGTTTTATGTTTTATCTAAATTCTCTTCTCGCAAGCTTTCATATGACTTGATTGGTGTGTCTTTCGCTTGCATTTAGCTTAATTAGGCTTGACATTGATGAGATTTGCTTATACTTAACTTGCGTTTGAAATAGTTTGACTTGCGTTTCATTTGTGAAGACAAGCTTGCAGTAATATTTGCCCTGATGTAACTCACTAGCTTGAAACAAGCTTGCAGCAAGCAAATTGGTTTGCACAGTAGAGCTTGCGGCAAGTCAATTGACTTGCAACGACAAGTCTGGTGCAAGCTTGCAACAAGTTTAAATTGCTATCTGGAATAGAGAAGATTTGTGACCTTATTGCGAAACAGAATAGGGGAAAGAGGAGTGGCAATTATTATCTTAAAATCACAATATCTTGGAATCTTAGAAGCCTAGACAAATGAAATTGTGTATGAATTTCTCATTTAAGATAATTAGACACGTCTTTCAGCGTTTCCTGATAGGCCTATTTGACCTAGAATAAGTGAAAAGGAAAAAGGAGTGTGAATTACAATTATTATAGTAAGGTGTCCATATCTCCTAGCCTTTTAAAGCTAGAGGCATGAAATTCTGTATATGGACTTCTCATAAAAGATAATTAGACACGAGTTCCACCGTTTCCTTAATATTGCCCTCGAAGGGGAAGAAGGATGAGAAGAAAAAGAGAGTGGGGGTGCTAATCCTTCAAGTAAGTTGGCCATATCTAGAAATTCCTTAAGAGTAGAGACATTTATATTACTGACGTATTTGAGCGCTTTTTATGTTTTCCTAAGAAGAAAAAAAGATTGGGGTTACAATTGGTATAATAGGATGACCATATCTCGAAATCATTTAAGATTAGAAATAAGTTAAGGATACGAGAAGTTTGAAGGCATAAACCGAGCAAATACGTGGGTCTGATTTCCCAGCTAGCTGAAGGCTAGTCTCTATACATGAAAAGGAAGTCTTGAGTGACTGTTCAACGTCCAAACCAAACTGCTTAAGATGGAAACTAGAAATTTTGACACCGCACAGCATTTTGACGTAAGTTACAACTAAGAAGAAAGAGAAATTATCTGGAAGCTCTGGCAGTGTGTACGTACCAAAACTTATTATACTCAAAACAAACTTGACTGCTTCGAGATGCGGAGAGCTGATACAATTGGATGGGAATAAGGATTGCTAGCTTTACTTCTATAACTGTTCCTTGAATTGTTTCTTGTAGGCGCACGGTGGTTCAGTGGTGAGCGCTTAAATTTGGTGCCTGGATTATCTGGTTAGAACTCCGGGCCAGTAAGTTTGTGGTATATACCACTGTGTCCGTTTATTTTCTCGGATACTCCCGTCTCCTTCTCCATTCTCATTACACGAATTCTTCCATTATCATTCAGTTGCCTTAATCATACTTTATCTTAACATAAACAGCTTTATTGTATGACGTTAAACTGAAAGATTTAAGTTATTTCATTTTGAATTCTGTGTTAGTAAATAAAATTCACATTGTGTTTTTGTGAGCTATAGAAAAAATGTACTTAAAATGACTTTCAGTTTTTTTAATTGATTCGAAGAATTATTTTCAGAGTTTAACTTAAATGAAAGGTACAGATCACCATATTAAACTTCAATTCCTTAAACTAAATCATATTGAACTACAGATATCATTTTCTTGTGATATATGAACAAAATTATAAGACATTTTTGGAAAATATTGCCAAAAAAATCTAACTTCCAAAAGTAAACTACCCCTTATATTTTTTCCGTAAAATTACTTCTACAATGTTTTAGGGTTATTAATAAAGCGTTTGTGTATACAACAACAATATTGCAGAAGACGTATTTTACAAAACTGTTAAAAAATGTACCCGAATAGTAAACTACGCCTTGTTAATATTCTTACAGAAGTTATTTATGCAACATTATAGGAATATCAAAGATATATTTATTTATGAAGTATGATCAAAATTACCTGAGCTGTATTCGAGAAAGTAGTATGAAAAGATTACCATCCCTTGTAAATGTATTCGTAAGGAATAGTTTACGCAACGTTACAGAGTTCTTATTGAAATATTTATAGCATATATTACTTTTGAGAAAATTGTCCGAAAATAACTGACCCCTAAGAAGAAACTACTCCTCGGATAATTTTTTTATGAGAAATGATCTATGGTATATTGTCAGGTTGTTAGTGACATATTTATCTGTGAAATATGAACAAAATCGCTTAAGTTGTTTTTGAGAAAAATGCCCGAAAAAAATCACCTCCGAAAGTAACCTACCCCTTCTCGATTTTTCTAGAGATATAGCATATACCACAGTTTAGGGTTGTTATTAAAAAAAAATTATGAAATATAAACACGATCTTTAGTGACGTTTCTGATAAAATCGCAAACTTTAATTTTCAGCCTTTAATCAACTACCCTTAATTTTAGGGGTAGGAAGAAAATTCAAAGAATAAAACTGCTTTGGAGAATCGCATATAAACTTTAACCCTACAATGCATAGTGGGACAGATATGGGTCATAGTGGTAAATAATCTGTGCTTTCCTAGATAACGGTATGCAGTTGCAAATGCATGTTGAACGAGATTGGGAACGTTCGAAGCTATCACAGTTTCCGCATAGATGGCACTATTAAGCCTACCGTTACTCATTTTTGTTTCCATTTGCAAGACTACTTTTTCACAGAAAATAAAAAAAATGTAGGGTTAAGTTAAAAATTTGGTTGCGATCGTTAAACGGCATGGCTTCTAGAAAAATGTACATCAGGACAAAGGACGATCAGACGTATAGAAGTCGAGAAATTACTTTTCCGGTATGTATGGACCATGGAACGTGTAAATCCTTTGAAATCTTATCTGCTTTCGTTTCTTGAAAGGTAAAGAAGAAAAACAAAGGTACGAAAGAAACTGAAGAAAAGAGAAGAGGAAGAAAAGAAAAAAACAACATAATTTCCAAAACTATATAAACAGAGACTTTAGAATTAATTTAGTTTGTATGATTCATCTCTGCTCAGGAGTAAGGCCTCTATAAATCAACGGGAAGACTATAGCCTGGTAACAGGAAACCTAAGAACAATCCCTTGTACAACATATAGAAAAATTAAGAGAAAAGTTTCCATGAAATCATTATTAAGAAAATATGAAACCTGCTATAATAAATTCAAGACCCAGACTAACACAGCAACAAAATACAAACTATCATAGATGGTGATGATAGCAGAATGAAATAGACGACGTGATTTTGCAGTTCTAATGGAATAAATTAAAATACAATTAATTTAGTTCATATTTATATTCCCAGCATGGACAGTGAATACTCTAAATTTTATTGAAATAACACTTTTGACATGATTAATGCAGTCAATTAATTCACTATAACGCTAGGTGTAGAAATAGCGAGAAGGAAAAGGGAGACCGGAATCCAGCAATGCTGTACTAAATAGCGCGTACCATTGGTTACTGCTAATGCTGTTTCTCTTCTGCAAAGAGCAATTATGTCTACCGAGAAACCAACAATTTATTTGTGTGTCGAATCCCCAGTTTAAATTTGAGATAAAAACATGAAGTGGACCAACCAAATTCTTTCCTCATCAGTTATTTTTATTTTTTATATATAAAAGATACTAGTTCAACATGAAAACAATCTCTAATTAATGAAAATCAATTGACATGCGCATTTAGTTAAAATTTGAAGTTTGTGAACAGAGTGAAGTTGGCAATTAAGATTTGGTTTATATATATATATATTTATGTTTTTCGAAAGAAAAGATTTTTTTATCTCAGGTCGATCAATACGTAACAAAGTACAAACGATTTATTTTTGTTAGGAACCGTAATTACCTATATTTTGAGAGATATTGTGAAATTAGCTCCCTATTTTGTTTTCTAAATGTTGGTTCCAAACACATTAATTTTTCTTCGAAACCATCAATCACAAACAAAAATAAACAATTCATAAGTATTTTGAATTCAAATTTAAAACTGGGAGGAAGTAGAAAGTTTCGTTACCTCCAAATTTATTTTCTTAATCAGTGGTGACCAACATTTTAAGGTTTCGGGGATATTTTTAATTTCAAAAATCATTATCTGTCTACTTACTTGTTCATTAGTGCAATAAATGGTGTCTTACAGTAATATTAATGATTCACACAGAGACAATGAAACATACCTCTGGTGGTTACCTCTCACATCTTCCCAGTCGACAAGTAAACCATCTGAATATTTGTTTTTCGAAGAAAAAATTTTTTCTTCGAAACAATCAATAACAAACAAATAAGAAAATATTGATTTGTGTTTTGAATCAAAATTTGGAGTTGCGAAGCTGGTCCCAAACGTTTTTATAAATATGTTTTTATTGTTTTGCAAAATAAAATATTTTTCTTCAAAACAATCAACAACGTACGAAAGGCAAACGATTCATGTGTTTTGAATTTAAAAATTGAAAAAAGAGGGGGTAATTTACATGAGTGATTCAATACTTTGAGTGGATATCATGTCAATTTCCCACTGCTGTTAATAAAATAATCCTTCAATATTACGCTTGTGAGCAGGAGTGTATCAAGGGCGGGAGAGCAATTGGGACTATCGACCCTCCCCAGAAGGGGAAACTTTTCTTATTTATATATAAATAAAACCCATTCCAGAGTTTGGAGCTCTTAAAACTAGCTCTAAGTAGCAGTATTACAACCAACGGGCCCCCGGAAGTCCGTCCTCGATCCGCCCCTAGTTGTGAGTATATATTCAGTGCAAGTCTTTCTCATAGTTTTATTATTTTTTATAAATTTATTGGAAAAAATTTATTACGGGCAATGTTTTCTACCGTTTCCACTTACTAATCACACAACAAATTAACCACTAAGGCTACGCCCCAGACTACGAAATGGTCATGAATATTTCTTCCTGAACGTCCTTTTTTAGAAAAGAGTTTTGATATCTACGACTAGACAAAGTTACCGGTTTTGGCGACCAGCAATGTTATGAAAAGACATGGCGGTGATAAACCCAGAATAAGCGATCAGGTAGTAGAAAATGTGCGGAGGTCATTCCAAAAGAGTCCACAGAAGTCAGTTAGACTAGCAGCGAGAGAACTTGGTATGAAACGTTCGACAGTTCACAAATTGCTTCACCATCGACTGTGCTTGTACGCATACAAGAGACAACTTGTACAGCGGTGGACACTTCTAAATGGTACACCTTAGCCGTAAATCTCCATATATCTGTACCATTTAGAAGTGTCCACCGCTGTACAAGAACTCAAGCTTGAAGACAGACCAAAGCGAGATGCATTTGCATGCACTATGGTAAATCGCACTGCTGAGGACAAGACATTTTTATCGCGCGTGATGTTTTCAGGTAAGCCTAGCTTTCATTTTTCAGATAAAGTGAATCGCAACAATGTTCTTATTTGGGATACAGAAAATCCCCATACATTCATAGAACACGTGCGTGATAGTCCGAAAATGTATGTGTGGTGTGATGAAAAATCGAACTGTTGAGTCGTTTTTCTTACAACAGGAGACTGTCACTGGCAACAGTTACTTGAATATGTCGGAAAACTTTGCCGTGCCAGGGATAATAGACATGCAACCGACAATCATATTTTAACAGGATGGTTGCCCTCCCCACTGGACCCATGCAGTCCGACAGTTTTAAGATGACACATTCCAGCGTCGTTGGATTGGTCGTGCCGGTCCAGTTCCTTAGCCTCCACGTTTCCCTGATATTACCTCACTATATTTCTTCTTGTTGGGGGATACATCAAAGACAGAGTATATGTTACAAGAGTAAACAACTTACTGGACTTGAAACAGCGCACAAGAGCTGTCATAAACTCTGTCGCAGAAGACATGCTCCGCAACACATGGAGTGAAACCGAGAATTGGCTTGACATTCTACGCGATACACGAAGGGTCCATGTAAAGTGTACTGAACTGGACTTTGTTTGTTGGTGCGTTACTATGAAAACTTGATGAGATGCACTAACATTTTCATGTATAGTGTCTCGTAAGTATAGTACATAAAGGAGATGTTCCAAAAGTGACCAAATTTCCCGTTTGCGTTGCGCGCATACAATTTGGTGTGGGAAGAGGTCGTGGGTGAGTTGCACCAACATTTTCCGGAATCGGGTTTTCGGATCCAGGTCTGGAAGCGGGTTTTTCGGATCCAGGTCTAGAAGCGGTTCCGAAACCGGTTCTGAAAACCGGATCTTCAATAACAGGAACCGATTCCGAGGTAACCAGAACTTTGTAGCCATCCCTACACTAAACCCGAGCTGCTGGCAGGCTGTGAACAGTGTGCTAGATGAAATGGTGGAAGCGATAGGCAGGCGCCCGGGCAGCGGCCGCTTGTCTCATTTCGCTAAACAAACTGGGTAACTGGCAAACTTATTGGCTAAACAGGGAAACTGTCAAACTTATTGGCTAAACAGGGAAACTGGCAAACTCATTTGGCTGAACACCCACTGGTGGACCAAATTTTTTTCTGGGGGGCACAAGCGGGGAGAGGAGGGAACAAGCGCGTGGTCCTCTTTGCAGTGTTATGAAGGTGAACTTTGTGCCACCTTTACGTGTCTTTGGGGCCTTCTGATCCAGGTCTGGAACCGGTTCCTCCATCGGAACCGGAACTTTGTAGCCATCCCTATGAATTTCATCGCGCAGGGTCTTGTGGAACAGGAAAACAAATCGGAGAAAAGTCAGCTGACGTACCATATCCGATGTGCAGACTGGTTTGACATGAGGCAAACACCTTACCTTGTTCGTGCACATATCCATTTAATTCACAGTAATCGGTTAAAGTACTGCACTTTTGTCTTATACAATCTTGCTCGGGAAGGGGACGATTACATTTTAGGATATTTTTGTCAATGTGCAAATGAAACACGGACAATTGAATGTTGTGTCCATGTTAGATTCATTATTTGGTACTTAGGAATGAGCAAAGCAATTGCACTATATCCGAAGACATCTGCATTCTTTGATGATTTATTTTATTCACAAGACAAATTTAGGCTCTTGGGCGATAACGATGAACCATTTCTGTCAGAAGATGAGGAAATCGACAACTGAATACTTATTGCATACTTATGTATAACACATTGCATCGTATTATAACCACCTCAACTGAATGAGTAGTACTGGAAATAAGAGAAACCTTGTAGTTCAGTTCAGGTAATACATCAATCATTTTGTACCTTTCAATACCACGTGTTACGCTAATGCAATGATCATTATTTCTGCGAACATTTCTGTTCTTTTTATATGGTGCACAATGTGCGAAATCCTAACTACCATTCAATTCCACTTATTTAATCTATATCAATACCACTCAGAGGAAATACGACACACTGTTACGGCATTTTCTTCCGAGAGGTTTGCCTCATATCAAGCCAGTCTGAGCATCAGAGATAGTACATCACCTGACTTTGACCCGATTTATTTTCCTGTTCCGCAGGCTAGAGTGCGATGAAATTCACTTGTAGAGTTCAATGTGTATCCTCACTTCCATATAACCTCAACGGAGCACGCCCCCTCTTTTGCGCGATATACAAAAATATGTCAAAACATACACGACTTATGGGCATTTTCATTGTATTGTTGACCCATTTTTGACCCTGTTCCCGCTGAGTTATGGCCACCATTATTTATATGTGAAGGTATTAGGCCACGAACTCTTCCCACACCAATTTGTTCCAAAAGTGACCAATTTTTCCGTTTGCGTCGCGCACATACAGCTTTTTTCTATGCTATTTTGCTTTAAAATGTTGGAGTTTCATTGTGAACACCCTTTACGTTTACATGTTCATGAACTTGTAGAAATGAGAATTTAAATTGCGCAGTATTGCACTGGACTAAACAAGACGTTTTGAATCTTTTGTGTAGTTATAGTACAACATAGAATAGAATATCAACGAAGGAATTATGAATTAGAAATAAGCATAATAATGATATAAATATGTTTGGCGTGAAATAATGTGTTGAGGAGGAGGTGCAATAAACTGCTGGAAAAAGGAGATGAAAGTAAAATTAAACCTTTATGATAGAAGAGGGACAAAAATAAACATATGAGTAAACTATAGCTACGGTGAGTACTTATAATTATTATGTATGATATGCTTTTAACTGATAACATATACTCATATGCAACTGGATAATGATTACCATCATAATACTATTTTCTAAATTGAATTCCAATATATACCAGCTGTATCCAATTTACGACTTTGCATGACTATTGGAGTACTCTGATGAATTAGAATATCGAAGCATGAAGATAACGATTAAAATATAGGGTAATTTTTGGTAACATAAACAGTCCTAAGATTTTCATAGTGTTATTTTTACCAGAATCAATTTAAAACATTGTGTGGAGCAGTTAAAAGCTGGATGCAAATGTGCACATGGGTTGTGCTATTATGTTACGTTATTTTGGAGAACGGAGGTAAAGCAACTGTCGTTATTTACTTAACATATTTTGTTGTTTTAAAATTGCATTATATTTGATATAAAGATTACATGCACTATTAACTTTTTAGTAAAAAAAAATAGCCTATTCATGGTAATCTGGAAACATTGCTTTATCTCTACACAGTAAAAAATGGCGATGAATGATTACCTTTTAACTGAAATGCTGCAGATTACTAAATAACGTCATTGCGTATAATATGGGCACATTCATTTTGTATAAAATGCGCGTATTTAATGAACAGACACTGAAATAATTTGAGATTAGCCAATGCACATTATAATATTATACAGACATTTCTCATCATAAAAGAGATTTTAGAAAATATATATATTGTGAATTCAGAAACATATTTTGCTTTAAAGAGAACCTCTGTCTAACTTTAAGCAATTGGCTACAGCTAACTGAAATATCTCTTTTAAGAGTATTGAAGGAATACGCAAATATGACAACGACAGTAAATGGGCTCTATAGAATGGGAATTCGCTACTTTTAAACTACAGTAAATACAATAGCAAATGATGCTTGCGTTAGAAATGAACCGGAACGTAAGAGAAAAATCTATATTTTACTTTTATCACGTCATATACATTTAAATTTATCACATTTGGTTTCCGTGTCGAACACTGTAGTTTTCAAGTAGCTAGGAATATTACTATGCACATTGTATATTTTATTTTCAAAGTTGTCGTGTATTCTTTAGTGTTATTTCCGGCTCATATGTGTTACGCTTTAAGTGTTTAGTGTTTTCCATCCTTTTTTGTACTTTTGGTTCTAGTTTCTCATGCATAATAATTTAGTTACTAATAAGAGGCACCTTCTCATTTTATCCATAACGCCTGTTCATATTGGCACCTACATTTTGTTAAATATGGACAATTGAAATAAGATTCGTAATTGAGTTTTCTCAACAACCATTGAAATAGTTTGAAACTCTATGAAAGTACAAAGTATTAGCCTATATTTTTGTAATATTTGTTGTCAAAGACTATTTTACTATCTACGAGAAATTTTAGCATTCCCTCCTGTGGCTGGGTTGTTAGACTTATAGGCCAATAAGCTCTTGAGGAAAACTTCGTCTTTTTGGTTTCATCTATAGTTGCAGCCTTAATGAGGAAATCACGGGGTGTGATATTTCAAATAGGCGGTGCACGATGTCAATATTTGTTGCCTCTCCTGAAGTTTTCCGGGAGTGAAACTGACTGTATCCTTTAAAATGTTTATTCCTGGCCTCTGTTCTATGGGGAGCACTGCTGCAAAAATAATGGCTGCGCTGTGAATTAGAACTTTGTAGACAGAGGCAGGCACAGTATTAAACACATTTTTTCAGTAAATATTAAACACATTAGCTTCGACGAAAAAGCCACTTGATAAGCACACAATATAACACCGAACTTGTGAATCAGTTCGCGATATGTTCCAGTAATTTGTCGCAAAAATTCGTAAAATATCATCTTTTTATGACTTGCGGTTCTCGAGATATGGCTCCTTAAATCACCCGAAATTCGAACTTTTTTGGCCAATATCTACGGAACGGTGGTCAGTTGGCCAGTAGCCAGGAGCCAGTTGATCAGTGGCCACCTATTACTATTTGGTACCAAACGGTTAACCATCCTCTTAGGTATTGATAAACACCAATATGATCTCTCTATAACTTACGGTTCCCGAGATATGACTCCTTAAATATCCGGAAATCGGCCATTTTTTGACCAATATCTCGGGAACGGTAAAAGTGACTCGAAAATGTTAATAACATTTTCAGATAGTTCTTGATGCTCTATCGAATGCATGGTTCACAATTTTAAAAAAATCGCAAATAACAGACAGACGGACAGACACACAGACATAGAGAATTCAGTAATGAACTTTTTAAGTTCGTTGAATGTAACTAGATTAAAATAAATAACACTAAATTTCTGAAAGTTGTTAGGAACTACGCTCTTGATTGATTTTCTTTAATGATCACATATTTAGAAATACCGTCAATGTTGTTAGATCGGCAAGTGTTAGTATATTATCTGATTAAGTTATAGTATCAACGTGACACAAAATAGTCGTTTTAATACTTTCAGACATTTTATTTTCTACAAATCTAAAATAAATAAATAAAAATCTTAAGTATAGTTTAAAGGTTTATTTAAACTAATATCATTTAGGGAGAAAGTATGTCTAGAGGGGATATCTTCTTTCTCGTTAGAAATCTTCAAAAGTGTAGCGAGGAAGTCGATAGTATCCTAATTTAGTATTAGCATATGAACGTTGTTCATGCACTTTTCTTAATAGATCATTATTCTTTGTGCTAATTATCTACCTTCAAACTCTGCGTCAAAATGCTATTAGACTCTGTGATGTCAGAAGATTAGTAAATAAGAATCAGAAATATATTAAGATCACTTCATTGTTCAATTTTGAGAGCGCTAAGATATTTTAATGGTTTTAATTAAACATTATCTTCGGTTCGTGCTATGGAATCTACTTCTGTTCTTAATGAATTTTCATGTTTTGAGTCATCCAACGGAGACTGAGCTTCGGGAAGATTTTCAGCTGTTTGATTCAACGGTTTCTGTATACGTTCAACTACTAAACGGGCAATTAGATTCAAAACACAAGTCCTTAGGGTTTCTTGTTCTTCTGTAAGGCAACATGTGGACCTTATTTCGTTTACCGATGCCTCCTCCCAAATGTTGGTGCAAATTGTTTTCTGAGAAGTATCGTTACCGCATGTAGCATCATTGTTGGACATTTTACTTCGACTTGTGGACGTTTCGGATCGCTGATCAAGTCGATTCTTGATATCACCGCTTTCCATTTTATCTTTACCACATTTTCCCGTCATATAGTCTTCAATTTCTGTTTCTTTGTTTAAGGACGATGCGTAAGGATCTTTGTTCTGGTGGCAATATTTCCTGGATTTATGACTTTTCTCTAACGTAGTCATCTTCCCCTGATTTTTCTCAGTATTAGTGTCTTTGTTTCTTGTTTTGGCTATATTGGAATTCAAATTCTTTAAATCAAAAGTGTTCTTTGTTTCCACAAACGTTTTTTTTGCCAATTTGCTTTGCGGCTTCATTGCAACAGGTATTTCGAGATGAACTTGTTTTGATAGGTCTTGGAATCTTTGAAGGCAAGTTATTTGCTCTGGCGTAACGCTGCTTTATTTCTTCCGTTGTTTCCTTTGATGGGACATTTAACATCTGTGTATTTCCTTTCTGAGTCTGGGATGTAGACTTCGAATGTTCTAGTTTTGGGTCTACTTGTTTCTTTGGATTATTTTTCTTCTCTAATGATTCATTTCGAGCTGAATCCATTAGTTTAGTGGAAGTTTTGTCGGAATTATTAGCCAATGTATTCTGATAAACACATTTGTTTTGAGCTTTTGGCTGCTTTAATGTATTTTCTGAACTATTTCCTTCATCAGCTTGGTTTTGAGAACATGCACCTTTATCATTAACTTTTTGAATAGCTTGTATACTACATGCAGTGAATTCTCCAGTTTCTCCTTATATGTTATCATTTTTTCGTGGTTTCTGCTGAATCGAGAGCTTTTGCTTCTTTATGCCAGGCTTAGTTGTACCATTGTTCGCAAGAACTTTCTTCGGAAGCGGTTTCCCACGTTCAAAAATTCTCTTTCGTCTTTCGGCGATGTACTGTTTCCTGACAAGAACACTTGATCGCGCACCTTCAATAGTGCCTTTTATAATTGCTGATACTGTGTCGTTCGGTAAGTAATATGGACTTGAAGTGTCATCTGAAGATTCTAACACAAGTTCATCTGGAGACGTTTCAAGACTTAAAACGTTTCTAATTGATATATACTCAGCATCGTTTTTAGTATACATGTGCCTGAAGTTAAAAATTGGCCTGTTATAGACAACTGAAAGTGTGGTGTCAGATTTAGGTTCTTCGTTTGATGTCAGGAGTAGATTATCCGAAAAAGGGTTTTGCAAACACGATGTTGAAGATTCAGGTTTTTGTTGATTGTCAGTATTGTTTGCTGTTGATGTCAAATCTGCACTCGATATAGGTTTTCGTTGCTTTCTTTTCCTAAATATTGTTTTATATCTTGTAGTACCTCCATACAAAAATGCAGCTCTTCTAAGTGATTTACTCCAATAACTACGAGGATTGTCAACATATATGACATTGTCGTTTTCGGATTTGGAAAGAGTAGAAAGTGGCAACCCACTGAATGTTGTAGCGATTATGTTTATGTATTGTTCGTCATGACCACGGTCCTTACATTGCTTTACTAATTTATTGACTTCTAGTTTTACTTCGTCCTTTTGAGTTATAACTTTTTCATATACTTCGCACCACTTTACTTCATTCTTGGTTGAAGCGTTGGAGTTATAAGCGATTTCTTTCATCAATGAATTCCAATCCCCAAGTGCCGTGGAAACTTCATAGTTTTCTTTAGACTTCATAGCTGTTTTTGAACAAGGAGTGTAAAGTGGTCGGAACTTATGATCCTTGGGGTCCTTCCGAAATAGACCTAATTTTCGCTTCATCATTTCAGTCAATTTGAGGAGATCACGACATTCCTTGGCTTTCACCTTTAACTCTTCAATGAGTGGATCATCATTTGAAGGTCTTGTTTCAGTAGGTTTCTTTGAGGGATTACCTTGTTGCTCTCCAGTAGTTTTTGATGTAGCCGAAGAACTGGATCTGACGAGCGACACAGAAGCCATTGATTTAGTTTGCTCCAAGTTTGAGCGTTTAGATTCAGGTTTTATATATTCAGAATTATCTTGTATCGTCACTTTTGAAGTATCCATTCTGCTTTCCTGAAATAAAACTGGAAGGGTATATTTTCTTTAGTTATTTATATGTAATGAAACTTCGGTAGTTGATGGTAAGAAAGTCAAGGCAATCAGAGTTGAGCTAATAGTGTGCATATAGTGTGCAAAATGAACTGGAAATGTCAGAACGTGCACGTCATCCGATCATAAGCAAAATGTTTCACAGCCTTTGTTATAACAATCCTTTTACTCAAAATTCATACTATGGACTATTTGAGTGAAAACAAGTTGCAAATTGGAAATCTTATAACTCCTTGTATTCGATTTTTACCACTTAGTGTCCAAGCTTAACTCTGATCGTCTCCACTTTCACATACATTTTAAGCACATGGACTAAAAGGGATATATGAACAAGGCAAAGAGTACGATCATCTGATAGATATCAAGAAGGGACGTCCATCGCACCTATAGAAGACTATCAATTATTTATTTTATAGAACACTAGCATATATTACCCGCTTCCCTGGGTTGAAATGAACATTTAAATACACAACTCCGTATTTCATGTATTTAACACCCGTGAAATATGCTGTTTTCGTTTTTGATCGCATCGATTTAAACAGCATCGGAAAGATCATTGATCATCTCGGCGACCCCAAAAATCTTGGATTCGACATTAATATTAGTCATTTTCGTTTATTTATATGTGTATTTCCCCCTCTCCCATGTTGCGGGCCATGGCATCGAAAGTGTCACTGTTCAATTTAGCGACCCCCACAAATGTCGATTCAATACTAATATCGGTCATTTTCGATCATTTCTAAATATCTCTTTCTCTCCCTCCCCCAAGTTCTGGGTTGAATTTGAATTTAAACGGATCGAAAGTACCACCCTTCATCTAAGCGACCCAGAAAACTCTAAATTCTACACTGATAGTGGCCATTATCGATCATTTATATATATATATATATATATATATATATATATATATATATATATATATATATATATATATATATATATATATATATATATATATCCCCTTCCCGCAAGTGGCGGAGCTGATTTTTCATTTAAACAGTACCGAAAATGTCACAGTTTATCAGAGTGATCCCTAAAACTATGTATTAAAGACTAATGTTGGTCATTTTGGATTATTATTGAGCTGAGAGAAGCGAAGCTCTTATACTCTTGTTAGCCATTTGGTTTTCCGCGAACTCCTCCTAGACCGTTTGGCCGATCTCAACCAAAATTAGCACGCTGATAGAGTATGTCGTGCTGAGTGACAACATAGGTCGAAATCAAAAATCCAATGTACCATCGAGGAATAATCACCGAAAAACGCTTCCTGATTACGTAGTTTAAGCTCGCTCAGCTCATTTCATTGCAATCGGGTATATCCATTGCATTCCTAGTTATATATAGCTCCCCCTCCCCTCTTCCGTGCTGCGGTACACGGCATCAGAATTGTCGCTGTTAACCTCAGTCACTCCTACAACTATGGATTCGACACAAATATTATTCATTTTCGATCATTTTTAAACGTTTATCTTCCTCCCTTCCATTGTATCCTCCCCCTTCCCAACTATTAGGGCTGAACTTGGATTGAAACAGCACCAGAAGTTTCACTGTTTGTCTCATCGACCCCAAAACTACGGATTCAACACTAATACCGATCATTTTTGATCATTTTTAAATTTCTCTCCCTCTCTCTTTCCCCTACCTTGCATCGTCAAAGTCAATAGCCTAAAGTAATCCTTGCCCCTAAACTCATGTATGTTGAAAATTTGATTTAGATTGGTCGGGTGGTTCAAGAGTGATGAAGTCACAAAGGCAGTCATTTTTATTTTAACTTTTTTACATATATCTCTCCTCTCCCCATCTCCTATGCTGGCTCGTCAAAGTGAAACGATAAAAAACATCAAAGGCCCGACCCTCATATACGTTGAAAATTTGATCGAGATTGGTTCAGCGATTCAAAAGTTATTAGGTTTTTTTAGCTTTTATTTATACGTCCCCCTTCCCTCCCCCTCCCCTACGATGTACCGTTAAAGTGAAATTACAAAAACGTTTCCAAATCCAAACCTCATATATCTTGAAAATTTGATTGAGATCTGTCAGATCGTTCAACAGTTAAAAAAATTACAAAACTAGTCACTTTCAGTCTTATATAAATTGATTTTTATATATCTCCACCTCCTTCTCCTCCCCCACATTGCTCTGTCAAATTTAAATCACAATAACGATTCCAGGCCTGAACCTCATCTATGTTGAAAATTTGATCAAGATCGGTCGTGTGGTTCAGGAGTTATTAAGTGTTATTTATTTTTTGACACCCCCTCCCCCTTCCCTCAGTTCTACCATCAAAGTGAATAGCCTGAAACCAGCCCAGCCTTGAAACTTATCCATGTTACAAATTTAATCGAGATCGATGGGGTGGTTTAGGAGATTTAGAGTCACAAACATAGTGATTTTCATTTTATATATATAGATTAGCGTAGTGCCTGTTCTTTACAAGGAAATAATAATGTTCATGGAAAATGTTTGAAAAGAAAGGGGGCGGAGGAAAGCTATATTATTAAGCTTCAAATTTCAAGATAGAATTCGCACGGACAAAAGATTCTGAACTGAATCGTAACACAATTTTCTTGCTTTCAGTCAATATTTAATTTTTTTCTATTTTTCGTGTGGATATGGTTTTCGTCTGTTAACACCGATCCTAATTATTTGAAAGTATCTAGTTTGTCGAAAGTATTATTTGACGCATCCATAATTTGCGATAAAACAATCTTGGCGAACTTCCATGTATTTAGTTTTCTCTGCATTTACTTACAAACTCATGTTCCGGCAAGCCTTTAATAAAACCATCGCATCTCTTTCTATTGTTCTCCTATCATCATCTGTCAGGTTTACATCATCAGCATACGCCGTAACTTGATGAATACCATTCAGCTGTAGCCAGTGGCGGCGATTGGATGTTAAAAGTTGGGGGGGGCAAGCCATGATCTGAATATGTGTATCTTAATGTTAGTTTACCTGATTGATGCTAACATTTTATTTGACTAAAGGTTGTATAACTAATAGGATACTATCTTTTTTCAGTTAAAATACCGTATATCGTATTTCATATTTTATATAATAAATTGACAAGTAGGTACTAGCCCTTTGTAAATTGTCAAGTAGGTATTGAGAAGGAAGTAGGTACTAGCTCTTTGTATTCTTAAACAACGAAAGTGTAAGAAGAGATTCGATTTCTTGCTCATGAACATCTTAAAATTCTGCTTCGAAAATTGTGCGATCAGATCATTTAGTAACAAATTTGCAAAACAAATAAATAGAAAGGATAATATTAATCATAGTAATGAATAATGAGGCTTGTTTTGCAAAACTTACATTGAAACCGGTGGTTAATGAACAATTTATATTTTTAACTCCACACATGCTATTAAATGTATGTTATTACTCTTAGGAAGACAGTAAATACTACGAACGTATGTTACGACATTTAAAGAAATACTTTTGCAGCTTCCCGAAACATATTCGTTGACATTAGGTGCAGTTTTCACTTTGTACATCTGAACTCAAAAATACTTAGAATCACTCCTCACTCCAGTTACATAAAATAATCCTAAAATCTAGAATTATGTTGAATTCACTAAATTTTATTGTATACACACTCGTACACCCCTAAGCGCACCACTTCACTCGTATATTACACTGAAAAACAATGGAAAAGTAGATGTTGTTTCTTATTACTCTCTTTTTAATCAATATTCTTACTATTAGAAAGAGGAAAAGACATTTTAGGAACTGTAAATTTTTATGCAATTAAAGAATAACTTGTGAAAGTTTATTTATTTATTTATTTTTTTTTGCGAAGTGTTATTTCAATTAGTATCAAAGCGGCTGACTAACATTATAAGAAATGGAAGTACGTTGAAATTATTGTGCTCCAATAGGTTAAATTTTGGACCATTTTCGGTGGCAATTAAAACGCAATTCCTGCTTTCTTAACACCACGGCAAGAGAAATAACCAATAGGCCTACGTACTCACGCAACGGCAAATATATGGCATTATTCCTTTCTATGAATCAGTAATATATACAGTAACTTTACATTTTCAAATGAAACTATATACATCAGTGGGTTACTTCAAAAAAGTGGGGGGCAACTGCCCCCTTTGCCCTCCTAATCGCCACCCATAGCTGTAGCTGTCTTTGATTTTTATATATATTCTTTATTTTATTAAGAAAAAGTGAGATACATCTGTCATATTGAAAAGTTTGATAGGGTACATATAGAATACTTTCTTGTACTAACTATAAGTTTCTTATACAATTGAGAAATTACCTTGTTGCTGTCCAGTATTTTTTCGTGGCACAGAGGTTTCTGATGTAGATTGGCGTGTAGATTCAAGTTTTGGCCACTCAGAATTATCTTGTATTATTATCTTTGAAGTATTCATTCTGTTCTCCTGGAAGAATATTGAAAGGTCATAAGCATTTAAGTTATTTTTATATTGATGGTGGTATCAAAATTAAGACGACCAGAGTTAAGTTATAGCATGTTGCATCTGAAAGAGATAGCGTGCACGTCATTCAGTGGTAAGCAACATTTTTGTAAGCCATTGTCATAACAATCCTTTTATTTCAAGATTCACGCTGCAAATATAAGTAAAACTACGTGACAAAAGCCATGGTAACTGCAACGAACTAGTCGGTTTCATATATAGTTGTAGAAGGAGAAAAAACAGGTGACTAGTTTTCGAAACCTGGGTAGTACTATTAAATGATCATACGAAGTGTGAACGTGAAATGAAAGCAAGGATAGGAATGGCGAAAGAAGACTTTAGGAGGAAGAAAAGACTATTTTGTGGGTCCTTGAATAAAGGGTTGAGAAAAAGACCCATAAAATGATTCGTGTGGAGTATTGAAATAAGGCAGAAACATGGATATTGCACAAAAATGATGAAAAAGACTGGAAGCATTCGGAATGTGGGTATGGAGAAGAATTGAGAGAATTAGTTGGATCGAACGAAAAAGAGACGAAAGGGTATTAGAGGTGGGGAGAAAAGAACATTTTTAGTTACGTATTATTAAGAAGAGGAGGAGAAAGTGGCTGGGATATTGGCTTAGAACGAACTGTATCATGAAGGACGTGCTAGACGGTATGATGGCAGGAAAAAGAGAGAGGAGGCGAAGGACACTACAATTAATGGACCATATCAAAACAGATAAATCGTACTTAATGACGGAAAGGTTAGCGGAAGACCGTGGAGCATGGAAACTTTACAGTTGCAGCAAGTGACCTGCTAATAATGGCAGAATACCTTTGATGATTATGATGATAGATAGATAGATATTATCGAATTATCCTTCCTTCCTTGCTTTAGAGTTCAGGTTTTGTAAACACAACACATTCCATTATTTTAAATTAAGAGTGTGTATACTGAATTTTACACTTTCAACTTGCCTGTATTCTCACATTGAGCACTTTCTGAATAAAGTAAGTGACACATAGATATTATAGAAATGTCACCAACTCCCTCCTCTTAAAAGCTGAAGTTTCGGGAACGCTTAAATTTGTATTTTTTGTTTTAAATTAAGAGGTTATACATATCAAAGGGCATCTCCAGTGAGTCCCTACTTTCTTGACCTGTGACTACCAGGGTCAATATGGGTAGTAGAGAACCGGTAGGTTCTGCAGATTACGAAGACATTGGTCGCGATGTCACAAAGTGAGGTGTGTTCGAACAGGAGTCGAAAAGACGATCGACGGTCCGACAGTTTAACGGTCACTTCTCGGATCACCGTGCACCACTGGAGAGGCTTCCAGTGATCTTTGGATCTATCATCATCTCCTGACCCTACTGCGTAATTCTATACCGCACATTACCACTGAAACCACAGAAATGCAGCAGGATCCTTAGAAGTTACAGCTCAGCTGACACATTGGTCGAAATAGCCGAGAGCGATCAGCAGTGTCTGGCCGTTTTCAACTCTGTCACTGGAAAAACTTCAAATGTGATAACGTGGTTTGCATATTCGGAAACTTGTATGTCTTTCCGTTGTCCCCATACCCACAATGCCTGAAGGACCCGTCGGTCACCGGAAATACGTGACCCCCATAATTAAACAATCCGTGCTACTGGGCCGGTTCTCGTCACTTCCTGTGAGTATCCTGCTGGATCTCTATGGTTTTATAGGTAGCGTGGGGCATAGAATTACACAAGAGAGTCAGGAGATGAGAAAATACCCAAAGATCTAAACAGGAAGCCTCTCCAATGGCGCACGATGACCCGAGAAGCGACTACAGCACTGTCGGGACCATCGATCGGTTTTTCGACTCCTTTTCGAAAAGACACATCTTTTTCCGCTATCGAAATCAACGCTTCCGTTAGGGGTGGACGGTTACTGAAAAACGTAAGCCGCGGTTTCGGTTTGTCACTTAAATCGGTTTGGAACGGTTAACCGAACCGAACCGACCCCAAACCGAACCGAACCGAATTGATCCCAAACCGGACCGAACTGATCCCAAACCGAACCGAACCCTACCCTTCAGAACTGTCGGTAGAACTCTGACGAACTAAACTGTCGTCAAATTGAGTCAAAGGGATTGAAAAACGTCGTTTCGTTTATTACTGGCTAACCAAAACTTAATCGAACTCCGTCAAAGTGAATTAAGCTATGTCCAAATGGAGCTAAATTTAATCTTTAACTCACTAGTAACATACGATCAGTTAGCAGATTTGTGTCTAATAAAATATTTTTACTTGCCAAAATTTTTACGTATAAACAAATTATATTGGACCATTGTGGATCTTAATTTTGTTAAATTTTGTATTAAATATTGTACAGTTATATGCGAGTTGATATTGATCCAAACAATAACAATTTACAGAATTATATTGTACGTAATGATAATATTAAGTTTATTTTCATGATCTTCGTCAGTATTAGAGTTTGATGCATATTTACATTTAAAAATTAAATAATGGTCTTTTCCACTGTCCTTTAGATAGGAAACAATATTCCTAAGTTCTAGGAAGATGAACTTTGATAAACTGATAGCCTATTGCTCAAAGGTGTTTACTAACATAATGTGCCTGTGAAATTCCCAAACGGTGGACTGCGGAGATTTTTCACAATCAAAATGGCAAACCTCAAACCCCAGAATACCTAGAATAACGAAATTTTATAGGTAGATATCCTAATATTCAAAGGAGTAATACAAATTGTTAAATTTTAGGTAGTTTTAGTACTCGCTTAAATAGTATAACTGTAATATTTCCATTGCGCGGTAATTTTTGCTTCGTACTATATTATGATCTAGTACTGTTAAAGTAAAGTAGTTCCCAAGTACCTCAGTCGATTAGCATAAGTATACGATTCTCATAATAAAATATCAATAGATAAAAAACGAGTGTCAGTCAGTCTGTACTCAAAAATACTTATCTTCAAAAAAAAATCATGTATAATAACTTTCTGTAAGTAATAAGTAAAAAATTACTGTGAGTCTTACCGAGTCGCTTTGATTGCGAGCGTAGCAAGCAAGAAAATTTTTAACAAACCCATTTCTTTGCAAACCGACAATATTTATTTAATAGGGCGCCATTACTTTTGCGGGGCACCTTCTCGTTTACTCATTTTCAACATTTCTTTTTTTGCTTATTGCTTGTTCGGCGCCCTCTTGCTACGAGTCCCCCCTCCCCCCGTAGCTACGACTCTGGGTGTGGTATCTTCTCGGTCACGATGTAGGTTTTGTACATTTGCTAATTGGTACGCACAAATATCATTCTCAGACAGAACAGTTGCACTAAGTTGCAATTTTTCGCTATCTTCGATTCTGGACAGTGAACATAATGGCGAGGGAACATCTACCATTTCCGACTTTAATTTCACTTTATTTAATCACCATACGGTGTGCACACCAAACGACTGTGATTACAGAGGTAATGGAGGAGTACACATGTGAGGAATTGGCAAGACATTGATCTGACATACGGGAAAGCGGACGGTAATGGCCGTGTGGCACAACGAGTGTACAGACAACAGTTTCCTAATCTTAGAATTCCACACCACGCAATTTTCTCCAGTGTAGATCGAAGGTTACGAGAAACAGGATTGCTGCAAGTACATGGACCCAATGCTGGACGAAACAGAACCGTACGGACTGTGTCTTTTGAGGATGACATTCTTGCTCCAGATCAGAGAAAACCGTCCACCAGCACACGGATAGTAGCTGCTGAAATTAACACCCATCATCGGCAGATGTGGAACATGCTACACGAAAATAAGATGTACTCTTTCAATGTCCAAAAGGTGTATGCATTACACGCCGCTGATTATCCACATAAGTGGGAGTTTGTCCAGTGGCTACGTAAACTATGCTAATACATCCCGCTTTATGTCTCGTATTCTCTTCACAGATAAACCTATATTCTCTCGTGATGGTGTGATGAACACTCACACTCAACATTTGTGGTCTGAGGCAAACCCATATGGAATGTCAACTCGTGCCCATCAGGAACGGTGTTCTGTGAATGTGTGGGCATGAATCGTTGATAATTCTCATCAGATCGTACCTACTACCACAATGCCTAACCGGGTGGGAGTATCGGATATTTTTTTAAGAGATTCTGCCTGAACTACTAGAGACTGTGCCAAGGCTCTTCATCGAAACATGTGGTTTATGCACAATGGTGCTCCAGCACATTTGCTCTGGAGCTGCGAAATTGTTTCAACGCATCCTTTCCGAACAAATGGACGGCAAAGGAGGACCAGTATCTTGGCCACCTAGCTCATCTGGCCTTAACCACTTAGATTTCTTTTTCTGGGGCCATATGAAACAACTAATCTACGCGACGCCTGTGCAATCAGAGGAGGATTTGGTTGCCCGAATTGTTGCTGAAGCGTGGAAAATTCAGGAAATGCCAGGAGTATTTCAACGCGTCCGCTGCGTTGTTCCCTTTTCCGCCGCTGTAACCATTGCATTGAAGTGGCGGGTTGAAACTTTCAACACCTTTTGCAGTGTCCGTTCTGACAACCATCCTCTTTTCATGTAAACCAGGACTCGTACAAATATCGTAAATGGAACGAATATTTTGTTTCACATCCGTCAGTTTAGAACATTGGTTGAGAAAAAAAAAACGTACTGTAGTCGCATTTGTGTGATGCACTGATCGAAATGAATGTGCTAAAACAGTTATGTGTATTATTATTATTATTATTATTATTATTATTATTATTATTATTATTATTATTATTATTATTATTATTATTATGCGTTCTTTATTTGTCTGTAGTTCTTGTTCAATTACTGTAGTTGTAATCCCCCGCCAAGTGAACTTTGTGGTGGACAAACATAGTGTTCGTGGGTTTTCTCGGGGTTCTCCCATTTCCTCCCACTTTCTTCATTCCACCATTTCATTCATTACTCATCATCACCGTCTTCTTTAGTCTAACCGGCATAATCGTGGGACGTAAAAGTCAAAGATTTCATATCATTTTTGTAGTTGTAATGGTAGATGCGTTCTCAAAAGCATTGCGATATCAATAATATGAGCAGATCAGCAATCGGAATTTCTTTATTTTCTGTTACCTATCGGTTTGTGTTGTACGTATGTTTACATTCTAGCGACGTTAAGTTTCCAGTGAATTCTTGTACAACGACTTCACTAGTACTTTTTTGAGGAGGCATGCAACCACACACAGTAATTTTTACCTCATCCACCATCTTTTATCTGCATGTATGAGTATTGACCTGCCACGTAGTATTATTTCCAGGCAGTGAAATATCCTTGACATGTGTTGTCCACTCAATTTACGTCAAAATGTCAGGGAATCCCTAACGTCATTTGGGAAATCCCTTGCGCCGCCATCGCACAAATCTGAAAATTGCAAATTTGGATAGAGCAGGTTAGGATCCTTTGTCGATATCATGCCGCATCACGTCTACGATCAGTAGTTCGTGCAATATTTAACTCTAAAGTTTGTTTTCCCACGCTTTCGGCAGCCTATAACACGTAAACGACACGCTTTTCGCCATGTATACTGGAACTTTTTTTGTTTGTTTTGCTCACAGGAATTACCCCTCTGCTTTTGTGCAAAGAATTTAGCACCATACTGTGTAACGTGAGAATCAATTTGAAAACACTAACGTGGCAAAAGTAACTGTTCTCAAAAACAACACGAATTTTCTTGGTTACCTGATAATATTACACGACGATATATTCCACATACATAACGTAAAGCATACCCCCCTAGTCATTTCAAGATGAGTTTAATGTTTCATTCTAAACGTAGCTTCTTCTGAAATAGCATCCACCCTTCAAGTAACTGCCCCCCCCTATCATGGTATCTCCTAAATCCGCCCATGCCGTAAAGTTGTCTTCCAAATTATATTAACAGTTTTATTCCAAAATCCAAAGCATCAGTAAAAGTACTCATACAGTGCGAACCCTCAATTGTTTCAGTAATATCGAAATAATTTTAATCTGAATAAAGTTATACCGAAAAACATAACATTCAGCCTTATTATAATGTCTGGGTTCCTAACAACGCAAACTGCATTGCTGTCGATTTCAAATATTGAACTGAAAGTCATCAAAATAGCCCTCAAAAAGGGCCCAACAGTTCTTAAACCGAACCGAACCATTCTACAAACCGAACAGAACAGTTTACAAACCGAACCGAACCGAACCGTTCCCAACCCGAACAAAACCGAACTGAACATTTCCAAAACCGAACCGAACCGATCCCAAACCGTATCGAACCGAACAGTTCCCAAACCGAACCGGAGCGGCCTGAAGTCCAAACCGATTGATTCGGTTTAAACTACAAACCAAACCGAAACCGGTTAGCCGGCTCTTGGAACACCCCTAGTTTCCGTGACCTACAGAGCCTACTGGTTGTCTGCATACCCATATCGACCCTGGTACTCACCGGTGAAGAAAGTAGGGAGTCAACAATGCATTGGGTGGAGATGCCCTTTTACATGTTATCTTGAGTGAATCTGTACACTGGCCACTTTCTGATTAAAAATAAAAGTTTGGATGTTGTTGAAGTTAGTCGCATTTTCTCCCCTCAGGAGTAGGGATGGCCAGAACCGGTTCCTGGTGGAACCGTTTTTCGGGTCTGAACGGATATGGTTCTAGAAGATCCGGCTCCCGAACCGGTTCTTCGGATCCAGGTATGGAACCGGGTTTTCGGATCCAGGTCTGGAACCGGTTCTGAAAGCCGGAGGAACCGCTTCCACTGGAACCGAAGCTTTGTGACCATCTCTACGCTAAACCCGAGCTGCTGGCAGACTGTGAACAGTGTGCTAGATGAAATGGTGGAAGCGACAGGCAAGCGCCCAGGTGGCGGCCGCTTATCTCATTTGGCTAAATAAACTGGGTAACTGGCAAACTCATTGGCTAAACAGGCACACTGGCCAACTCATTTGGCTAAACACCCACTGGCGGAGGGAGCCGCGGTTGCTCAGTGGTAGAGCATTCACCTCTGGTGCCTGGGGTTCCGGGTTCGATCCCAGCCCCCGCCAATTGAACAATGTGGTGGACAAACACCGTGTGCGTGGGTTTCCTCGGGGTTCTCCCGTTTCCTCCCACTTTCTTCATTCCACCATTTCATTCATCACTCATCATCACCGTCCCCTTTAGCCTAACCGACATAACCATGGGACGTAAAACTAAAGATTTCATTTTTTACGCCCACTGGCGGACCAATTTTTTTTTCTGGAGGCACAAGCGGGTCTGGGCGGGAGTGCATGAGCGCGTGGTCCTCTTTGCAGTGTTTTGAAGATAACTTTGTACCTCCTTTACGGGTCTTTGGGGGCTTTCGGATCCAGGTCTGGAACCGGTTCTTAATATCCGGTTCTAGAACCGGGTTTTCGAATCCAGGTCCGGAACCGGTTCCAGAAACGGTTCTGAAAACCGGATCTCCGAGAACCGGTTCCACCGGAACCGGATCTTTGTGGCCATCCCTACTCAGGAGAAGATTTCTTGAGAACAATGCAACACGTATTCTTTTATTACCTCCCGGCGTAAGCATACTAGAGCTTGTAGTCTTACTCCAGGTCGGATGAATAAACATATTTGGTGGTCCGGCCCTGCTAGAGACAGACTCGACTTGCCTTGTATGTGGTACTTGTACTTTATTTCCCAGTAGCAACTGGCCGGATCTGAAACAAATTCGATGCGCAAGTAGCCCATCGTCTAGGAAGTAGAGATCGCTATACTTGGTAGCCGGATTCAGCAAGGGACAGTCTCGGCTTGACTTGGCTTGTCTTGTATGTGGGACTTTATTTTCTGTCATTACTGGCTGGATCTGAACGGTACTCGGTGGGAAGTAGCTCATCGATAGGAATTAAATATCATTATATTTAATGGCCAGGAACAGACTCGACTCGACAGCAGAGGATGTGTTGTACAGTTTAGCCCACAGAAGCTTCCGAGTTCGGTTCACGTCGGCTTGTTTTTAATTAAGAGTACATACACAATTTCAAAACCTCTATGTTACCTGAATCCCCACATCAGACACTTTCTGAATAAGGAATGTTAAAGCTTAATTTTATTGAAAGCTCCCAATTATACTTCTTAGGTGCAGAATTACTGGAAACGTTGAAACACGTTTTTCTTTTTCTTTATTTTCAATGAAGAATTTATATGCCGAATTCCATCCTTCTGACTTGAGAGATTCGTTAGATATTCAATTGTTGGCAAGACATTTGAACCTCCATTTTTTACCACCCTTACGATAGAGACAGAAAATTCTTCCTTTACTCTTGCTTCCATGATCAAAAAAAAAAAAATCCTGTCAAAATTTCACATTTGTATTTGTAGAAGTACGACCCCTGGGCGATAATCAGTTAATCACTTTTACTCTTTTATGTATATACAAATTGACAAGAAAACACATCTGCACAAACAAGAAAACTGCATCTGACTGGTATGCATATACAAGAAAAGTGAAATGCAATTTGTATCGAGAAAATCAGAATAGTCCCTTATCAGCGAGAACAGCGGACAAATGGAATACTTAACATTAAAATCCAAAACAATTGAGAACTTAAACATTCTTCTACGTTTTGTATTGCTAATAAACATACATAAAACTAACAGTATAGCAGTAAAATGATCTAACTACATAAAACATTATAAATATTATTTAACTTACATGCAACTTTTTTCTGTAGAAATAAATCGTAGATCTTTGTTTCTAAGCAGCAATATTTTGTTGTAATTTGCTTTGTTAAATTACTTCAATATTGTTTGGATACAATCCAAACAATTAACACTAATTAATATCATTAGTTTAAATTTAAAAATATTTTTTTTATTTATTTCACAAAAGTGAAAGATGATTATACGAAAGTCTTGTCTTTCCTGTAACTATAAATAAAGTGAAATTATTATTACTGGTTTATTATTTCACGAAGAGTCGATTAGAAGCAATTTCTTATTGCAGGTTTTACAATGTAACTGCACTAATAGAAGACTGTATAACTGTACTGTTCTCTCGTTCTTCGCGGGAGAAGAGTAATGTTTAATAAATAGAAAATCGAAAGTTTGAATGTTGTATTAATGGCCCTATTTCCATCTTTAAAAGTAGAATTTAAAAAAAAAAGAATTGAGATACGTTTTTTATATCTAATATCATATCTTCAACTCAAAAGAATCCCCACATCCGAATTCTGGAGAACTTGCTCGAAGAACAGGGTTGTTGCATACACAATATGCTCTTGGTAGCCCCACAAAAGAATGGCTGGTGGATATATACAAGATGAACATTGTTAGGTGCTACATATCAAGGCGGCTAAGATGTTGGACTACCAAGTCCTATTCATCCCCTTCCAATTTTGCGATCCAGATGATCGCGTACTGCACAAGGAAAATGCCGCCTTGTTGGAACCATACATTGTTAAAATTATCCAGCCGCTGATTCTGTGACAACTACGAATGGAATAACATGGAAGTACACATAAACTGAGGGACGTGGTGTGAGACATGTGATTGTACTACTTGACTGCCGATGATATACAGCCAGATGTCAAATGCAAACCGGGGCTGGTATTATCTGGTACCATTGGGATTCTCTTAAACCTACACATGTCTGTTATGGCTCAGAAACACGCCTAAACACACCGTTATACGCACGCTTCATCTGTTAAGAGAATCAACCGTGGAAAGTGATGCTATTCTGCACAACATTAAAGTGGTAACTTACACAATATATTGGGTGGTGCAGAATCTCAGTCATCAATATCCTGCACCTGTTGCAAGTTGTAAAGTTAGGTCTACTGTTTTAGAAGAAGTCGTCGGACACTCATGTGATCTACAAATATCTTATGGGCAATTGCTCAAGTTCTCGACGAAGGAATAGCCCCTTTATGTTCCAGCACGTCTTCTTCGAATGCAGCTGTACGGCAAGTTTTCCTTGCGCCATAGTTACTACTGTTGACCGTAAATATATCGGTTTCCGCGCAGACGTCCTTCAATTCTCATAAACATGATGTGTGATATAGTGTAACGACCGGGAAAGTATTCCGCATTGAAGCGACTGGAAGTTCACCCATTTTATCTACACTCATTATAGACCAAGACGAGAATCTCGTACTCTCTACATACTGTGCCGGTGCTGTGTCATCAGTTATAGCTCAGAATACGTAATAAATAAATTCAACCAAATGGGGATGGAACTGATGCACAACACGGTACTTAACTGTAAAATTTTGGTTGAATTTAAATAAAATTCAAATGTTTCTAATTTAGAAAATGACTAGTTGGGGGAAAGGGTGAGAGAAAGAGAAAGGTTGTAATTGAGGAATAGGAATGAGCACTAGCCTGATAGATCCAACAGGGCTGGCGTCGTCCTGGTCATCTGGCACGATGAAAGGTTTGCCGTGAAGGAACCTGGGTCTTCTGGTAACAGCCAACAACTGGAATTCAATCCTGCTGGACTGCCAGGGGCGTCGAACTCTCTCCGTGATGCGTCTCTGGAATAATGCTTCTTTAGGATGTCCTCTTACATCTTCATCACTCTAATCACAACTGACCAAAGTGTCTGCGGCGATGAACCGGCAGAATGGTGTTCCTTAAACTTGGATTCGGTGGTCCTCCAACGGTGGGATCCGCTTCTCTCCGATGATCCTGCACCTGTCCCAATCGTGTGTTGAATACCCCCTCTTGTTCTTTTCCTCGTGGTTTTGATCAATTCAAGAATGATGACCTAATCGGGAAGTATCAGGCTGTGCTTGAAGGTATGCGGAAAGGAAAGAAGGAAGCTAGTCGAGTTTATTTAACAAATGTGCATTTACAACAGGTGTCTGAGAATGTACACTTCTAGTCAAAGTTTTCTTTCATAAGTTTTCAAAAGTTCATGCTTCTTTATATCCAATACATAGTTACTTCATTTCCAATAGACAGATACTTCACACCCCCTCCTCGAAACTAACATACACGAAAATTTTTATTTTCCGTAGTAGAAAAAGAAAGAAAAAATATTGAAGAAAGTCCAAAAAAATGTTCGTTAAAGGTAAGAGAGTTCTTTGTGTAACATATGTATGTTTTGAATTAATCCTTGACCACAAACTGCAAAATGCTGAGTGTGCGTTTCTGAATCAGTTCATATAGTTCACTGGGTAACCTGAAGATATGACGACAGCGTCTCTGGGAAGATGGAAAGTAAGAAAAAGAAAAATAAACATTAGTGCTTGCATAATATCATTGTGAGTGACATGTGTTTTAAAACGTTAGTTTGGAGTTCCGTTAGTGCTCAGGGAAGGGAAGTGAAAGGTAGGAAAATACTAAATTTAATTATCACTAACACAGATTATCAAAACTTAGATACGTATAATAAAATAAATATTTCATAAATATAGTATAATCTAATGTAGACCTCTCTATATATATGTATATGTATATGTTCCTCTAATGCAGAAAAAAATAACTTCAATATTTAACGTGACTAATACGCGAGAAGAAAAAAAACGGTGTAATACTATCTAGCTAACCAAAGATAGTAAAGTTAGACTGCACAAGAAGGGTACTAATTTCAGTTTGAGAAAAATAAGCTTTAAGTTATTTAGGCTTAAAGCGTCGGTAGACTGGAAAAGAATTCCAAGATATGGTTATAGCCCCTTATACTGGCTGTAATCAAACTATATGAAATCAGCACGACAGAACTATTCACCACATATAACTTACAACCCTAACAAACATATAAGTTCTTCTTATCTTCATCTTCTTTCTTCTTAAATATTGTCCTCTTCGGACATCGAATGCTGGACATCAATCATGGCATCGAATCCTAGACATCTAAAAGGATGGAGCATGGTTCTTGCAATCTTGACTTCAATCTTCTTACAACTTCTTAATATAT
Organism: Thermobia domestica; assembly: GCF_964235325.1. Taxonomy (NCBI): domain Eukaryota; kingdom Metazoa; phylum Arthropoda; class Insecta; order Zygentoma; family Lepismatidae; genus Thermobia; species Thermobia domestica. The sequence continues at coordinate 107,794,577 of NC_137470.1, forward strand.
CCATCGAAGTATCTATCCATATACGTGTCGTTGATTTTCTTCATTCTTCACATACTCACATTTAAAAAAAAGTAAAAGTAAGAAACTTCTGTAGTGATACGCTGTCCAATCAAACGAAATGGTACAATTCTTGAAGATACTAACATGTTCCAAAATTCGAAGTATTCCAAGTTTCAAAGTGTTCTAAATTTTCGAAGTGTTCTACCGGTAGATTTGGATGCACAAATCAAAACCAAGATAAACTAACTTCTAAGCGTGGCCAGTGCTAAAAGAGAGTTCATCATCCATCTACAAGGTGTTCCTATCCACAATCCAATCTTCAAGAAAAGTAATCCACATACAAGTTACGTGCGGACAGACGGACTAACAGATTCTTCATCAATGGGAAAATATATGGGGAGTAATCGCTGATAAATGTCCCAATTTTCTCTATCATAAACACAAAATACGACACGGTTTACGTCATCAAGATGTTCCTCTAAAAATATTCTTGTTGTGGCCAAGGCAATTTTGGCAGCTTCTAACTTTGGAAACTTAAATGCTCCAGTCGAAATGTTAGGTAGTACAATTGTAGAAAGATCGTTCTCCAACATTACTTTAAAACAATTTTTATATGTCTCCCGTAAAATCTTCTTGTCTGAATTCTGTGGTCCACATGTCATAATTACATAATTAGCAGGTAGACGATAACCATTGGCAATTTTCGCTTCTCCTGGCTTCAATGATGATATGGTCAAACATTCTTCTAAAAATTCAGATCCAGCTGCGTCTTGAATGGCTTTATCTGCACCACCTAAAGGAGTTAAGGTTTCATTCGTTGGATTTATTAAGGCATCTGCTTTTATATCCACTATGTTACCTTTATAAATACTAATCTTCTGATTGATAGCAGTATTACAATCAAATTTTGGTATAGCAGTATTACAATCAAATTTTGGTTTTTCTTCTGTGGAATTCTTCCCTATAGTTGCCCACGTTGGTAGATTTTCGGCAATCACAACATCCTTGATATGAAGAGAAGGGATGAAAACTTCTTCTTCTAAACATTGTCTCCTGGGGTTGAAAATCTGTTCAGTTGGTGTCCTTGATGGTCTTCGCGTCTCGTCTTCTTCTTTTTCATCGTATGTTCTTCCGTGCAGACGTTGATAGGCATCTCTTCGTCAGAGTCTTCAAGGTGGTCTTCTTTTCCGGGTTTTCCTTCTCATAAAACTTCTTCAATCTCTGGACTGCTTTGCTGTCTATCTTGCAAGATCCTCGGGCGGTCTTATACTTAACAAAATATGAATTTGGATTTTCCACACGTTCAATTATGCCTGGACCAATAAACTTTCCGCTGAATGCTTTGGCGTGACCTTTCTTTCTTGTGGTGTCTAAAATCCAAACTTTTTCTCCTTCTTTAAAAGTAGGTTTCGTATGTCTCTTGTCAAAAAATTTTGTCGCCGTTTTATGACGTTTGTAAAGATTTTCTTGCGCTTTGTCTCTAATCTCTTGTAATTGCTGTAAACGAATGGCATTGTCTTCGTATTGACACGGAGTATTTAATATTGCCTGATGAAGTAACCTAGGTTTGAAGCCAAAAAGATATTCAAATGGTGAAATTTGAGACGACAAATTCTTGGTGACGTTAAGCGGAAAAATTATGTGTTGTAATAAGTCAATCCATTCTCCTAAATCTTTGTCACATAAAGCTGATTTTAATCGTTGTTCTATGTTCCTAATACTAACTTCACAAACACCATTACTATAATGCCCATGTACATTTACAAAACGGATGTTTGCACCAATCATAGCACATAATTCTTTAAATAGTCCACTAGTGAATGCACTACCTTTGTCTAAGACAATTTCATAGAAAATTCCAAACTTTGAAATTACTTTGTGATAAAGAAATGAAGCCAAAGTACTTGCTGTAACATCAGGAAGGGAATCTGCAATTATGTATCTGGTACAACTGTCTACTACAACTATCATATATTTGTGATTTAACATATTATTGGGGGAATAATTCCCAGCTACATCTATGTGGATGCGATAGAAGGGGGGAACGGAGGGATAAGTAAGCAATGTAGCATACGGAGAACCAATTTTCGATTTTAATACTTGACACATCGTACATTCTTTACACTTCTGATATATATATTTCTTCATGTTGGGAAAATACACTGTTTTACTAACATATCATAGGTTTTAGAATAACCAGAATGAGATGATCCCAATGCAGACGTGTGACAAGCATTAAAGACTTTATAACGCAAAGAAGTCGGAACTGCCACTAAAAATTTTATACCTTGAGAAGTTTTCTGCTTTCTATACAAAATTCCATCCTTAATAGTAAAATATAATGCTTGGCGTTCTATTTTAGGATTTCTATCTTTTTTCTGTTCCAACCAAGAAAAAATGTCTTTAAAAAACGGATCTTTACGGTGTTCTGTTGCCAGATTTGGCTCATTTAAAATTGAAAATGTATTTGTGGTCTGACTAAACAAAATTTTCGGATCTTCTTGATTCTTTTTCTCGTCTTCCAAATCTCTTGGGGGGTTAGAAAAACATGAAATAGCGTCTGCCTCTACGTTACTGGAGCCACTGATGTGTGAAATAGTGAAATTGTACGATTCGATTTCACTCAACCATCTAGAAATTTTACTTACATTCTTTGTTTGCTTCAAATAAATTAAACTATGACAATCTGTCTTCAAATAAAAATGACGTCCCAAAAGAAAATACCTAAATGAACGTAATGAGTACAATAATGCTAGTAATTCAAGCTGATATGGGTGTAATTTTCTCTCGCTAGGAGACGTTGCACGACTACAATAACTAATCGGAACTAGATTTGTATCGTCAGGTGAATTTTGAGGTTGTTTGATTAGTCCAGAAAAAGCGAGTTTGCTAGCATCAAAGTAGAGATACAGAGGATAATCAGGCTTGTATCTCATTAGACAAGGTGCTGAAATGATGGCTTGTTTGATATTATTGAATGCTGTCTCCTGTGCGTCCTTCCAACGAAAAGGAGCGTCTTTTTTCAACAAAGAAACTAACGCTTCTGCTAATTGACTAAAATTAGGTAAATACGAACGAACAAAAGAAGCCAATCCTAAAAAACTTTTAACCTGTTTCTTTGTTTTTGGACGTGATAGTTGGAGATTGAGTTAATTATTCGTTTCGAAATAGACAAACCATCTTTACTAACAGTGTGACCTAAAACATCTAATGAAAAATATCCCAATTTTGTTTTTTTCTGGGGAAAGCTTTAAACCAATTTCTTTTATTCTTTGAAGCAACATACGAGTTAACTACAAAATTTCATCAAAGCTATCACTAGACCAAAAATAATCGTCAACATAGGCAAATATTTTATCTTGTGGAAGACCTTCTAAGGTGAGTTTCACTAATCTGTTTATACCGCTAATAGATGTCTTGACACCCTGAGGCAAAAAATTAAAATGGTACGATCCAAGATTCGGAATCGAAAAAGCTGTAATAGGTTTAGATTCTTCAGTGACGGGAATATTAAAGAAAGCTCCAAAAACGTCGCTAGAACATAGATATTTGCGTCCTGCCAAATTAGTCAAAATATCCTGGATAGGAGGAACCGGAAAACTGTCAGGAACCATTTTTTTCTTGATATAACGGGCGTCTTGTATAAATCGATACTGTCCATTCCTCTTTTTAACAAGCATTACCGGAGAATTATACGGACTAATACTAGGTTCAATAATCCTACTTTTCAATAAAATATCTACTTGTTTTTTGATCTCATCCCGTAGATGAAATGGTATCGAAAATCTGGGTCGATTTACTGGAATATTGTCTACTAATTCAATTTTATGTTTATATCCCTTAGCACAACCATAATCAAATTCATTCCAAGAAAAACTAGAATAAAATTCTTCTACTAAATCATATAATTGCTGCTGTTGATGTGGCAACAATTCAGGGTTAACATTTACTCTATATTTATCATAACCTTCAGGAAAAGATTTCGTGTCTACTGCATTAACTTGATGAACCTTATTATTAGTGCTATTTTGTTTCTTGAAGTTGGTATCATTGATAACATGTTCGGCAGAACCCAAAACAACATCTTTTTTCAAGTAAAGTTTACTTTTGGTAGGATTAATCACATATATTACCGGATGAATTTCGTCTACAACTGATTTACGCACAAAAATTTCTGCCTGCGTATCTATTAACTCATTGGGAACTAGTAAATTGCGAGTTCCTGCAAGATCATTTACTTTTTTTAATGTAACTTGAACACTTGAATTAGGAGGCAAAACAACAGAGCGAGCCACTAAAAATTGAGGTTTATATAATTTTGCTATATGGTTAGAAATTTCATCAAAAGATACGTATGGCGGTAATTCAACTCTTGGAGGAACACCAAATTTAACAAAACTAAAAGAATTCTTATTGTGATCAACCATTGCAAGATGGCTTTTCAAAAAATCTTGGCCAATTATGCTATTATACGGAAAATCTTTATACACTCTAAAAGGATGCGTAAAATACTGTCCTCCTAACTTAAATTTCACTAAAGCGATTTGATCACTTCCTTGAGAATTTCCAGTGATACCACGAATAAAAGTCGTTCCTTTGAGTATTTTATGCTTATTACTTAAACTATTACCAGAAATTAAGCTAACATTGCTGCCTGAATCCAATAGAAATAAATGCGGCTTATTATCAATATATGCTTTAACATGAGGCAAATCAGCTTCATATTGAATAGGCACATAATATCGCTTACTATTTCTAACATTATTACACATTTTATTGTCTACTTTATTCCTATTATTCGATTTAACATTCTCATTTACATTGACTGCATTGACAGAAGCAGGAGGCAACGAATGAGCAAAGGATGGAGAGGATGCATAAATGGGATTTCTTCGCTCCAAACGCGAATGCTCATAAGATTGTATACACACAGATTTTCCTTTGTGTGAGTGAGAAACTTTTGCGAGCGCAGTTCTTTGCACAAGGCTTTCTAACTGGACTTTGATACCGTCTAACTGAGCTATCAATGTATTTTTTTCTTCAGGCTGACTTACAATTTTATTTTCGTTCTGAATATTAACATCTAAAGTATTTTCTTTTTGCTGTATAGCATTCTTACTAACAGGATGTATATTGTATTCGTTTGTTATTGCCAAGGACTTCAATTGCTGACTACGCATGCTGACAAGAAAATTAACTCTTTCCTCTAGACCTAAGGACTTTGCTAAGTCAATAACAGTCTTATATGATTTTCTTACAACTACAGAATAAAACGAAGGCAATAACCCATCGATTATCAAGTTAATTTGTTCGGTCACTGGCATCTTCGGATCGTACTCAAGTATTAATTTCCACTTATGAAAAATGTAATCTAAGACAGATTCAGAATCTAACTGTTCCCTATTTCTCATTTCTTGCTCTAAAACTTGCGAAACTATATTATCCTCATAAGCCTCTATTAATTTCTTCTTAATCTGTACATACATGAGATTATCATATTCTGCGGTTGATTGTAAAGCTAGCAGATAAGCACGAACCCCATTTTGTAAACAATACGGCAACAAATGACGTTTCTGTACATCACGTAGGTTATGAAGGACAGAAAAATCCTCAAAATGACTAAAAAATGACTGAACTGACTCGTTCAATTTGCCGGAAAATTTGGGGGGTTCTACTAAACGATCTAAGGCAGAAGATATAGCACTAGTATTCTCCATTATATCTATTTTCAAAATCACACTTATAATAAATATCTTACACTACTATGTATATATATATCCAACACCAAAATGTAAATAACACTTCCTATATACTAACACAAAGAAAAACAAAATATAATAACTTGGCAAAGTTTTCTCTTCTCACCCACTTAATCATTCAACTAAGGAGCAATAAAACAAGAATTACTCTAATAGAGCAAATGAATAAACGAAGCGAGGGTGGGCGGGTGGGTTAAAAGTAACTCTACTCAATTTCTGTCGACAAACTAAAATTACACAGTACAAATTACTCGAAATTTGGGATCTTAAAGCATCTACCGAAAATTTAGAATCGTAATTTATCGAAATTTTAGGATCGTAACAAAGGCGTAAGCCTCACAGCATCTCCATCCATGTGCCGGTGCTGTGTCATCAGTTATAGCTCAGAATACGTAGTAAATAAATTCAACCAAATGGGGATGGAACTGATGCACAACACGGTACTTAACTGTAAAATTGTGGTTGAATTTAAATAAAATTCAAATGTTTCTAATTTAGAAAATGACTAGTTGGGGGAAAGGATGAGAGAAAGAGAAAGGTTGTAATTGAGGAATAGGAATGAGCACTAGCCTGATAGATCCAACAGGGCTGGCGTCGTCCTGGTCATCTGGCACGATGAAAGGTTTGCCGTGAAGGAACCTGGATCTTCTGGTAACAGCCAACAACTGGAATTCAATCCTGCTGGACTGCCAGGGGCGTCGAACTCTCTCTGTGATACGTCTCTGGAATAATGCTTCTTTAGGATGTCCTCTTACATCTTCATCACTCTAATCACAACTGACCAAAGTGTCTGCGGCGATGAACCGGCAGAATGGTGTTCCTTAAACTTGGATTCGGTGGTCCTCCAACGGTGGGATCCGCTTCTCTCCGATGATCCTGCACCTGTCCCAATCGTGTGTTGAATACCCCCTCTTGTTCTGTTCCTCGTGGTTTTGATCAATTCAAGAATGATGACCTAATCGGGAAGTATCAGGCTGTGTTTGAAGGTATGCGGAAAGGAAAGAAGGAAGCTAGTCGAGTTTATTTAACAAATGTGCATTTACAACAGGTGTCTGAGAATGTACACTTCTAGTCAAAGTTTTCTTTCATAAGTTTTCAAAAGTTCATGCTTCTTTATATCCAATACATAGTTACTTCATTTCCAATAGACAGATACTTCACAATACTTCACCATTCAACCATTAAACTGGACTGTCTACACCAATCGAAATAATTTATCACTGAGAACTGCGTCTAACCAGGATGATATCGAAACTGAACCTTGAATTGGGAGACATTCTATTTTCCTGATAAGACTTCTCGAGCAAGTTCCAAAACAGGTGTTCGTTTCCTGCCCGGTAGTGACCCCGCCTTTGCAGGGGCTAAAACATATAGAACATTTTGACCTATTTTCTATAGCAGGTGTACATAAAGTTGCAACCCCTAAAAGTTGAAACCTATGCTAAAACGCCAAAACACATGTTTCATCATTGTAAAAGCATAATTTAACGAAGTGAAAATATTTGCCCCGGGGTCCCCGCAGGGTCCTAGGTGGGGTCCAACTAAAAGTTTGCAATTGAAAAGAGGGGCAATTTTGAATCTTCCGCCCTTTCGCACAGAGTTTGATTAGAGCTGTGAGACTTCTGTTATCGTTTTTCTTTTAACACTAGCTTTCAAACGATGTTACTTGCCCCTCTTTTTAATTGCAAATTTTGAGTTGGACCCCACCTTGTACCCTGCAGGAACCCTGGGGCAAATATTTTCACTTCGTTAAATTATGCTTTTACAATGATGGAACATATGTTTTGGAGTTTTAGCATAGGTTTCAACTTTTAGGGGTAGCAACGTACTTTATGTACACCTGCTATAGAAAATAGGTCAAAATGTTCTATATATTTTAGCCACTGTAAAGGCGGGGTCACTTCCGGGCACGAAACGAACACCAGTTTTGGAACTTGCTCGAGAAGTCCTATCAGGAAATATATAGAATGTCTCCCATTTCAAGGTGCAGTTTCGATATCATCCCTGGTAAGAGCACATACGCACGGCGAACTTGTTAGACTGTGTTCCTTTGCATAACAACCCAAGTGTTTGACAAGGTTTGCTTGCCGGAGAATGAGTGAAGCATTCATTATGGCACGCCACTGTCACGTCCGTTGGCGCTACCAGGGAATTTTGTCCCAGAGCACTGTAAATCTATTCAAGGGAGCATTTCATATTTATTACATTTAGAGATTAATAGCGAGAAAAGTAAAAAGACTGCGCGATATAATTCAACTGTTCTGTGCTATGCTACCTTTATTATTTCCTTGTGTTCGTTTCATCTCCTGATGTATGTACAGTATCACATGCGTGTGTGGTATCATTAGCTGTTATAAAGCAAAGACCAGAAAACAGCTGCCTAAAGTGCGGAAACTTTATTGTCCTCGTGGAATGTAAAGCTAGGTTGCCATGTTGCAAGAATCTTTTAGCTCTCATTAAAAATTTTTGCAACCCCATCTTTCTATTTTACGATTTACACTTTACAACTTAGTGAAAGCACGAAAGATATCTCCACCCACTCAGCACTGCACTCTAGTGGACACATAGTGAACCTCTTCATTAAAAACCTGCACTTTGGTGCGCTTCCCCTACCCGTCCAAAAGAATCCGTCGTTTCGGAAGCGACGAAACAGCTTTTTTTAAAACTTTATGTCAATGGGAGGGCGATAGCAAGTAGCAAGCAAGACGTCCCACACAGTTGCACATTTTTTGACTTCTTGCATGATGAAAAAAATATTGCATGTCCCATTCAAGACTATGTTTACATATAGAAATATTGTAAGGTTGCAAGATTTTTTAATGACTGCTACAAGATTCTTGCAGCATTGCAACCTAGCTTTAGGTATTCTGTCTGACTAAGAACGGCGACGTTTGTTTGTTTTTTTTTTTTTTTTTTTGAGCAGGCAAGGCCACGTGGCGGAAAAGATTAACATTCTGTTAGCGTGCTCAGTATATTTAGTATACAATGTTATAGCAGGTGGACCACAAAGTTTCTTCGAGATGAAATTTTCCTTCACCCTTTGGTTGAGCCCGTTATCATGGCCAATGATGCACATGAATTGCAAATAGTTTTTGCGTCTACTGATCAAGTAGTGCTAGCAATGCATCACTCAGTTTGTACGAAACATGACACACTGTCTCCGGCAAATCTGTCATCTCCTCTCTTGACTATGGATCCATCTGACCTCTTGGATAGGTCCTTGAGGAGCGTCCTTATCGGCTGGTTTATGATAAGTTGGATTTCTTCAGGTATATTTTTTTTAGGACTGTATCCTACCACTTCTCTCCTTTGTTCGCTATGAGATGTCATGTGTCATTTTCCTCTATTTCCAACACTTTGTAAGTTTAAAGGGCGATGAATTCTATTGTGTGCCATGTTAACTTATTCTTTGTGTCATGTTAACGTAACATGTATTCAGTTACACCCTACATGAATGTGGGACGAGGTTGTTAGTTCGTACCAAGATCTTAACCTTGCTAGTGTGTAACGGAAACATTAGGTAGATACAATTAAATCATTCCTCCATGGAATATAAAATCGAGGAACGTGGATTTCGTTAAAATATTGTTCCTTGATAGAATACAAAAGTCTTTGGTTCAGGTTTAGAAAGTACGCAAGAAAACAAGGAAATTTGGTTTTAAACGTCTTCTGCAGAATCTTTCTTTTGCTTCTGGAGCGATATTGACATTTACTGTTGTAATTATAACTATTTTTCTTAAGGCATTCCCGAAGCCATTTCAAGGCTGAACAGAGAACTTTCAGAAAAATGTTTGTAACAAACGTTTGTTATTTTCCTTTTGGACGTTCCTAATAGGATAAGAAAAACTACCACATTGTATTTACGAAATTCGACCTTTGGTCTGAGTAGACCACTTTTGACGGAAGTTGAAAATTTTAGTGGATCAATAGTAGACTGGTCACTCTGGTTCAAGGGTCCCAAGATTCGATCCTGGGACAGACAACTTCGTGTCTGTGAGTTTTCTTGAAGTACTCCCTTTTCCTTCCATATTCTCATTCACCAATTCTTCCATAATCAGTCATTCATTTTCTTTAATTAGTTGTGACCCCGTGTAGCGTAGTCGTGAATGCTCTTGCCTTTGGAGCGAACAGTCCAGGTTCGACTCGCTGTGGGAACACTGGGTCGGAAAAGTGTAATGGCTTTTTCAGGCCAGCCATCCTGAATAAGTTGTTCCTGGGCGTTCCTTATTCATACCCACACCGCTTCCTTTTTTCTCCATTCTTTTCTTACTCCCCAATTCCCCAGGTGTGTGATTGCCGGTGGACTTTATCCAACAACAATTACTCTGAGATCCTGAAAAAAATATATAGTGAACTTATGGGTATTATATTGTAATAACCCATGTGATGTTGTAAACAAACAATTCCACATGTCAGTGTTTACAAACACCAGCACGTGGTTCGTCAAGAAGACTTCACACCACATGGATCTACAATCACTTGCAAACGACGGCTTCTAGCCCCTCCCACGAAGCAGAAGACGACATCGGAGCAGCAGCGCCACCGCCACCCAAGGAACCCTATAAATTGGATGGATAAAGGCAATTCGGTACCAGTTTTCTGGTGTCCCTCCTATTGCTTGGTTCGGAACATTAGGAGTAACGTAACTCCAGGGCCTCTAGTCTGCATCAGAACTACGCCTATCCTTTCTCCTGGCTTAGCCTGCTTCGGGGCTCTAACTGGAAATACTAACCTTATCCGCTTAGCCTGCTTCGGGGCTCTGTTAACCAACTAACCTACGCACTGCTTGCTCGAAGCTTTGAGCCCCTAATACCACTTTGCCTAGGCTGCTTCGGGGCTCAACAAAAATCCTATCTGCAACCACATGGTCAAAGACCACCTAAAAAATAAGAGTATTTTGTAAAAAATACTCTTATAAAAAAAATAAAATTTGCAGTGAAAAATCAATTCCATACACTCTTTTTATTAACGCTCTACCTATACCTACATAAAACAAAGTTTTACAATATCATTTTTAACACACACACACACAAAAAAAAAATCAGGGACGTGTCCCTCCAAAGTATTTTTGATTTTTTGAAATTTTCAACACACACACACACAAAGAAAAAAATACTTTCACATTTACACCTACATAGTGTCTACAATCTGGAAACTTTCAACACATTTGGGTCACCTACATCAGCATTAAAAAAAAAAATAAATAAATAAATAAATAAATTTTGAGAATGTATGATACGATAATTCGGTAATTAGTGGGAGTACGGGTCGAAACATTTTTTGAGGTGGTTTTAGGTCAAAACTAACATTTTGGATCAATAATGACCCAATTTGGATCAAGGGCCGATTTCACTATATTACAAGAAAGACTCTTTAAGAATCATCCGTACTGAGAGGTTGCTATTTAGATACTCTGCTGAAGACGTCAGTAACATACCTCATAGACTCAACTCAAAATCTGTGATCCTGTAATAGAGTTATGTTGAAGACTATCAGCTATTGTGAGGTAAGATCTGTTCTGTGGAACGCGACCTTCTATAATAGTGTGTACAATCTCCAACTGTCCCGCGATTGAAGTCCTGGCGTGGTTTTGAACTTACGGAAATACCACGACTGTTGTTCATAACCTCGTGATACATAAGGACGTAAACCAAAAACAGTGGTAATCTACTAATCACTCAAAATTCATATTTTATTAAATTAATACTTCCAGAAATTATTCCAACATTGTAAATTTATTATGGACTCAGCATGATTTTCATTTTAAGAAAATTTGATTTTTGGTTTAGCGTCCCTTTCTGCAGCGAGCCTATATAAGACGTGTACCTAGAGCTTAACGTGGAATTAGAACCACATGAGCTTCCTCCGGGAACCGAACCCAAGTCTTGTACGTAAAAGGGGCGTATGTTAACCGATTAGTCACGAGGGAGGTCCCATTTTAAGAATAAATTTGAGCAAAAGTGTTTAGTGCGATGTTATGTCCGGTTTAGTACATCTGAGATGAAATTTTTAATTGTATAGATATTAGAAACGTTCAATTTGTGGTATATACTTTATATGAAATATTACGGTCCTTAATAACACAAGTACTATTTCTAAAAGGCACAGAAAAATTAAAAAATTAGAAATATAAAATGATACAACCGAACGTATATGAAACAGACAATATATGATAATCTAAGCACTAATTACTGAAAATTTGTTTTAGAAATGTTTAACTTACGTGTATCTTCTAGCTGCAACAAACGTAACAATGAAGTTGTAGCTATGAAACAATGCACATTGTAGTTCAAAATTGATTGTTAATTTTTTGTTATTCGTAATCTAGATAACAATTAAAAGTTACTAAACGATTTAAATATAAAAAATATTGTTCTTTGTGTACAAACAAAACCAAGAGTTGTTACTTTCAAATTCGAAGTATTTCTTGGACAAAGAAAATTGAAATGTTCAGGAAAAAATAAAGTATTGAAAAGCCGTGGCTAGAATGTCCCACAACTATCCAATGAGGCTAAAGGAGACGATGATTAAAACAAGTGAATGATAATGGAATAATTGGTGGAATGATAATGTGGAAGGAAACGGAAGTAAAACCCACAAACACGATGTTGTCCACCACAAACTTAATTCGCCGAAGATGAACCAAAGACTCCACACGCCAGAAGAAAGGGTTCTTCCACTCAGCTACCGTACTCCCTACGAATATTCTGGTGAAGAACGGAAAATGAAATGAAATTTCTGAGTTTTACGTCCCACGATTATGCCTGCTACGCTAAATGAGACAGTGAAGATGAGAAACGAATGAAATGGTGGAATGAAGAAAGTGGGAGGAAACGGGAGAACCCCTAGAAAACCCACATACACGGTGTTTATCCACCACAAAGTTTACTTGGCAGGAGCAGGATTTGAACCCGGGACTTCATACACTAGAGGTGAACGCTCTATCACTGAGTCCCTTGGTGAAGAACGGACTATGCTGCAACACTTAATCTTGTATGATGTTCTGGGGCCGCGGTGGTTCAGTGGTAGAGCGTTCATCTCTGGTGCATGGAATCCTTGATATGATCCAACCTGGTGCCAAGTGAGCTTTTTGTGTTTAGGGATGCGCACGAGACAAGATTTGTGGCTGTCTCGTCTCGAAAATGTGCTGTAAAACTGATGTCTCGACTCGAAAAATGTATATTTTTCTATTGGAAGAGCCGTGTCTCGACTCGAATTTTGTCAGGAAAATCCTGTCTCGACTCGTCTCGTGCACATCCCTAGTGGTGTTTGGGGACCCGGGTTCTATCCCTGCCACGCCAAATGAACTTTGTGGTGGGCAAACACCGTTTGCGTGAGTTTCCTCGGGGTTCTCCCGTTTTCTCCCACTTTCTTCATTCCACCATTTCATTCATTACTCACCATCACCATCACTTTTGGCCTAACCGGCGTAATCGTGGGACGTAAAACTCAGAGTGAACTTTTTGGTTGACAAACACCATGTTCGTGTGTTTTCTCGGGGTTCTTCTGTTTTCTCCCTCTTTATTAATTCATTTCTCATTATCACCGTGTCTTTTAACCTAGCCGGCATAACCGTGCAACTTAAAACTTAAAGATTCTTGTATAATGTTTTGTGTACCCACCAATTGTGCCAGATTCGAACTCCAGTTGTGGTTCGAAACCAACCTTAGTAGTTCGATCACGTGTTCAGGAGTTGATATCTGTCGAGCGAGAACGGAAAGACATGTTTAACAATAATTTTACTTTATAATGAAATGAAATGATATCTTTAAGTTTTACGTTCCACAGTTATGCCGGCTAGGATAAAGGACACGGTGATGAGAAATATATGAAAAGTTAGAATCAAGAAAGTGGGAGGAAACGGGAGAACCCCGAAGAAACCCACACACACGATGTTTGCCCACCACAATGTTCACTTGGCGAGAGCTGGGGTCGAACTAACGACCCCATCCACAAGAGTGAATGCTTTACCACTGAGGCACCGCAGCCCTCTAGTTTATAATATTAAGTGTTCCAATTATATTTGCTTAATGGGATTCCCTTTTCGTTTTATTTTATTTTATTTTTTTCTTTTGGGTCCATATGAAACTTATAAGTGAGAAATGAAGTGAAATACAATCACCGGTTCAGCTATTATTGAAAAAGTAGCTTTTAAAGGATTTATATATACTTTGTCAAAGGATACACAATCAGACTAAATGTTATGTAGCAAGCAAACTTGTATTGCAAGAGATTTATAAGGTGTACCGTATTGACGTTACGATTTTTTTCTCATTTCTATTGAGACGGTTATGCAATCAGATAGGCGATTTTAGAGCGCCATATCTGGCAATATTGGGAACTACTTGTTCTAGCTCTATCCCTCTGGGTGACGTTAAGGTCATTCAGACTGAAATGAACAAAGTGGAGTGTTTGATTCCAGAAGTTGGGGAAGTGTTTAAATCGTTTGTAAATGTTAGATGGGCAAATTTAAATAAAAAAGCTAAATATTATTGCATTTGGAGTATATAGAAAAGAAGTTATTCTTGGATTTGAAGTGAATTGCAGTTCGTATTCATTAAAAGTGTTATATGTCATAGTGCTATTACTGAGAAAAGTTATATTGTTCAATATTAGCAAGTGGTCTTCTATTAAACCGTATATGAGTGCATATATTACAATCTCCTTGGTGTAACATGATCACGGTGAGTTTGTTTTTTGAATTACACGTATGTTTCGAAGAAATCTGCTTTACTGACTAAAAGGGTTATTATTAAAAATAATAAGTGATTTATTTCGGACTATTGTAGCATTGAAGGCGTTAATGTTTGATTATGAATTATGCCAAGTGCTTGTTTAAATGGAACAGTATACAGTTCTTGTTAAATGTGTGTAATGAGAGGCTTTTCGTATCTTCTTTTTGGAATATATTTTGAGGAAATTTATAAAGTCATTAGTAAAGAGGACTTAAATATCTTATTATTTCAAAAATACACTTTATCCTAAATTTATGCTTGCCCTGTGTTTGTTGAACAACTTTCTATACTCTGGAGTCGTCTTACTATTGATGATTATTACAAAAGGTACGTATATAGACAATTTTAAATTTTACCTGAAACGTGTCTTAGACTATATTAAAATACCTAGAGCCTCAACGAACGAGCTTCGCTTTTATAACGAGAGCACGTTACAAATGCAATACAAGAAAATCACACAGTTCTGACTATTATTATCTCGATGATTTAGAACAGCTTAACAAAGATTCTCGTCAATCAAATTTGAATGTTCCAAAAGTGTTTCATTAAAATACTTTAAGTTAAGACTCGACTATTAATCTAACACATCTGAATACTGGAAACATATTTTAAATTGGAACCACAGCCTGACAGAAGAAAATTGATTGACTCTGTATTTGTCGGAACGATATTTGAGAACCGATGTAAATCAGACTATACTTTAAAATAAATGCGTATTTTAAAGTTCCAATATATCGCACGAGGTCTAAAATTTTAATGGAACCAAATAATAGAAAATCTATTTTGATCTCTAGGCTGTTAACAAGCTGTTAATAATTGTATATCTTACAGTATGACTTTACTTTAGAATATATATTAACTTAATAGATGTTCTTATCTTTACTTGTACCTTTTGACGTTTATGTGTTTCAGAAATTGACATAGACTATACTGTCAGAGTTTACCCTTTTATTAGATTAGTAAAGTTAATTATTATACTTTATCCAAAGAGCTGGGCATGTCTAAATAATAATAATAATAATAATAATAATAATAATAATAATAATAATAATAATAATAATACTTGCTATCTCTAGTCGTTTTTGCTTCATGTAGATCAACATTGGAAACCGGAAGCTGTAGTGCATTTTTCTTTGAAGTAGATAGTTAAGGATATGGTTGAAATGTATCTTTGGAACACTTAATCGATTGCAGAAAAACAATTCTTGCTGTTTACTACCGTTTTCATTCTACAGTGATCAACGTTAAAACCGGAAATGCATAATTGAAACAACTTCCTGGCTACACTAGTGATAAATTATTAAAATATAAAAGCACAGATTGATTTTAGAATTTCGGAATTAGATTTGAAGGTTTTCGGCATCTAAGACCATGTTAGCCCGTCACGTATGAGAGTTAACGCCCCTCGGGGATCACACTATCCGAGGAAAGGGAAGGAAGAAAGTGGCTTCGAACCTATATGTTTGGTACCATCCCGGCACTTGTCTGGTGCGGGTGAGAAAAACGCGGGAAAATTTCACTCAGGATGGCTGGAATCAATAAACTTTTACACTTTTTCGACTGAGTGTTCCAACCGGGAAGCAAACTAGGATTGCTCGCACCAAGTAGCACCAATTTAGTGGAAAGTTATATGGAAATGCACGAAGTAATTTGAGAATACTTCGAAGACCCTTTAGAACTGACAGTTTATTGAATGTACTGAATGTTTACAAGTTGTGAATAATAAGAATAATGAAATTATTATTATTATTATTATTATTATTATTATACTATTATTATTATACTATTATTATTAAACTTGTTCAAGAAAGATTCCTCTGATTGCTCTTATCTGAGTCTCGGATTCCATTGAGTTCGTAATATGACTAAAAAGTGTCTCCCTAGGTGTCGCTATTATCTTAATTTCGTTGTCGAGAACTTAGGAACGTTTCAGCCGTATATATCAAATAATCTTTTAAAACTGTATTAAAGAAACAAATAGGTAAGTAGTACTACCTCAATAGTTTATGATACCTGCATCAAGCTGGTAAAAAACCATGTCCTATGTTCAAATACTCCCGAAAAATTCTGTAATATCCTTCTTATTTATTAAAGATAGTCGTCACTCTCCACATGTTGCAATGATCGATATGTGTATAGTTCTCATGTAACTTTTTGTAGAGCGTGCACTTAGCTTTGCACGCCCAATGAACGAAACCAACATAACTTCTGTTCCAAGCGTAACATAAAATGATTTTTATTTTTCTGCGAGTTGTAGGGGAGGAAGATAAATAATAAAAAATGCGGGCACTCTCACTGAACATAATAACATCTGTTCTTAAGTTGATTTGTGCATGATTCATACTGTAAAATGACAAATATTGTATGCGTCTTTGTTAGGAACAAATGCGTTTGGTACGAACGGTCCCAGGTTCCATTCTCGGTGAGCACACTCACAAGCAAGGGGCGCGATATCGAGACTCGAATTGCGCAATAAGTGTTACATATACTGAAAGAGCATCAGGTAGTTAGTAAGTTACCAAATTATTAGCTGCAGTCCGCCAGTAGGGAAAAAGTTATGGGACTGTAAAGTTCAGAGTCTGGCGTACGAAAACCACACAGAAATTAGCATTTGGCTTGTTCTTCTTTGTATTGACAAGAGATAATGAACTCTAACGTATTCTTATCACAGAACATGATGTTTGACAGAAAATCTGTATAAGAAGAATTGTCAGTGCTGCCATCCATAGAAATTACAGTGTTGCCAGAATAAGAATACATCGAAAAGCTTGGTTTGCAGCGAATGAAAGAGTGAACACAACTGTGTTTTGTGACATCATGTTTTCGAGGTACGCACGGAACTACGTTTTACATAATACGTTATTTAGTTTGTAAGAATCAAAGTAGTTATAATATACTTGTATTAACATTACAGAATATTATTTAAACAGAAATGCAAAAGCTACCAAGAGAACACTAGTATGAAGGTGATTCGCAAAGTAGACCTCACGATAAACCTGTGAAAATGTCATTCGGGTTCGAATCGGTTTGTTCGTTGGGCATTTATCGTGAGGCATACCGACAGACAAACAACACAAATGCCGAGCATCGCGAATCGTAAAACTCGGTCGCTGGCTATCGTCCGATGTGCATATTGTACTAACTGTTTTTTGTTTGGATCACTCGATACTTTCTGCTCTTCATATCAATTGTGTGGCTTAACACTGTCATTTACATAGCAATCTCCCCTTTCCAAACAAATACCATTTGCTATTGCACACAAAAACAGGTTATTCCTTCTGTTTGCCATAGTCTCTCATGTTCACTTTGCAGCCACATAATTTTGCCCTACTGGTGGACTGCAGCTAATAACGTGGTCACTTCATGATTGATGCTCTTTCAGAATATGTTTTATAACCCGTATTGTGCAACGCAAGTCCCGATCACGTACTATTTGCTTGCAAGCTTTTCGAGGTATTATTCTGGCAATACTGTAATTTCTATGGATGGCAACACTGACAATTCTTATCATACAGATTTTCTTATGTAAAACATCATGTTCTGTGATGGGAATACGTTAGAGTTCATTATATCTTGTCAATACAAAGAGGAACAAGCCAAATGCTAAGTTATGTGTGGTTTTCGTACGCAAGGCTCTGAACTTTACAGTCCCATAACTTTTTCCCTACTAGCGGACTGCAGCTAATAATTTGGTAACTTACTAACTATCTGATGCTCTTTCAGTATATGTAACTCTTATTGCGCAATTCCAGTCTCGATATCGCGCCCCTTGCTTGTCAGTCAACGCTGTGTAAAGACTTTTCCAAGATAGCCATCCTCAGTGACAGGTGTAACTCATCTTTGAACTTTAGGAAAAAAAGTTTAGTTTCGATCAGCTGATTTCAGTGACTTACTTATGAGTTAACAATCCGGAGTGGCAAGCTCATATATCTTTGCGTGTTCAGTGATTGTATAGTGTTACCTGCTTACGGAAAATTACGTGGATACGGCACTAGTCCTAAACGGCAAAAGACCTAAACTGTATTAAACCTAAACACACGAGTCCTAAACGGCAAAAGACCTAAATTGTATTGAACATAAACACACTAGTCCTAAACGGCAAAAGACCTAAACTGTATTGAACATAAACACACTACTCCTAAACGGCAAAAGACCTAAATTGTATTGAACATAAACACAATAGTCCTAAACGGCAAAAGACCTAAATTGTATTGAACATAAACACACTAGTCCTAAACGGCAAAAGACCTAAATTGTATTGAACATAAACACACTAGTCCTAAACGGCAAAAGACCTAAACTGTATTGAACATATACACACTACTCCTAAACGGCAAAAGACCTAAATTGTATTGAACATAAACACACTACTCCTAAACGGCAAAAGACCTAAATTGTATTGAACATAAACACAATAGTCCTAAACGGCAAAAGACCTAAATTGTATTGAACATAAACACACTAGTCCTAAACGGCAAAAGACCTAAACTGTATTGAACATAAACACACTACTCCTAAACGGCAAAAGACCTAAATTGTATTGAACATAAACACACTACTCCTAAACGGCAAAAGACCTAAATTGTATTGAACATAAACACAATAGTCCTAAACGGCAAAAGACCTAAATTGTATTGAACATAAACACACTAGTCCTAAACGGCAAAAGACCTAAATTGTATTGAACATAAACACACTAGTCCTAAACGGCAAAAGACCTAAACTGTATTGAACATAAACACACTACTCCTAAACGGCAAAAGACCTAAATTGTATTGAACATAAACACACTACTCCTAAACGGCAAAAGACCTAAATTGTATTGAACATAAACACAATAGTCCTAAACGGCAAAAGACCTAAATTGTATTGAACATAAACACACTAGTCCTAAACGGCAAAAGACCTAAACTGTATTGAACATAAACACACTAGTCCTAAACGGCAAAAGGCTAAAAATGAATTAGAGCCTTTCTATTCCAAATGTGTCCCTTCTGGCGCTGCTGTCGATGTGTGTTTTCCCGTAGCTCCTTCGAAAGAGGAGGGACAAGCTGCTTTGGCCGAGATCCTTCAATAGTAAATGTGGATAGGGTTGCCACATTCTATGTAGCTTAAGACCTTCACTCTCCAAAATCAAACGACTGCATGACAAATTGGCGTCACAGCCAACACCATTCACTTTTTATCGCGAAAGCAAAGGGATGGTTTCCCCCGTAAGACGGCGTCGGGGGAGGGGCAGAAGTGTGTTTCACATATTTTTCGAGGGCACCTTTGAAATAGAAAGACTCTAGTTGCAAAAACCTAAACGGTATAAGCTTTAAAATCTTTCGCCGAGCTACCATGGCATCTACGCCAAGAATACTGTAGAAGCAGCACAAACAAGTAACGAAAACGCAATTTTTTCCCTAAGGAATGGAGATTATGGGAAATCCTCAAAGAAATCATACATCATATTGTCTAAAAATCAAATAACTTTTTAAAATAAAATTATCGTGAAGCATTTTCTTAAGTCGTGCTAATAGGGTAAATTAATCTCCTTATTTCTTTTAAATTTCAACCACAGGCAATGCGAATGATTGGAAATTTCTAAAGAAAATATTTGCTACAGGTAGATGTGTCAAATTTGAATAATGTTTACTGGGTTATGGGAAATCCTCAAAGAAATCATACATCATATTGTCTAAAATTCAAATAACTTTTTAAAATAAAATTATCATATTAAGCATATGTATGATACATACTTGTAGCACAGAGTAGATTTGATCCATTTTACCCCCTTGCTCTAAATGGATTACAACTCCAAATGATACGATTGTTTACTATCGTTTGAGGAAAGTGCATGCTAAATTTAATTAAATCCGCTTAAAGTTTGTAGACTTGGACAGACAGACATATACAGACAGGTCTGTTGAGTCGAATGGTAAAAGCCAGTTCTCGTTTCTTTTAAGGTGGATCACCACCCGGAAGTCAGTACATATTTTAGCTCTTTCCCTTAACTACTGTGCTATGAAACGTTATATATTATTAAAATTGTACTATAAGATAAAGTTATGTTTCAGGTACTACGCAAGATACTGGTTCATTTGGTTCTGTCTTCTAATATCGAAAAAGGCATAATTGTAGCTTTCCAGGACTAACCCACAGGAAAATTGTCAAAAGTGAATATTGTTAATTTTCTAGGAAGTCTAAAGGAGGCGTAAAGAAATTCCCCATGTTATTTTAATGGGCCTTCTTTTGGACCAATAATCTCTTGTTTTAGATACTTGGAATTGAAACAAAATCTTGAAATTCGGTATGCTTCTACGTTTACGTTAGCGTTAACTAAGTAAAACTCTAAAAATAAAAAAAAAATCCAACTTTAGTGTGGTTTTATGGGGAACTGAAAAATCTTCTCAACGTTATTTATATATGGCATCTTTTACACCCCAAAATTACTGGGCACTGCCTGTGGGGTTACAATGATCAAATTTGACATGATTGTAGATTTTCGAGACTAACCGACCGAAAAATTGCCAAAAGTGTGTATTTTTAAGTTTTAGGGGGGTCTAAAGGGGCGATCAAAAATTCCCCATGTTATTTAAATGAGCTATGTGTGGATATAAATAATGGATGCCGACTTATTGGATCGAAATCCGGACGTCGACATACACAATTTATATCCACATATAGCTCATGTAATACTAACCATATTAGCATTGGGGCAATTTTAGATGCATATTCATAACAAACTTAAGCATTTAATTTTTAGGTAGAGCGATTAATTTGCTAAGATGGATAGTTTTGATTGCATAAATAAAACTAGAGATATCAGATCAGATAATTCCCCAAAACTGGTGCTGTGGCCTTATGACAAAATCCATAATAACTGTCATATTAAATTAGTAGCTAGGTTTTGATGTGAAATGAAATTGGTAATGAAGTCGAGTAATGGAAGTGTGTTAACAATTTGTAAGCAGCATGTACTCACCAAGATTTTGATCGGTGAATATTTGAGAGGTCGAACCTTCTTCTGTGATGGTCGCTTCAAAACTCTCTGGAGTCCACTACTCTTTTTCTCACTTACCTTTTCTTCCTAGTTTTTGGTAGCGTCGTTTCTTCCGCTTACAATTAAATTTCAAGAAATACCTCATGACTCGAAATAGGAAGTGTTTTTTATTGACTTGACACATTGCTGCATAACGTAAGTTATATTTCCTATTAAAAGAATGTTTTATCTAGACATAGTTTGAGTTGTTACGAGACTTCCTTAATTGCTCTACATATGTGAACTACCTAACACCACCAGATTGGGAATTGAGTTTTTATTTTCATTTAAAATATGAAAATTTACAAAATATTAATATCAAAATTAATAAAATATTATTTGCCCTTTACCAATTCGCTTCAGTCATATTACACTATAATCTCATATTTTAGGTACTTGCAATTGGAATAAAAACTTGAAATTCTGTATACTTATACGTTTTTGTTCGCATTAACTAAGTAAATCGCCAAAAATAAAAATTTCCAAGTGTAGAGTGGTGTTATGGAGAACTGAAAAATCTTTCCCATGTTATTTATATGGGACATTTTGTACACTCCGAAATGTTTAGGCACTTCCGGCAGGATTAGCCCTTTGGGGATCCTATGGTACAATTTGTACCATATGGGTGTTTCATGGTACATTGCGTTATAACTCTTCTATTTGAGCTTTTTCTTCCGGTTTTTTTTGTTTTTCAAGTCCAGAGGCATTGTAGAAGATATTACGTATGGCTTCACACCTCCCTGCGTCCAGACATAGGAGGTGATGAAGTTATAATTTTAAAATATATTTTCTCTTATGAAGCCTTTGTTCATGATTTTTTGGCGGGTTTATTTTTGCACGAAGAAGATTGAAATTTTGCACAAACATTCAGTCCACCGAGTAGTATTTACCAGATTTTTTTCTCAGATTTCTGCGTTAAAACATGGGGGATCCAGAGGGGCAATGGGTTGAAAAAAGGGATATTTTTACCCCCAAAATCCCGTTTTTCGTCATTTTCCCGCCTTAGATACATGATGGAGACACGCGAGTCATACCGTCTAAAAGGCAGTTCTAATCTGAAGAAAATGATGTGCAAATCATGATCCTAGGAAAATTAGGGATGTCTCAGGAAATTTTTTTATCTGAGATCATGGTGTTTTACGGTAATTTGGGGCATTGCGGAGATTCTTGATAAAAACTTCTCCCGCCAATACTATTCAAGATAGAAGCTTGAAATTTGGCACACGCATTCAGTCTACCAAGTACTATTTATCAGATTTTTTGAGACCTCTACGTTCACACAGGGCCGCTCCAGAGGGGCCCAAAGTTTGAAAAAAAACCTCCAAAATTTTCCCTTTGACATCAATTTTCCCTCTTCTGTAATATGATATGGGCACGCAAGTGGTATCATTTGATATTCAGCTTCATTCTAAAGAGAATGAGGTATAAACCATGATCCTAGGATATATAGTGACGATGCAGTAGCTGCTTGACTGAAAGTCTAAAAAATAGCCCAAAAAGCCAGGATCCGGAAAGGGTTCGAATGACGAAATTTTGCATGACTGTAACCTTCCGGAACTTACCCACAGGAAAATTGCGAAAAGTTAATATTTTTAGTTTTTAAGAGGTCTAAAAGGGGATGAAGAAATTCCCGTGTTATTAAAATGGACGTTTTCTTGGTATTAAAAATCTCACCTTTTAGATAGTTGAAATAGAAATACAAACTTGAAATTTAGTAGAATTGTGGGTTTAAGAGGTGCGAGGCCGTAGGCCGAGTAAACGAGGGATCAATGGCGAAGCCCCAGCTGGGCCAAATTGAGAAAATGTAATTAACACTAGGAGCATCATAATCTTGCTTATACTAGAAGCATCAAAGGGGTCATTTTGACCCGTACTTAAATATACACACATTAAACAGTATTACTTTTTACTTCTTGTATACTTTTGGTGTTATTGTTGGGTTTTTATTATTTATAAATTCAAATATCATTATTTTCTTTCTTTGTTTTACATTTGTTATTGTTCTTAGCGAATAATTTAAATATTGTATGTTTTGTAATCTATAAAGTTACTTAAAATGAAGTTACACAATATAGCAAATATAATTACCACTACATATTGATTCTGTAAAATTTCTTAGTTTCCCTTCAAATGTCATGAACAATAGGAATTAAAATAAAATATAATAACATTATGAATTAGAACATGAACTTCTTTACAAGTAGGCATGTAGATGTGAATATTATAAAACATGCCTACTTGTAAAGAAGTTCATGTTCTAATTCATTATGTTATTATATTTTATTTTAATTCCTATTGTTCATGTAGCCATGTAGGCATGTAGGCATGTAGGCATGTAGATATGAACATTATAAAACATGCCTACTCATCACATTTTGAACAAACAACGTACTTTTTGGTTATCTTTATACAGGATCCACAGACGTGCCTATTACAGTGGAAACATTGAACTTGTGTCTTGTTTTCATTGCACTCAGCAACTTGATATCTCTTCCGCTTGGTTGTTTGAAGCAATCCAGGTACACACTGTTTGGTACGATTACCGTCTTCATTTAGTGTCTTCACTTCCGAACCCAGTTCCTCTCCTATTGCCAAAATAAATTGATGACGAGTGTCTTTCTCCTCCTTACCAGCTTTTAGAGGACGAAAGCATTTGTAGCTGCCAAATCAAGGATGTTATAGAAAATGTGTACTGGCCATCTTCTATTCGATGCTTTCACGGAGTATTTTCGTGGCATCTGGTGGATTACATCAACTGCAACTCCAGGCTTTTTTTTTTCTTATGGCTGATATCGATGTCAACATAAGAGTAAAGGCTACTCAAAAGAAGGACATTTTTGTTCCTCTTACAATGATAGGTCGTGAGCGTGATACCATCTACAGTCTTCAGTACAGTTGTACTGTATAGACCCTTTCTCTTGACTTTTTTTACTGAATCTCGAACTTCTCTCCTGTTGTTACGGATAGTTCCTACCAAACTGATATTATTTTTCTTGAGATCACGAGCGAGACGTAGGGATGTGAAAAAGTTGTCACATGTGACATTCAATCCGGACTCTGCGAAAGGTCACACAAGCTTCTGTAGAACAAATTCACCAAGCTGTGTGTCTGCTGGTCGTTCGTCATCCCTTCCTGAATATGGGAAGCCATTTATTATGTATTTGTGTTCCACTTCCACTAGCATCCAGAATTTTACGCGATATTTGTCTGGTTTGTTGCCCATGAACTGTATGAATTTGCACCGCGTCTTCATTGGAAATAGTTCATCAACCGTGCAATAAGGTTCTGGATTGTAGCACTTTTGAGAGTTTTCAAAGAAAGCTTTCCAAACCGTGGAAACCATCAAAAGTTGTCAGATTGATACTTTTCCATCCTAGTACTTTTATATCGAATCTCAGAAACCGCATGATTTCTCTAAATCTTCTTATTGACATTGTTTTACTGAAAACTCGCGGACCCCATTTCTTTGACCATAGGCTCTTTATGCTAATCTCTTTCATTCCTAAACCACTGCGAAGATATCACAACCCTATGAAGGCATCTAACTCTTGAAGTGAAACTGACCAAGTTGGACCCTTCAAAACTCTTTGAGCTTCGACTTCCGTAGACTTCTTTATATGTCGCATAACAGGTTCATCTATTATTAATCTGAAAGAACTAGATAGTGTGGGGTTGTGTGGGGTGGGTGTGGGGTTGTAGACACTAGTCTGTGTCGTCGACATGCCGTCAAACATATGGGGTTGGACCTGGAGTTTTACGTAACACGTTATGATGTTTAGCTCTTACGCGGACACTTGCACAGGTTTGTTCGACCCAACCTATCTGATCTCTGGATAATTCAAAATTTTCAGCATCCGTCTCATTTCCGATGCTTCCACTGTCACTAAATGCTTCATAATTCGCAGAAGCACTTTCACCATCTGACAACTCATCAATGCTGATATAACCAATGTATTCATCGTCACTTCTATCATTATAGTTACTACCAGAGTCGTTTCCATCAATAGCCTGTAGTTCCTGTAGCATTTCTTCCGACGAAAGGTTTTTTCTCAGCACTCATCATGCACCAAACTAACAGTAACCACTTAGAACTAACATATAGTGAATTATATCAATCGCAAAAGTAATACTAATTAGTACGATAAAAAATATGCATAAAAATGTTTGCAATTGTCAAAAATACGCATTGTAGGCATGAGGGTCAAAATGACCCCTGTGAGGCTTCTAGGTAAAATGTAAAAAATGTGGTATATATAAATATTCTTAAGTGCCAAAATGTCACACATACTGAATCAAGAGGCCTAACCTCTCTTGTGTTAGTTAATGTGCTAGCTACGATCAAGTGTTGTAATACGCATTTGGGAGCACAGCACACATACGACACTTAGAGGGCTGACGGAAGTTTTCACTTTCGGAGGGCAACTTGCTTTTTGAACCTCATTCATCTTCATCATTTTTTCTTTCTTCTTCACCTTCGTTTGGGCTTCGGCCCTTGGCTACTTTATCACGATGACGGACTCTGGCAACACAAACGGTCAAGCGCTCTCTGGTCGACACTTAGGACTACCACCAATCATTCCGACGAATCCAAGCACTTCGTGCGAACTAACTACATCTATCGGATCTCGCAGCAGGACTCGCCATTTTTCTTGGGGAAGTCAACCGATAGGCAGCACATCTAGAGATTAGGCATCCTTCTACTGAATCCACACAATCTGCTAAACGTGTTCGATCAAGGTCCCCTATTACATCAATGGATATTGCGAGCAATCCACTGCATACTAATATGACTACCGGGCCTACTGATCAGTCTTTATCACGTTCAACTTTCGATCCTGTCTATCATTTTCTACTCACGGATTATGATTCTAAATTCACAAATTCCAAAATGATATTCTTACAAATCATGAAACACGTTCCTAGGATACGGGATACTCTAATCCAAATCTTTTCTACTAGGAATGGCTACATCCTGAAATCCAAAGATCCAAATTTTGGAATTACCATACGGAACAAAGCTTCGTACGAAATTTTCGGGAAAAACGCTAAACTCACAAAATTGGCAGATAAACGTCAGAAGCAGCCTCCACCACCGCGACAGCCATCTTTTCTATCTGTTGTCATTCGCGGTGTCTCACCCGAACTGACAGATGCAGAAATACTAGAGGAACTAGCGCAAGAAGGGATATCAGTCGATAAATGTCTTCGGATTCGAAATAATAATGGTTCTACATACATGGTCCGCGTTCTTTGTAAGCGTCAGGATACTATCGACTACTTATTACGATATGGCGCGCCGATCTATAAGAAAATCCACAGGGTCGAACCATCCAAAACTCAAGGACCATTACCAATTCGTTGTGAAAAATGTCAGGTTTACAACGATCATACTACCGCTAACTGTTCAAATCCCTCTAAATGCGGATACTGCTCAGGGCTGCACGAAACCAAAGCGTGTCCCAATCTCCAAGGACCGCCGAAATGCAATACTTGCAGTGGGATTCATACTACCTACAGTTATCGCTGCAAAGCCAAACCAGCACCAACTCCTGAGCATCCAGAACTAACGGTACCACTAAAAACGGCTGATAAAGCAACTCAACCGACTCAATCCATATTACCTCCGCTAACCGTTGAAGATCTCCTCCGTTATATCAGCTTGGTGTTACAAAATATATTTCCATTTCAACGAGCTCATATCTTACATCATATAATCTCTGCCGCAAAATCCATATTTCACATCAATCTCCATGCAACGTATTCCAATAATTATGTTCACTTTCACATTGGGCCTCTGGAAACTGCTGTTTAAAACCATGCATGTGTTACTCTGCATTATGGGGATTACTTTCCTGTTCGTCAATATTCGTTCATTTTCACAACATAAGCTGTTATTCGAAACATTATTATATGAGGAGCATATTAATGCATTTGCACTTAACGAAACCGCCTTAAGACCGAACGTGTTAGCCCATATTTCTGGTTACCAACTACAGCGCCATGATTATCCCGATCATATGGCACGTGCTCAAGGAGGGGTTGCAATAGGTTATTCTCCCAAATATCCAGTAAGAGCATATACTCCTCAAGTTTTTGCAGATCTCCCGGAATACTTACTTTACTCTATATACTTTCCATCATTAATAGTTAATTTTAGCACAATCTATATTCGACCACGCCAACCCATACCATTACAGTATTTTGAATATATAGCAAATAACTTTCGTAATATTATTATCATGGCGGATATCAATATCCATAGTCGTAGTGCACGTGAAAAGGCAAATTTTCAGCAGTTCTTAACTGACAATCTCCAGCTGCATCTTCATGTCCTTCCTACTCACACCAGACCAATCAGTCAGACTACACCAGATGTCGTAATTACATCTATAAATCTTATTAACGACTGTCAGCTTGAAGTTCTCGATTCCATCGGAAGCGATCATCATCCAGTTAAATTAACATTAACTCGAGGACAACCGCCACGACGGGAAATTCCACCGCGACGTGTTCCTAGATTTGACAAAGCGAATTGGCCTCATTTTCGGCAAGACATCGAACACACTCTTTCAAGTGTACCAGCTCCAGCTACAGAACCTGAGTTGGCTTCGTGTCTTACTACTCTCAGTGAGGCAATACGAACCAGTGCTCATAATAACATTCCGACTGTTCAAGTGACTCTCCACAAGCCAAAATTACCACCGACGTATGTCACTCTCATACATAAGGCTCGCCAACATCTCCGTGAATACCATCGAACAGGGAATGATGTCTATCTTCATCAACATCGCCAATGGCAACGAACGGTTCGTAATTATCTTGCTGCATATAAACGTCGCAGTTGGATTAAGACTTGAGGAAGCACACCCATCACGCTATTGGAAGAGGTTTAATCAACTAACTGGCAAAAATACGAAAACAACTTATCCTCTAATTTCAGATGGCACTCCTCTCTTCTCAGACCAAGAGAAAGCTAACGCTTTTGCTAGTCAGCTACAGACAGTTTTTACTCCAACAGCTGCCTCTAAGATCTCTGAACGGACAGACATCTCTTGCATTCCTGCTTTACAACCTTCTGCAGATCACATCATTGATCTGGAACATCCACTCACCGCACCGATTACTACAGATGAAATTCACATTGCTCTCAGGCGGAAAAAGAACACAGCCCCTGGGGTTGATAACATTTGCTATCGACATATTAAAGAAGCCCCGCAATCACTTCTACTACTACTGGTGGCGATATACAACTTCATTCTCAGAACTGGTTTCTATCCCTCAGACTGGAAAGTATCAAAAATTTGCATGTTCCATAAACCGAACAAGCATGTACACTCTGTTTCCTCTTACAGACCAATTCAACTGACATCAGTATTCAGTAAACTTTTTGAGAAAATTCTTGTCTGCCGTCTTCATAAGTACCTTGAGACAACTACTCTACTACCCATCCATCAAGCAGGCTTTCGGCCTAACTTCTCCATAAATGACCAGCTACTTCGCCTCAGCACCATAATCACTAACCAGTATAATAAAGCCTTCCCTTCTTGCCTCATTCTTATGGACTTAGAAAAGGCTTTTGATAAAGTTTGGCATTACGGCTTAATCAAAAAATTACAATCATTCAATTTTCCCCTTTGCTATTTGAGGATAGTATATTCTTTCCTTACAAATCGCATTGCTTATGTTACAGTCGGCAATGCTCTATCTTGGCCTATCTTTCCGCTTACTGGGGTTCCTCAGGGTTCGGCTCTCAGCCCTTTATTGTATATCCTATACGCTTCTGATATCCCTGCAGTTCCACGCAATGTTTTTACTTTTCAATACGCAGACGACACAGCTTTTCTTGCTCTTGGTAAAACTATCCAACAACTTAATATTCTTTTACAAAGAACTCTCGATAATTACATCAAGTGGTGCAAGAGATGGCATTTAACCATTAATACAGAAAAGACTCAAGCAATCATATTCTTGCCTCCAAACAAACGTTCCCGCGTTTACAGAAATCCGAATCTTTTGCAAGTAACTGTTGATGGATACCGTGTACGCTACCTATCTAGGCGTGGTTTTCGACTCAAAACTCACTTGGAATGCTCACCTGAAAAAGCTAACAGCTAAGGCTAACATGAGGTTAAATCTATTGCGCCGTCTCACAGGCACGACTTGGGGTCTGAAAGCTGAAGTGATACTTCACACCTATAAGGCATTCCTCCGACCCATCCTCACTTTTGGACACACCGCCTGGAGCAATGCTTCTGCGTCATATTACGAAAAACTCTGCATTTTGGAGCGACATGCTATTCGACTGGCTTATCGTATTAAGCTTCCTTACCCTACATGGCTGACATATGAGTATATCGATTTTTCAAAAATCACGAAACATCTCTCAGAACTACGACTAAAGTATATCACTTCACGTATACAAACAGGTCATCCGCTATTCTTGGACATCCTGCAGGCTGATGCTCTTACTGACGCTACATTTCGGTACAAACATTCACCGTTAAACATCTTAGTATCTCTGTTTGTCCAAAATACACATCTGACTGCTGACGAACAGGAAATATATGACATTTACTTCATTAATGATCATCTTCCTCATATTTTTCCATATTAGCACTGGAATCCTCACTATTAACAAGGGCTTCCCCCTGTCCTCATCAGTCCCGAGTCGCCCCGGGACAGAAGATTTAACACTGCATTTGTCTTGCTAATTTAACTATGTCTGTGTTGTGCTTGCACTTCATCTCATACCTCATCATCATTGCTATAAGTTCTATTACTTTTGTGATACATTTTGTTTTTCTATCATATTTATACTTTAGCACCTCGTATATATATATTTGCACATTTATGTTCTACTTTTGATTTAATATTATTATTTATCAGTAACACCTAGTTTAGTATGCTCACTTTTTCATCATGATTATAAAACTGCACTTTGACCCTCTCACAGTGTTAACAATCAATGTAAATCTAAATGCATCTATGCCAAAGAGAGGGCGTAACCCTCTAATGGCTGGGAGTAGGAGTATCACCTTGCCCAACTCAGTTAATAATTGATGAATAAAGATTATCCAGTTCACTAATAACCCTATTCCCTTACCCTAAAAAAAAAATGCCAAAATGTGACTAAGTTAGAATATTGGTAGAGTGAAAAAAAGTCGTGACATCTGGTGGCCACATTTTCATAACTTTAGAAATTATAACAAATTAATCATCCAGGTGGGTCAAAATGACCCCTCTGATACTTCTAGTGTTAAAGAGCAAAGGCACGAAATTCACTCTTTCTCAGCTGGGCCAGATTTAGGAAATGTAATTAAAGAGTGAATGGACGAAAAAGCTGATATATAATAGATGCGTGGCCGTAGGCTGACTAAACGCAGGGCCTGGGGGCGGAACCCCAGCTACCCAAAGGCTGGTCTCCTATGAAACATCCTATCGATTTAGGCACCATGTTAGCTCAATGGTACGAATACCAGTATTGAGCCTTAAGTGTGATAGTCAATTTATGAAGTATTACTAGCTAATATTAACTAATCTTATTATACAATGAAATACCTTATTCAAAACAGAATAATATTTTCCCGAGAAATAATTTGAGAAATAATAACTGTTACAATTATTTATCTGCTTTCCTTTCTAACGAAATAAACCAACAATCACAGACAACATGCTTGCTTGCCGCAAGCTTGCCTGTCGTTTTTATTTTATTTTATTTCGCTTTCGCTTATACACAAAGCTTATTTTTGTTTAGCGCAAGTCAGGGCCGTCCTGCAACCTAGGGGAGCACCAGAGAGGTACTTTCTAGGGGGTCCACTCACAAATACGTACTGCCCGCTCCTCCGACAATAAAAGGTAGTCCGGGAATATCACTCACATCAAGTATGTTGAAAAGTCTTAAACTGCAAGTTTAAAGCACTTTAAGGCTGAAATTTTTCCCCTGACAGATCTGACGTAATACACAATCACCCATTTTTCTCTTGCAACTGTACAATCATCTGCACAAGCTCTATTACTGTACGTCTCTCCCTAAAATAACAATAGCACACCTGTACCATGAACCCCTCATAGGTGCCCCTGGTGCATATACAAACACATATATGAAGCATCAGAAGTAATTTATAATTTATGCAAATGCTACATTTCTCCATTGTCCTATATTAACACTAGATTTCTGACTTTGTAGAGATGATAGAACGAATGATATGTTGATGTTCTATCATCCCGAGAAGCAACACAACCTGAAAGAGTATGCATCTAGTATGAATCCTTGCAGAGGATATGTCTCTCTCCCTACTTTCATACAACTTTCACATAAGAAAGGTGGGATTGCTCTAAACAAAAAGTTTGCAAAAGATACCTCCATTAAACTGCTGTCTGTAGAGTATCAAAATATTATAGGAGGGGGTGCAAATGTGGAAACGTGAGGGTAATGTGGAATCGTAACGTACGTTGACTGCTGAGAGCTTTACCGTAGCGGCGATTGCCGTAAACAATCACCCTCGTCCACATTGGTTACGGCACAACGTTATGAAGCAGTCGGCCAGTGTAGTTAATGGTGGTGCGTCGTTTGTTTTTTACACATTTTCGTGAAGCTTTTGGAGATAAGTGTGTAGTATTATTGAGTCTAACGTATCATAGATGTAGTGCAATACATATCAGAGTATTGTCAAACGGAGTTACTGGGAAGGTATTGGTGGATTGCAATCAATCACAAGCAAACATGTTTTTAATTTAACTCGTACAATCCAATTTGGCTACAGTGCGGGTAACTTGGAAACATGTGAATTAGGAAAATGTCCACATTTCCTTCACCCTAACGTCCATTGCATTGTTTTATTAGTAGTAAACAATTTATTAAAGATAACCCATATTTGAATCATACAAGTATATGTTAGGTACTTTTTTATGTAAAAAACAGCTAGAAGAATCCTTATCTAACAGTACGACTATACCTAAACAGAAGTCGCCTTCAGCCGGTAAGAAAGCTAGGAAAATGTCTAAAGTTCCTCCTCCAATTAAAAAAAAAACAAAAAAAAACATGCAATTCAATAAAGAGTTGGATACTGATGAGTCCAACAGATCTGTGGGCCTATCTTCAATAGAGTCCGATCTCGATCTTCCATTTGGAGTAGAAGAGCCCACCGAAAAAGACGCCCTGTTCATATTTCGTGGGAATCCATTTTCGAAAGATATGCTTGGTGAACTATGGATTCAATGTCAGTTATGAGGAATAGAGTCACTCTGAGTGTGCCGGTGTGGAAACAGACATTCTTATTTGTGATTTCTGCAAATAGAACCAGGTCTGTTGACAACAAAACCTTGAATCGAAATTTGTTTAATTTGTAACTTTCAGGTTTTGTAACTTTGTAATTATTTAAAATCTTTTGATGTGTTTGTTTCATATACAGATCATGGTTTCTGTGATTAAAAACATACCATGTTCCAACAACTTTTTGTGTTTACATTGATTTACTGTAATTTTAGGTGTCTCCACATTACCCTGTTTTAAAAAAATCTAAATATGATAGTACATGTGCCAAATGTATTTTTATTTTTTACGTACATGGTTTTTGCACTTGCGTAATATGGTTGCACATTTCTAACATTCTAAGGCATTTTGAGGCAATTTTCCAGGTTAAATTAATGATTCACTGCATTTTTACAAATTGAATACAAACTGGGTTTCCACATTTGCAGCCTCTTCTCTATAATAGTGATCCAGGACTCCGTGACCAACAGGTTCCCAAAAACTTTAAGAGACACTGAACACATTTTCACCATAAAAGTTTAGAAACCATGACATAAGACACTCCTATATATAATTAATGGGCTCTTTTGAACATGTGTAGAGAGGGCCCATCACAAAAGTTTTGGGTCCCCATTGTATTTTCCCTCGCTAGGGTCCCCAATGGTCTTAATGCACCCTGTAGGGGAAGTCAGTTTAATATGAGCAGCACGAAGTTTAAACTCACACAGCAAACATATACCTTGCGCAAGAGTAAAATAACGAAGTCATAGCATTGTTTGGAGTTTCATGAATTTGCAGAGGGCAGCCCAAGTTCGTTCGCTTCAGTTGTTGTGAAATAATAGACAAGTTTACAGGTACGGAGAATAAAAATATGTAGTTTTTTAGAGCTATAATTAAATCAATGTAATGGATAATAAGCTAAAACTTGGTATCTATGCGTTGTATATAATTTTTGACTGAATTTATAGTCAGTTCTGTCTAGGAAGATAATGCCAGTCTTTTGTTCACTTCTTTTCCATAAACAGAGTTGTCAACCACAACACGTTAAAATATCATTAACAGTCGGTGAATTATGAGCTTTTGAATTCAGTTTAATGTGGCCACACATATTTTTTTTAAAGTAGTGAGAGAAATGGACGTGAAGAGCTTTTGCAGATGTTAACTAAAGTAGACATTCCGTAATAACATGATTTATAATAACATGGATGATATAAATTCTACAATCTTCAAGTTCATAATCAGCTTGCATACATTTCGTCGATTTCCAGTCTATCACCCCAGCCCTGTGTGGGATGAGTGTTGTCACAGTCTATACGTGCGGAGAAAGTGAACAAGCAGACATCTATAAATAAATCTTAAGCTCGCAGATATCCATACATAAATCTAAAGCTCGCAGACATCCATAAATAAATCAAGTGGATATTATAATAATTTCATTGAAGAAAACGCCAGAAATGCTGCGCCAAGAAAGAGGACAATCACATTCACATAATGCGAGGAGAATGAAAGTCTTTGCCATATTTGTGAAGGAAAGTATACTAGAGACTCCAAAAGGTAAGAATGGATCAAGTGTGATATGCGCCAAGACTGGTATCATGTTTTTTGGGTGAATGTTCAGTGCCCTGAGTTCTTTCTTTGTGATTATTGTAGCAGATTTAATACCTAGATATTTACGTCAAAAAATAGACAGGACTCTTGAAATGAACTGTTTTACGTGTATGTTCAACTATCTTTTGCTCGTTAATGTAATCATTTACGTTTTACTTTATCTTTTGTACATTCTGTTCAACGTCCAAACCAAACTGCTTAAGGTGGAAACTAGAAATTTTGACACAACATAGCATTTTGACGTTAGTTACAACTAAAAAGAAATAGAAATTATCTGCAAGCTCTGCCAGTGTAGTACGTACCAAAACTTATTGTACTCAAAACAAAGTAGACTGCTTCGAGATGCGGAGAGCTGATACAATTTAATGGGAATAAGGCTTTCTACCTTTACTTCTATAACTGTTCCTCGAATTGTTTCTTGTAGGCGCACTGTGGTTCAGTAGTGAGCGCTTAAATTTGGTGCCTGGAATCTCTGGTTAGAACTCCGGGCCAGTAAGTTTGTGGTACATATCATCGTGTCCATTTATTTTCTCGGATACTACCGTCTCCTTCCCCATTCTCATTACACCAATTCTTCCATTATCATTCAGTTGCCTTAGTCATCCGTTCCCTTAACCTAAACAGATTAATTGTATGACGTTAAACTAAAATATTTAAGGTTATTTCATTTTGAATTCTGTGTTAGTAAATAAAATTCACATTGTGTTTTTGTGAACTATAGAAAAAATGTACTTAAAATGACTTTCAGTTTTTTTTTAATTGATTCAAAAAATTATTTACAGAGTTTAACTTAAATAAAAGGTACATTAAACTTCAATTCCTTAAACTAAATCATACTGAACTTCAGAGATCATTTTCTTCTGATATATGAACAAAATTAAAAGACATTTTCGGAAAATATTGCCGAAGAAAACTAACTTCCAGAAGTAAACTACCCCTTATATTTTTTTTTTCATAAAATTACTTCTACAATGTTTTAGGGTTATTAATAAAGCATTTGCGTATACAACATCAATATTGCAGAAGACGTATTTTACAAAACTGTTAAAAAATGTACCCGAATAGTAAACTACTCCTTGTTAATATTCTTATAGAACTTATTTATGCAACATTATAGGAATATCAAAGATATATTTATTTATGAAGAATGATCAAAATTACCTGAGCTGTCTTAGAGAAAGTAGTATGAAAAAATTACAATCCCATCAGTAAACTATCCCTTGTAAATGTATTCGTAAGAAATAGTTTACGCAACGTTACAGAGTTATTTTTAAAATATTTATAGCATATATTACTTTTGAGAAAATTGTCTGAAAATAACTGACTCCTAAGAAGAAACTGCCCCTCGGACAATATTTTTTATGACAAATGTTCTATGCTATAATGTCAGGTCGTTAGTGACATATTTATCTGTGAAATATGAACAAAATCGCCTAAATGTTTTTGAGAAAAATCTCCGAAAAAAAATCACTTTCGAAAGTAATCTAATCCTTCTCGATTTTTCCAGAGATATAGCATATACCACAGTTTAGGGTTGTTATTAAAAAATAATTTATGAAACATAAACACAATGTTTAGTGACGTTTCCGAGAAAATCGCAAACTTTCATTTTCAGCCTTTAATCAACTACCCTTAATTTTAGGGATAGGAAGAAAATTCAAAGAATAAAACTGCTTTGGAGAATCGCATAAAAACTTTAACCCTACAATGCATAGTGGGACAGATATGGGTCATAGTGGTAAATAATCTGTGCTTTCCTAGATAACGGTATGCAGTTGCTAATGCATGTTGAACGAGATTGGGAACGTTCGAAGCTAGTTGTAATTCCACAGTTTTCGCATAGATGGCACTATTAAGCGTACCGGTACTTCCGTTACTCATTTTTGTTTCCATTTGCAAAACTACTTTTTCACAGAAAACGAAAGAAGAAACAAGCATCGTAGGGTTAAGCTAAAAATTTGTTTGCGATCGTTAAACGGTATGACTTCAAGAAAAAAATGTACATCAGGACAAACGAACGACCAGACGTATAGACGCCGAAAAATTACTTTTTTTTTTTGGTATGTATGGACCATGGAACGTGTAAATCCTTTGAAATCTTATATTCTTTCGTCGCTTGGAAGTTAGAAAAAAGGAAAAACAAAGTAGGAAAGAAAGTCGCATCAGAAGAAAAAATAAACAACAACAATTTCCAAAACTATATAAACAGAGGTTTAGAATTAATTTGTTTTGTATGATTCATCTGTGCTCAGTAGGAAGGCCTCTCTAAACCAACGGGAAGACTAGCCTCATAACAGGAAACCTGAGAACGATCCCTTGCACAAGATATAGAAAAAAAGAGAAAAGTTTTCATGAAATAATTATTAAGAAAATGTGCAACCTGCTATAGTAAATTCAAGACCCAGACTAACACAGCAACAAAATACAAACTATCATAGACGGTGATGATAGCAGAATGAAATAGACGACGTGATTTTGCAGTTCTAATGGAATAAATTAAAATACAATTAATTTAGTTCATATTTATATTCCCAGCATGGACAGTGAATACTCTAAATTTTATTGGAATAATACTTTTGACATGAGTAATGCAGTCAATTCATTCACTATAACGCTAGGTGTAGAAAGAGCGAGAAGGAAAAGGAAGACCGAAATCCAGCAATGCTGTACTAAATAGCGCGTACCATTGGTTACTGCTAATGCAGTTTCTCTTCTGTAAAGAGCAATTATGTCTACCGAGAAACCAACAATTTATTTGTGTGTCGAATCCTCAGTTTAAATTTGAGATAAAAACATGAAGTGGACCAACCAAATTCTTTCCTCATCAGTTATTTATTTTTTATATATAGAAGATACTACTTCAACATGAAAACAATCTCCAATTAATGAAAATCAATTGACATGCGCATTTAGTTAAAATTTGAACTTTGTGAACAGAGTGAAGTTGGCAATTAAGATTTGGTTTATATATATATATATTTATGTTTTTCGAAAGAAAAGATTTTTTTATCTCAGGTCGATCAATACGTAACAAAGTACAAACGATTTATTTTTGTTAGGAACCGTAATTACCAATATTTTGAGAGATATTGTGAAATTAGCTCCCTATTTTGTTCTCTAAATGTTGGTTCCAAACAAATTATTTTTTCTTCAAAGCAATCAATCACAAACAAAAATAAACAATTCATAAGTATTTTGAATTCAAATTTAAAATTGGGAGGAAGTACAAACTTTCGTTACTTCCAAATTTATTTTGTTAATCAGCGGTGACCAACATTTTAAGGTTTCGGGGATATTTTTAATTTCAGAAATCATTATCTGTCTACTTCAGCGTTTCCCAACCTTTTTCAACTTGCGGCACACTACGAGTGTAACTTGAATTCTCGCGGCACACTCATAGATATGATTATTATTATTATTATTATTATTATTATTATTATTATTATTATTATTATTATTATTATTATTATTATTATTATTATTATTTGCAAATATAAAATATTATGGTAATTTTTTTCTGTGATTACTGATCTTCTCACAGAGATGAAAGCTCGATTACCGGTTTTCTCCTATGCTAATTCATTATGCTTATTTTTAATTCTAATTTTAAAATAGAAAACAATTGCAACGAAATAGAGAACTCAGATTTTTAAAAATACGCTTTCTTTTTCGAAAACTGTATCCAACCTTTCACTAAGAACGAAGATCACTAAATAACGAACGAACAAACAAATGTCTTGTACTTTTAACTTTGCTGTTTTAACCAAAACCAATGCATATTATTGCATTCACACAGCTTGCGATGCGTTGAAGTCAAAACACAGCTGTTGAACAAAGTGTTGTTCTGTCATTCATATGCGAATGAGTGTTCTATGAACGTTCACTTGACGCGTACCGTGCAAGTGCTTCCATTTCTCGGTGTTAGTATGACTCTCAATTGAAGCGTAACATAGCAGCTAAACGTGGAAATGTGTACGAGCCGAAATATTGTCTGCTCCACAGTAATAGAGGAAGAATAATATATTACAATTACAGTAATTTTTTCCATGGTAGAAATTAATAGTAATGTGAAATACAAAAATGCACATTTTTTCCCTATGTCTTGCAATTTAATTGCTATAGAATTAATAATTTTGTTTCGATTTTCTCGCGGCACACCAGCGGTTCATTTGCGGCACACCAGTGTGCCGCGGCACACCGGTTGGGAAACGCTGGTCTACTTACTTGTTCATTAGTGCGATAAATGGTGATAAAGTAATATTAATGATTGACACAGAGGCAATGAAACATACCCCTGATGAAACATATCCCTTCCCAGTCGACAAGTAAACTATCTGAATATTTGTTTCTCGAAGAAATATTTTTTTCTTCGAAAGAATCAATAACAAACAGATAAGAATATTGATTTGTGTTTTGAATCAAAATTTGGAATTGTGAAACTGGTCCCAAATTTTGTTTATAAATATGTTTTTATTGTTTTGCAAAATAAAAGATTTTTCTTCAAAACAATCAACAACATACGAAAGGCAAACGATTCATGTGTTTTGAATTAAAACATTGAAAAAAGGGGTGGACTTTACATGAGTGATTCAATACCTTGAGTGGATATCATGTTAATTTTCCACTGCTGTTGATAAAATAATCCCTCAAAATTACGCACGTGAGCAGGGATGTATCCAGAGCGGGGGAGCAATCGGGGCGATCGCTCCCCCAGAAGGGGAAACTTTTCTTATTTTATATATATAAATAAAACCAATCCCAGAGTTTGGAGCTCTTAAAAATACCTCTCAGTAGCGGTATTACAACCCACGGGCCCCCAGAAGTCCGTCCTGGATCCAGCCCTAGTTGTGAGTATATATTCAGTCCAATTCAATTGTTTTCTCATAGCTTTATTATTTTGTAAAATTTATTAGAAATAATTTCCTACCGCAATGTTTTCTACCGTTTCCACTTACTAATCACACAACTAATTAACCACCAAGGCAACGCCCCAGACTACGGTTTGTTCATGAATATTTCTTCCTGAACGTCCTTATTTTAGGAAAGAGTTTTGATATCTACGACTAGACAAAGTTACCGGTTTTGGCGACCAGCAATGTTATGAAAAGACACGCCGGTGGTAAACCCAGAATAAGCGATCAGGTTGTAGAAAATGTGCGGAGGTCATTCCAAAAGAGTCCACAGAAGTCAGTTAGACTAGCAGCGAGAGAATTTGGTATGAAACGTTCGACAGTTCACAAAGTGCTTCACCATCGACTGTGCTTGTACGCATACAAGAGACAACTTGTACAAGAATTCAAGCTTGAAGACCGACCAAAGCGAGATGCATTTGCATGCACTATGGTAGATCGCACTCCTGAGGACAAGACATTTTTATCGCTCGTGATGTTTTCAGGTAAGCCTAGCTTTCATTTTTCAGATAAAGTGAATCACCACAATGTTCTTATTTGGGGGACAGAAAATCCCCATACATTCATAGAACACGTGCGTGATAGTCCGAAAATGTATGTGTGGTGTGATGAAAAATCGAACTGTTGAGTCGTTTTTCTTCCAACAGAAGACTGTCACTGGTAACAGTTACTTGGTTATGTCGGAAAACTTTGCCGTGCCAGAAATAATAGACATGCAGCCAACAATCATATTTTAACAGGATGGTTGCCCTCCCCACTGGACCCATGCAGTCCGACAGTTTTAAGATGACACATTCCAACGTCGTTGGATTGGTCGTGGCGGTCCAGTTCCTTAGCCTCCACGTTTCCCTGATATTACCTCACTAGACATCTTCTTGTGGGGGCATACATCAAAGACAGAGTATATGTTACAAGAGTAAACAACTTACTGGACTTGAAACAGCGCACAAGAGCTGTCATAAACTCTGTCGCAGAAGACATGCTCCGCAACACATGGCGTGAAACCGAGACTTATCTTGACATTCTACGCGATACACGAAGTATCCATGTAAAGTGTACTGAAGTGGACTTTGTGTGTTTGTGCGTTGCTATGAAAACTTGATGAGTTGCATTAACATTTTCATGTATAATGTCTCGTAAGTATAATACATAAAGGAGATGTTTCAAAAGTGACCAATTTTCCCGTTTGCGTTGCGCGCATACAATTTGGTGTCGGAAGAGGTCGTGGCTAGGACCTTCACATATAATTAATGGTTGCCATAGCTCATCGGGGACGTAGCCGAAACTGGGTAAACAATACAATGGAAATGCCTATAAGGCGTGCATATTTTTTTGTATATCGCCCAAAAGAGGGGGCGCGCTGTGTTGTGGTTTTTTAGGAAGTGAGACTACGTTGAGCTCTACCAGCACTGTGAATTCCTAGGGATGGCCAGAACCGGTTTCTGGTGGAATTAGTTTTCGGCTCTGAACGGATCCGGTTCCGGAACCGGGTTTTCGGATCCAGGTGTGGAACCGGGTTTTTCGGATCCAGGTCTGGAAGCGGTTCCGAAACCGGTTCTTAAAACCGGATCTTCAAGAGCAGGAACCGATTCCGCAGTAACCAGAACTTTGTAGCCACCCCTACACTAAACCCGAGCTGCTGGCAGGCTGTGAACAGTGTGCTAGATGAAATGGTGGAACCGATAGGCAGGCGCCCAGGCGGCGGCCGCTTGTCTCATTTCGCTAAACAAACTGGGTAACTGGCAGCTTATTGGCTAAACAGGGAAACTGGCAAACTCATTTGGCTAAACACCCACTGGTGGA
Organism: Thermobia domestica; assembly: GCF_964235325.1. NCBI lineage: Eukaryota > Metazoa > Arthropoda > Insecta > Zygentoma > Lepismatidae > Thermobia > Thermobia domestica. The sequence continues at coordinate 107,835,667 of NC_137470.1, forward strand.
CCAAATTTTTTTCTGGGGGGCACAAGCGGGGAGGGGAGGGAACAAGCGCGTGGTCCTCTTTGCAGTGTTATGAAGGTAAACTTTGTGCCTCCTTTACTGGTCTTTGGGGGCTTTCTGATCCAGGTCTGGAACCGGTTCCTTCATCGGAACCGGAACTTTGTGGCCATCCCTATGAATTTCATCGCGCTGGAGCTTGTGGAACAGGAAAACAAATCGGAGAAAATTCAGCTGACGTACCATCTCCGATGTGCAGACTGGCAAACATCTTACCTTGTTCGTGCACATATCCATTTAATGCGAAGTAATCGGTTAAAGTACTGCACTTTTGTCTTATACGATCTTGCTCGGGAAGGGGACGATTACATTTTAGGATATTATTGTCAATGTGCAAATGGAACACGGACAATTGAATGTTGTGTCCATGTTAGATTCATTATTTGGTACTTAGGAATGAGCAAAGCAATTGCACTATGTCCGAAGACATCTGCATTCTTTGATGATTTATTTTATTCACAAGACAAATCTAGGCTCTTGGGCGATAACGATGAACCATTTCTGTCAGAAGATGAGGAAATCGACAACTGAATACTTTTTGCATACTTATGTATAACACATTGCATCGTATTATAACCACCTCAACTGAATGAGTAGTACTGGAAATAAGGGAAACCTTGTAGTTCAGCTCAGGTAATACATCAATCATTTTGTACCTTTCAATACCACGTGTTACGCTAATGCAATGATCATTATTTCTGCGAACATTTCTGTTCTTTTTATATGGTGCACAATGTGCGAAATCCTAACTACCATTCAATTCCACTTATTTAATCTATATCAATACCACTCAGAGTAAGTAGGACACACTGTTACGGCATTCTCTTCCGAGAGGTTTGCCTCATATCAAGCCAGTCTGAGCATCAGAGATAGTACATCCCCTGACTTCGACCCGATTTATTTCCCTGTTCCGCAGGCTCGAGTGCGATGAAATTCACTTGTAGAGTTCAATGTGTATCCTCACTTCCATATAACCTCAACGGAGCACGCCCCCTCTTTTGCGCGATATACAAAAAAATGTCAAAACATACACGCCTTATGGGCATTTTCATTGTATTGTTGACCCATTTTTGACCCTGTTCCCGCTGAGTTATGGCCACCATTATTTATATGTGAAGGTATTAGGCCACGATCTCTTCCCACACCAATTTGTTCCAAAAGTGACCAATTTTTCCGTTTGCGTCGCGCACATACAGCTTTTTTTCTCTGCTATTTTGCTTTAAAATGTTGGAGTCTCACTGTGAACACTCTGTACGTTTACATGTTCATGAACTTGTAGAAATGAGAATTGCTATTGCGTAGAAATGCATTGGACTAAACAAGACGTTTTGAATCTTTTGTGTAGTTATAGTACAACATAGAATATAATATGAACGAGGGAATTATGAATTAGAAATAAGTAAAATAATGATATAAATATGTTTGACGTAAAATAATGTGTTGGGGAGGAGGTGCAATAAACTGCTGGAAAAAGGAGATGAAAGTAAAATTAAACCTTTATGATAGAACAGGGACAAAAATAAACATATGAGTAAACTACAGCGACGGTGAGTACTTACAATGATTATGCATGGATTTAAAATTGTTTTCTAAATTATTACTTAAGAAAGAAGTTTAAACTTATAACTGATATGCTTAGATTAAAAACATATACTCGTATGCAACTGGATAATGATTATCATCATAATGCTATTTTTTCTAAATTGAATTCCAATATATACCAGCTGTATCCTATTTACGACTTTGCATGACTGTTGGAGTACTCTGATGAGTTCGAATACCGAAGCATGAAGATAACGATTAAAATATAGGGTAATTTTTGGTAACATAAACAGTTCTAAGATTTTCATAGTATTATTCCTACCAAAACCAATTTATAACATTGTGTGGAGCAGCTAAAAGCTGGATGCAAATGTGCATAAAGGTTGTGCTATTATATTGCGTTATTTTGGAGGATGAAGGTAAAGTAACTGTTGTTATTTACTTAACATATTTTGTTGTTTTAAAATTGCATTATCGTTGATATAAAGATTACATGCACTATTAACTTTTGAGTAAAAAAATAGCCCATTCATGGTAATCTGGAAACATTGCTTTATCTCTACACAATGAAAAATGGCGATGAATGATTACGTTTTAACTGCAATGCTGCAGATTATTAAATAACGTTATTGCGTATAATATGGGCACATTCATTTTGTATAAAATGCGCGTATTTAATGAACAGACACTGAAATAATTTGAGATTAGCCAATGCACCTTTCTCATCATAAAAGAGATTTTGGAAAATATATATTGTGAATTCAGAAACATATTTTGCTTTAAAATGAACCTCTGTCTAACTTTAAGCAATTGGCTACAACCAATTGAAGAAATCTCTTTTAAGAGTATTGAAGAAATACTGTCACGAATTTGTGGCTTTTAAATCGTGATCACAATGGTCGGGCTTTCACTAAATTTGAATTTACGACGTATTATCACGAGCGTGGCAAAAATCGCAAGTATGACAACGACAGTAAATAAGCTCTATAGAATGGGAATTCGCTACTTTTAAACTACAGTAAATACAATAGCAAATGATGCTTGCGTTAGAAATGAACCGGAACGTAAGAGAAAAATCTATATTTTACTTTTATCACGTCATATACATTTAAATTTATCACATTTGGTTTCCGTGTCGAACACTGTAGTTTTCAAGTAGCTAAGAATATTACTATGCACATTGTATATTTTACTTTCAAAGTTGTCGTGTATTCTTTAGTGTTATTTCCGGCTCATATGTGTTACGCTTTAAGTGTTTAGTGTTTTCCATCCTTTTTTGTACTTTTGGTTCTAGTTTCTCATGCATAATAATTTAGTTACTAATAAGAGGCACCTTCTCATTTTATCCATAACGCCTGTTCAGATTGGCACCTACATTTTGTTAAATATGGACAATTGAAATAAGATTCGTAATTGAGTTTTCTCAACAACCATTGAAATAGTTTGAAACTCTATGAAAGTACAAAGTATTAGCCTATGTTTTTGTAATATTTGTTGTCAAAGTCTATTTTACTGTCTACGAGAAATTTTAGCATTCCCTCCTGTGGCTGGGTTGTTGGACTTATAGGCCAATAACCTCTTGAGAAAGACTTCGTCTTTTTGGTTTCATCTACAGTTGCAGCTTTAATGAGGAAATCACGGGGTGTGATATTTCAAATAGGCGGTGCACGATGTCAATATTTGTTGCCTCTCCTAAAGTTTTCCGGGAGTGAAACTGAGTGTATCCTTTAAAATGTTTATTCCTGGCCTCTGTTCTATGGGGAGCACTGCTGCAAAAATAATGGCTGCGCTGTGAATTATAACTTTGTAGACAGAGGCAGGCACAGTATTAAACACATTTTTTCAGTAAATATTAAACACATTAGCTTCGACGAAAAAGCCACTTGATAAGCACACAATATAACACCGAACTTGTGAATCAGTTCGCGATATGTTCCAGTAATTTGTCGCAAAAATTCGTAAAATATCATCTTTTTATGACTTACGGTTCCCGAGATATGGCTCTTTAAATCACCCGAAATTCGAACTTTTTTGGCCAATATCTGCGGAACGGTGGTCAGTTGGCAAGTAGCCAGTTGATCAGTGGCCACTGATTACTATTTGGTACCAAACGGTTAACCATCCTCTTAGGTATTGATAAACACCAATATGATCTCTCTATAACTTATGGTTCCCGAGATACGACTCTTCAAATATCCGGAATTCGGCCATTTTTTGGCCAATGTCTTGGGAACGGTAAAAGTGTCGTGAAAATGTTAATAACATTTTCAGATAGACCTTGATGCTCTATCGATTGCATGGTTCAAAGTTTTTTAAAAAAAAACGCAAATAACAGACAGACGGACAGACACACAGACATAGAGAATTCAGTAACGAACTTTTTAAGTTCGTTGAATGTAACTAGATTAAAATAAATAACACTAAATTTCTGAAAGTTGTTAGGAACTACGCTCTTGATTGATTTTCTTTAATGATCACATATTTAGAAATCCCGTCAATGTTGTTAGATCGGCAAGTGTTTGCATATTATCTGATTAAGTTATAGTATCAAAGTGACACAAAATAGTCGCTTTAATACTTTCAGACACTTTATTTTCTACAGATCTAAAACAAATGAATAAAAATCTTAATTATAGTTTAAAGCTTTATTTAAACTAATATCATTTAGGGAGAGAGTATGTCTAGAGGGGATATCTTCTTTCTCATTAGAAATCTTCAAAAGTGTAGCGAGGAAGTCGATAGTATCCTAATTTAGTATTAGCATATGAACGTTGTTCATGCACTTTTCTTAATAGACCATTATTCTTTGTGCTGATTATCTACCTTCAAAGTCTGCGTTAAAATGCTATTAGACTCTGTGATGTCAGAAGATTAGTAAATAAGAATCAGAAATATAGTTAGATCACTTCATTGTTGAATTTTGAGAGTGCCAAGATACTTTAATGGTTTTAATTAAACATTATCTTCGGTTCGTGCTATGGGATCTACTTCTGCTCTTAATGAATTTTCTTGTTTTGAATCATCCAACGGAGACTGAGCTTCGGGAAGATTTACAGCTGTTTGATTCAACGGCTTCTGTATACGTTCAACTACTAAACGGGCAATTAGATTCAAAACACAAGTCCTTAGGGTCTCTTGTTCTTCTGTGAGGCAACGTGTGGACTTTCTTTCGTTTACCGATGCCTCCTCCCAAATGTTGGTGCAAATTGTTTTCGGAGAAGTATCGTTGCCGCATGTAGCATCATTGTTGGACATTTTTCTTCCACTTGTGGACGTTTTGGATTACTGATCAAGCCGATCCTTGATATTACCGTTTTCCATTTTATCTTTACCACTTTTCCCCGTCAAATTGTCTTCAATTTCTGTTTCTTTGTTTAAGGACGATGCGTAAGGATCTTTGTCATGAAACAGTCTCTTATATTTATTCTGATGGCAATATTTCCTGGATCTATGACTTTTCTCTAACGTAGTCAACTCCCCCTGATTTGCCTCAGTGTTAGTGTATTCGTTCTTTGTTTTGGCTATACTGGAATTCAAATTCTTTAAATCAAAAGTATTCTTTGTTTCCACAAACGATCTTTTACCAATTTGCTTTGCGGCTTCATTGCAACAGGTACTTCGAGCTGAACTTGTTTTGATAGGTCTTGGAATCTTTGAAGGCAAGTTATTTGCTCTGGCGTAACGCTGCTTTATTTCTTCCGTTGTTTTCTTTGATGGGGCATTTAACATCTGTGTATTTCCTTTCTGCGTCTGGGATGTAGACTTCGAAGGTTCTAGTTTTGGGTCTACTTGTTTCTTTGGATTATTTTTCTTCTCTCATGACTTATTTCGAGCTGAATCCATTTGTTTAGTGGAAGTTCTGTCGGAATTATTAACCAATGTATTCTGATAAACACATTTGTTTTGAGCTTTTGGCTGCTTTAATGTATTTTCTGAATTATTTCCTTCAACAGGTTGGTTTTGAGAACATGCGCCTTTATCATTAACTTTTTGAATAGCTTGTATACTGCATGCAGTGAATTCTCCAGTTTCTTTTTTATGTTATCATTTTTTCGTGGTTTCTGCTGAATCGACAGCTTTTGCTTCTTTATGCCAGGCTTAGTTGTACCATTGTTCGCAAGAACTTTCTTCGGAAGCGGTTTCCCACGTTCTAATATTCTCTTTCGTCTTTCGGCGATGTACTGCTTCCTGACAAGAATACTTGATCGCGCACCCTCAATAGTGCCTTTTATAATTGCTGATACTGTGTCGTTCGGTAAGTAATATGGACTTGAAGTGTCATCTGAAGATTCTAACGCAAGTTCATCTGGAGACGTTTCAAGACTTAAAACGTTTCTAATTGATATATACTCAGCATCGTTTTTAGTATACATGTGCCTGAAGTTAAAAATTGGCGTGTTATAGACAACTGAAAGTGTGGTGTCACTGTTAGGTTCTACGTTTGATGTCAGGAGTACATTATCCGAAGAAGGGTTTTGCAAACACGATGTTGAAGATTCAGGTTTTTGTTGATTGTCAGTATTGTTTGCTGTTGATGTCAAATCTGCACTCGATATAGCTTTTCGTTGCTTTGTTTTCCTAAACATTGTTTTATATCTTGTAGTACCTCCATACAAAAATGCAGCTCTTCTAAGTGATTTACTCCAATAACTACGAGGATTGTCAACATATATGACATTGTCGTTTTCGGATTTGGAAAGAGTAGAAAGTGGCAACCCACTGAATGTTGTAGCGATTATGTTTATGTATTGTTCGTCATGACCACGGTCCTTACATTGCTTTACTAATTTATTGACTTCTAGTTTTACTTCGTCCTTTTGAGTTATAACTTTTTCATATACTTCGCACCACTTTACTTCATTCTTGGTTGAAGCGTTGGAGTTATAGGCGATTTCTTTCATCAATGAATTCCAATTCCCAAGTGCCGTGGAAACTTCATAGTTTTCTTTAGACTTCATAGCTGTTTTTGAACAAGGAGTGTAAAGTGGTCGGAACTTATGATCCTTGGGGTCCTTCCGAAATAGACCTAATTTTCGCTTCATCATTTCAGTCAATTTGAGGAGATCACGACATTCCTTGGCTTTCACCTTTAACTCTTCAATGAGTGGATCATCATTTGAAGGTCTTGTTTCAGTAGGTTTCTTTGAGGGATTACCTTGTTGCTCTCCAGTAGTTTTTGATGTAGCCGAAGAACTGGATCTGACGAGCGACACAGAAGCCATTGATTTAGTTTGCTCCAAGTTTGAGCGTTTAGATTCAGGTTTTATATATTCAGAATTATCTTGTATCGTCACTTTTGAAGTATCCATTCTGCTTTCCTGAAAGAATACTGAAAGGGTATATTTTCTTTAGTTATTTATATGTAATGAAACTTCGGTAGTTGATGGTAAGAAAGTCAAGGAAATTAGAGTGGAGCTAATAGTGTGCATATAGTGTGCAAAATGAACTGGAAATGTCAGAACGTGCACGTCATCCGATCATAAGCAAAATGTTTGACAGCCTTTGTTATAACAATCCTTTTACTCAAAATTCATACTATGGACTATTTGAGTGAAAACAAGTGGCAAATTGTAAATCTTATAACTCTTTGTATTCGATTTTTACTACTTAGTATCAAAGCTTAACTTTGGTCGTCTCCACTTTCACATACATTTTAAGCACATGGACTCAAAGGGATATATGAACAAGGCAAAGAGTACGATAATCTGATAGATATCAAGAAAAGACGTCCATCGCACCTATAGAAGACTATCAAATATTTATTTTACAGAACACTAGCATATATTACCCGCTTCGCTGGGTTGAAATGAAAATTTAAATGCACAACACCGTATTTCATGTGTTTAGCACCCGTGAAATATGCTGTTTTCGTTTTTAATGGCATCGATTTAAACAGCATCGGAAAGATCATTGATCATCTCGGCGACCCCAAAAACCATGGATTCGACACTAATATTAGTCATTTTCGGTCATTTATATATGTATTTTCCCCTCTCCCATGTTGCGGACCATGGCATCGAAAGTGTCACTGTTCAATTTAGCGACCCCCACAAATGTCGATTCAATACTAATATCGGTCATTTTCGATCGTTTTTAAATATCTCTTTCTCCCCCTCCTCCAAGCTGTGGGTTGAATTTGAAATTAAACGGATCGAAAGTACCACTGCTCATCTAAGCGACCCAGAAAACTATAAATTCTACACTGATAGTGTCCATTATCGATCATTATATATATATATATATATATATATATATATATATATATATATATATATATATATATATATATATCTTTCTCCCCTTCCCGCAAGTGCCGGAGCTGATTTTGCATTTAAGCCGGATCGAAAATGTCACAGTTCATCAGAGTGATCCCGAAAACTACGGATTCAACACTAATACCGATCGTTTTTGATCATTTTTAAATTTCTCTCCCTCTCTCTTTCCTCTACTTTGCATCGTCAAAGTGAATAGCCTAAAGTAATCCTTGCCCCTAAACTCATGTATGTTGAAAATTTAATTTAGATTTGTCGGGTGGTTCAAGAGTGATGAAGGTACAAGGGCAGTCATTTTTATTTTATTTTTTTTACATATATATCTCCCCGGGGCCGCGGTGGCTCAGTGGTAGAGCGTTCACCTCTGGTGCTAGGGGTCTCGGGTTCAAACCCTGCTCTCGCCAAATGAACTTTGTAGTGTACAAACACCGTGTGCGTGGGTTTTCTCGGGGTTCTCCCATTTCTTCCCACTTTCTTCATTCCATCATTTTCATTCATTATTCATTATCACCCTCTCCTTTAGTCTAACCGGCATAACCGTGGGATGTAAAACTCAAAATTTCATTTCATATCTCCCCTCCCCATCCCCTAAGCTGGCTCGTCAAAGTAAAACGATAATAAACATCAAAGGCCCGACACTCATATATGCTTAAAAGTTGATCGAGATTGGTTCAGTGGTTCAAAAGTTATTAGGTTTTATTAGTTTTTATTTATACGTCCCCCTTCCCTCCCCCTCCCCTAGGATGTACCATTAAAGTGAAATTACAAAAACGTTCCAAATCCAAACGTCATATATCTTGAAAATTTGATTGCTATCGGTCGGATAGTTCAAGAGTTATAAAGTTACAAAAATAGTCACTTTGAGTCTTATATAAATTGATTTTTATATATCTCCCCCTCCTTCTCCTCCCCCACATTGCTCTGTCAAATTTAAATCACAATAACGATCCCAGGCCTGAACCTCATCTATGTTGAAAATTTGATCAGATCGGTTGAGTGATTCAGGAGTTCTTAAGTGTCACTCCTGTTCGAACACACCTCTTTTTTCGATATCGAAATCAACGCTTCCGTTAGGGGTGGACGGTTCCTGAAAAACGTAAACCGCGGTTTCGGTTTGTCAATTAAACCGGTTTGGAACGGTTAACCGAACCGAACCGATCCCAAACCAAACCGAACCGAACCGTACCGTTCAGAACTGTCAGTAGAACTTTGACGAACTTACTTGTCGTCAAACCGAGTCAAAGGGTTTGAAACGTCGTTCCGTTTACTACTGGCTAACCAAAACTTATTCGAACTCAGTCAAAGCGAATTAAGCTATGTCCAAATGGAGCTAAATTTAATCTTTAACTCGCTAGTAGCAAATGATCAGTTAGCAGATTTGTGTCTAATAAAATATTTTTATTTGCCAAAATTTTAACGTATAAGCAAATTATATTGGACCATTGTGGATCTTAATTTTGTTAAATTTTGTATTAAATATTGTACTGTTATATGCGAGTTGATATTGATCCAAACAATAAAAAATTACAGAATTATGTTGTACGTAATGATAATTTTAAGTTTATTTTCATGATCTTCATCAGTGTTAGGGTTTGATGCATATTTACATTTAAAAATTAAATAATGGTCTTTTCCAGTGTCCTTTAGCTAGGAAACAATATTCATAATCTCTAGGAAGATAAACTTTGATAAACTGATAGCCTATTGCTTAAAGGTGTTTACTAACATAATGTGCCTGTGAAATTCCCAAACGGTGGACTGCGGAGTTTTTTCACAGTCAGAATGGCAAATCTCAAACCCCATAATACCTAGAAATACGAAATTTTGTAGGTAGATATCCTAATATTCAAAGGAGTAATACAAATTGTTAAATTTTAGGTAGTTTTAGTACTCATTTAGATAGTATAACTGTAATATTTCCATTGCGCGGTAATGTTTGCTTCGTACTATAATATGATCTAGTACTGTTAAAATAAAGTAGTTTCCAACTATCTCAGTCGATTAATATGAGTATACGATTCCCATAATAAAATATCAGTAGATAAGAAACAAGTCAGTCTTTACTCAAAAATACTTATCTTCAAAAAAAATAATATATAATAACTTTCTGTAAGTAATAAGTAAAAAATTACTGTGAGTCTTATCTAAACGGTTTGATTGCAAGCGTAGCGAGCAAGTAAATTTTTAATATCATTCTCTGACAGAACAGTTGCACTAAGTTGCAATTTTTCGCTATCTTCGATTCTGGACAGTGAATATAATGGCGAGGGAACATCTACCATTTTCTACTTCAGTTTCGCTTTATTTAGTCATCATACGGTGTGTAAGCCAAATGACTGTGATTACAGAGGTAATGGAGGAGTACACACGTGAGGAATTGGCAGGCATTGATCTGACATGCGGGAAAGCGGACGGTAATGGCCGTGTGGCACAACGGCTGTACAAACAACAGTTTCCTAATCTTAGAATTCCACACCACGCAACTTTCTCCAGAGTAGGTTGAAGATTACATGAACAGGATTGCTGGAAGTACATAGACCCAATGCTGGACGAAACAGAACCATACGGACTGTGTCTTTTGAGGATGAAATTATTGCTTCAGATCAGAGAAACCCGTCCACCAGCACAGGGCAGTAGCTGTTGAAATTAATACCCATCATCGGCAGGTGTGGAACATGCTTCACGAAAATCAGATGTACTCTTACAATGTCCAAAAGGTGCATGCATTACACGCCGCTGATTATCCACGTAGGTGAGAGTTTGTCCAGTGGCTACGTAAACTATGCTAATACATCCCGCTTTTTGTCCCGTATTCTGTTCACAGATAAACTTATATTTTCCCGTGATGGAGTGATGAACACTCACACTCAACATTTGTGGTCTGTGGCAAACCTATATGGAATGTCAACTCGTGTCCATCAGGGACGGTGTTCTGTGAATGTGTGGGCATGAATCGTTGATAATTCTCATCAGATCGTACCTACTACCACAATGCCTGACCGGGCGGGAGTATCGGATATTTTTGAAAGAGATTCTGCATGAACTGCTAGAGACTGTGCCACTGGCTCTTTATCGAAACATGTGGTTTATGCACAATGGTGCTCCAGCACATTTGCTCTGGAGGTGCGAAATTGTTTCAACGCATCCTTTCCGAAAAAATGGACGGCAGAGAAGAACCGGTATCTTGGCCACCTCGCCCATCTAGCCTTAACCACCTAGATTTCTTTTTCTGGGGCCATATGAAACAACTAATCTACGCGACGCCTGTGCAATCAGAGGAGGATTTGGTTACCCGAATTGTTGCTGCAGCGTGGAGCATTCAGGAAACGCCAGGAGTATTTCAACGCGTCCGTTGCGTCGGTCCCTCTGCCGCTGCTGTAACCTTTGCATTGAAGTGGCGATTCGAAACTTTCAACACCTTTTGCAGTGTCCGTTCTGACAACCATCCTCTTTTCATGTAAACAAAGACTCGTACAAGTATCGTAAATGGAACGAATATTTTGTTTCATATCCGTCAGTGTAGAACAGTGATTGAGAAAAAATGTACTGTAGTCGCATTTGGGTGATGCGCTGATCGAAATGAATGTGCTAAAAGAGTTGTGTGTATTATTATTATTATTATTATTATTATTATTATTATTATTATTATTATTATTATTATTATTATTATTATTATTATTATTATTATTGTTGTTGTTGTTGTTGTTATTATTATTATTATTATTATTATTAGTAGTAGTAGTAGTAGTATGCGTTCTTTATTTGTCTGTAGTTCTTGTTCAATTACTGTAGTTGTAAAGGTAGATGCATTCTCAAAAGCGTTGCGATATCATTAATATGAGTAGGTCAGCAATCGAAATTTCTTTATTTTCTGTTACCTATCGGTTTGTGCTGTACGTATTTTTACATTCTAGCGACGTAAAGTTTCTACTGAATTCTTGTACAACGAATTCAACTAGTATTTTTTGAGTAGGTATGCAACCACACACAGTAATTTTTACCTCATCCGCCATCTTCTATTTGCGTGTATGAGTATTGACCTGCCACGTAGTATTATTTCCAGGCAGTGAAATCTCCTTTAAATGTGTTGTCCACTCAATTTGCGTCAGAAAATGTCAGGAAATCCCTAACGTCCTTTGGGGAATCCCCTGCGTCGCCATTCCACAAATCTGAAAATTGCAAATTTGGAAAGAGCAGGTTAGAATCCTTTGTCGATATTATGCCGCATCACGCCTACGATCAGTAGTTCGTGCAATATTTAACTCTAAAGTTTGTTTTCCCACGCTTTCGGCAGCCTATAACACATAAACGACACGCTTTTCGCCCTATGTGTACTGGAACTTTATTTTGTTTGTTTTGCTCACAGGAATCACCCCTCTGCTTTTGTGCAAAGAATTTAGGGCCATACTGTGTAACGTCATCAGAGTCAATTTGACCACACTAACGCGGCAAAAGTAACTGTTCTCAAAACAGCACGAATTTTCTTGGTTACCTGGTAATATTGCAGGACTATATAATCCACATACAGAACGTAAAGCATGCCCCCCTAGTCATTTCAAGACGAGTTTAATGTTTCATTGTAAACGTAGCTTCTCCTGGAATAGCATCTAGCTTCAAGTAACTGCCCCCCTACCATGGTATATCCTAAATTCGGCCATGCCGTAAAGTTATCTTCCAACTGATATTAAGAGTTTTATTCCAAAATCCAAAGCATCAGTAAAAGTACTCATACAGTACGAACCCTCAATTGTTTCAGTAATATCGAAATAATTTTAATCTGAATTAAGTTATACCGTAAAACATAACATTCAGCCTTATTATAATGTCTGGGTGGATGGTTCCTAACAAGGCAAACTGCATTTCTGTTGATTTCAAATATTGAACTGAAGCCGATCCAAACAGCCCTTAAAAAGGGCCCAAAAGTTCTTAAACCGAATCGAACCATTCTACAAACGGAACCGAACAGTTTACAAACCGAACCGTTTCAAAACCAAACCGAGCCGAACCGAACCCAAACAGAACCGTACCGGTTTCAAGTCCAAACTGATTGATTCGGTTTAAACTACAATCCAAACCGAAACCGGTTAACCGGTTCTTGGAACACTTTTAGTTTCCGTGACCTACAGAGCCTACTGGTTGTCTGCATACCCATATCGACCCTGGTACTCACCGGTGAAGAAAGTAGGGAGTCAACAATGCATTGAGTGGAGATGCCCTTTTACATGTTAATCTTGAGTGAATCTGTATTCTGGCCACTTTCTGATTAAAAATGGAAGTTTGGATGTTGTTGAAGTTACTCGCATTTTCTCCCCCCAGGAGAGGGTTTCTTGAGAAGAATGCAACACCTATTCCTTTATTACCTCCCGCCGTAAGCACACTAGAGCTTGTAGTCTTACTCCAGGTCAGATGAATAATCATATTTGGTGGTCCGGCCCTGCTAGAGACAGACTCGACTTGCCTTGTATGTGGTACTTTATTTCCCAGTAGCTACTGGCCTGATCTGAAAGAAATTCGGTGCGCATGTAGCCCATCGTCTAGGAAGTAGAGATCGCTATACTTGGTAGCCGGATTCAGCAAGGGATAGTCTCGGCTTGACTTGGCTTGTCTTGTATGTGGGACTTTATTTTCTGTCATTACTGGCCGGATCTGAACGGAACTCGGTGGGAAGTATTGTCCGTTCACTCTAGGATGGAAAATTGTTTACAAACAACAATTGTAGTGCGAGCGTCAACACCTTGCTTCTCACCCCTACATGGTTAATTCATAGTTGCCAGGCACATGAATCGCCGAACCGAATGTACCTACTTCTGCACAGTCATAGAACAATTATTATTACTACATAAATTGCTGCTTTTGGGATGACTGAGATATTAACGTTATGAGAAATTGAGGTAGTTATTATGTAATACAATCTTACATATAATGCACACTCAATTTTGTACAAGTGTTCTTGTTCGAAAGTGTGAGAAAACCTTGTACGCCTGGCAATATTGGAAGCATGCAATTTGTATTGTAAACATTAAACAGAGAGAAACCGAAGACCGTTAGGTTCGGTGGACAGCGTTGTTTTCATGATAAGGCTACAGAAACATCTTGTACTGATTGTAAACAGAGGCTGGGAATTTCGATGCGAGTATAGTTGGAAATATTCTCGTCACATTATTGCCTGTTCGTGAAGGTTTGCAATGTTGCAAACTGCCAAGTCTAGAATTTCATACTAATTGAACGAGCTCTGAGAAGGATTAGTATGATGCAATAATTATAAATACTAACAACCGTAGACTTAAAGTATTAGGAAATAAAGCATGCTGCTGTAAGAATAATATAATACACATTGAATTACGTGTACAAAGTACAGTATAAAGCGAATTTTAAAATGTAAATATTTTAAAGCAGTACGCATTTACTCTGTTTGGGTGCCCTTACCAGACAGTGTCCAACACAAAAAAAAGGTATTAAAATAGGTAGATCGAGCGTGGGCATGAACCCAGCTCTGGCTGGTATTCCTTATTAAGGTTTTCCTTAGTCCCACGAGGAGAATGCCTAGACGATAGCTTCTGTAAGGCAGGGGCGGATTCAGGACGGACTTCTGGGGGGGGGCAGTGTGTTTTAGTACTGCTACTCAGAGCTACTTTTAAGAGCTCCAAACTCTGGGATGGGTTTTGTTTAAGTATATAAAATAAGAAAGTTTCCTCTCCGGGGGGCCCCGATCGTCCCCTGGATCCACCACTGCTGTAAGGCCAGAATTGGGCCAAACACTGAGGCCCCAGAATTGGCGGGAAATATATTACGCCAGAATGTTGCCGACACTTCCACAAATATTATGGTGGTGGATTCCGATATCCCTTTTTCATTTATATGTGCTTAAATTCATTATAAAGTAAATGTAAAAGTGTTTCTTTCATTCTCTCTCCTTCTTTCTTCTCATCTTTCTCATCCTCGCTCTCTTTTCCCCACCTTCTTAAAATCTGAATACTATCCTCCTGTAAGATTGTTTCTCTCCACGACCCAAGGTTTAATGAGACCAACCTGATATAGTTAACTATTAGCAGAACTGTACCAATAAATTCACATTAGAGACAGCGCCGTAACTTAGATTTTTCTGGGGGGCAAGCATTAATACGTGTATTTGGGCCACCTAGAAAAAGTTTTTTTCTCATTCTAGGGCTCTTCTCTTTCTATCTTTCTCTTACTATTTGTCCCGCCGGAGACTGTGGCCCTCCCTCACGGCAAGGTCTGCGGGGCCGTTACTTACTCCCCTGGGCCCCTCCCATACATGACAAATTAATTCAGGGGACAATATTGACAAATCTCAAAACCATACGAATAAATATTATTTCTAGGGTCCCTAATAGTAGACGTTTTTTACTGAAGTGGGCCCACGACTCGCTTTTGTTTTATTTATCTTTTCTGCGCTGCTTTATGTAATGTAGTGAAACTGTTGATGCTTCATTTATAATTTCATGTTCGTACCTTATATGGATTAAGAAAATTTTGTCTCAAAATGGGCCCCTTCGAACGGCGGGAAACCTCCCTGCGGGGCAGTTGCCCCTCCCCTGCCCCACACAAGTTACGAGCCCTGATTAGAGAAGAAGTAAACTGTTTCGAAATTTACGTAACTTGCAAATACCAAACCCTACGAGTGCTAAAGTTGATGAGTTAGTGCCACTGTTACCACTGCGATAAGGGGAAAGAATGGGAAGGACTGCTAAGATTCGCAAGCCAGGTTTTTTGTCAAAACATAGCGCCAAGCTACAGTAAACGGACAATAGCTCATCGCTAGGAACTAAATATCATTATATTTTAATGGCCAGGAACAGACTCGACTCGACAGCAGAGGATGTGTTGTGCAGTTTAGCACACAGGAAGCTTCCGAATCCGCTTCACGTCTACTTGTTTTTAATTAAGAGTACATACACAATTTCAAAACCTCTATGTTACCTGAATCCCCACATCAGGCACTTTCTGAATAAAGAATGGGAAAGCTTAATTTTATTGAAAGCTCCCAATTATACTTCTTAGGTGCAGAATTACTGGTAACGTTGAAACACGTTTTTCTTTTTCTTTATTTTCAATGAAGAATTTATATGCTGAATTCCATCATTCTGACTTGAGGGATTCGTTAGATATTCAATTGTTGGCAAGAAATTTGAACCTCCAGTTTTTTTTATCACCATTACGATAGTCAGAAAATTCTTCCTTTACTATTGCTTCCATGATCAAAAGAACTTTCTGTCAAAATTTCACATTTGTATTTGTAGAAGTACGACCCCTGGGCGATGATCAGGTAATCACTTTTACTCTTTTATGTCCAAATTGACAAGAAACTACATCTGCACAAACAAGAAAACTGCGTCTGACTGGTATGCATATACAAGAAAAGTGAAATGCAATTTGTATCGAGAAAATCAGAATAGTCCCTTATCAGCGAGAACAGCGGACAAATGGAATACTTAACATTAAAATCCAAAACAATTGAGAACTTAAACATTCTTCTACGTTTTGTATTGCTAATAAACATACATAAAACTAACAGTATAGCAGTAAAATGATCTAACTACATAAAACATTATAAATATTATTTAACTTACATGCAACTTTTTTCTGTAGAAATAAATCGTAGATCTTTGTTTCTAAGCAGCAATATTTTTGTTGTAATTTGCTTTGTTAAATTATTTCAATATTGTTTGGATACAATCCAAACAATTAATACTAATTAATATCTTAATTTTAAATTAAATATATATATATATATATATATATATATATATATATATATATATATATATATATATATATATATATATATATTTATTTATTTCGCAAAAGTGAAAGATGATTATATGACATTTTTGTCTTCTCTGTAACTATAAATAAAGCGAAATTATTATTACTGGTTCATTATTTCACGAAGAGTCGATTAAAAGCAATTTCTTATTGCAGGTTTTACAATGTAACTGCACTAATTGAAGACTGTGTAACTGTACTCTTCTCCCGTTCTTCGCGGGAGAAGAGTAATGTTTAATAAATAGAAAATCGAAAGTTTGAATGTTGTATTAATTGCGCTATTTCCATCTTTAAAAGTACATTATTAAAAAAAAGAGCTGAGATAGTTCTTTGTATCTAATATCATATCTTCAACTCAAAAGAATCCCCACATCCGAATTCTGGAGAACTTGCTCAACGAACGGGGTTGCTACATACACAATGTGCTCTTTGTAGCCCCACAAAAGAATGGCTGGCGGATATATACAAGATGAACATTGTTAGGTGCTACATATCAAGGCGGCTAAGATGTTGGACTACCAAGTCCTATCCCTTTGGGGATCCGATGGTACAATTTGTACCATACGGGTGTTTCATGGTACATTGCGTTATAACTCTCCTACTTGAGATTTTTCGCCCGGTTTTCTTGTTTTCCAAGTCCAGAGGCATTGTGGAAGACCTTACGTATGGTTTCACACCTTCCTGCGTCGAGACATAGGAGCTGGTGACGTCATAAGTTTAAAATATATATTTTCTTTTATTAAGCCTATGTTCATTATTTTTTGGCGGGCTTATTTTTGCACGCAGAAGATTTTAGTTTTGCACAAACATTCAGTCCGCCGAGTAGTATTTACCAGATTTTTTTTCAGATTTCTGCGTTAAAACAGGGGGGATCCAGAGGGGCTAAAAGTTGAGAAAAGGGATATTTAAACCAAAAAATCCGCTTTTTTTGGGATTTTCCCGTCTTAGATACATGATGGAGTTATGGGGATGGTACCGGCTGAAAGGTAGTTCCATTCTGAAGAGAATGATTGGCAGATTATAGTCCTAGAGTAAATAGAGATGTTTCAGGAAATGTTTTACCTGAGATCATGGTGTTTTGCGGTAATTTGGAGCATTGTGGGGATTCTTGATAAAATTTCTTCCGCTCTTAGTATTCAAGATAGGAACATGAAATTTGGCACACACATTCAGCCTGTCAAGTACTATTTATAAGATTTTTTTGAGATCTCTACGTTTGCACAGGGCCGTTCCAGAGGAGCCCAAAGTATGAAAAAAATCCCTCAGAAAGTTTCCTTTTGACATCACTTTTCTCTCTTCTGATATATGGTATGAGCAAGCAAGTTGTATCATTTGAAAGCCAGCTCTATTTTGAAGAGAATGAGGTATAAGCCATGATCCTAGGATAAATAGTGATGATGCAGTAGCTGCTTGACTGAAAGTCTAAAAAATACCCCAAAAACAACTGCACTAATAGAAGACTGTATAACTGTACTCTTCTCCCGTTCTTCGCGGGAGAAGGGTAATGTTTAATAAATAGAAAATCGAAAGTTTGAATGTTGTATTAATTGCGCTATTTACATCTTTAAAAGTAGATCATTTTTTAAAAAGAAAGAGCTGAGATAAGTTCTTTATATCTAATATCATATCTTCAACTCAAAATAATCCCCACATCCGAATTCTGGAGAACTTGCTCAATGAACAGGGTTGTTGCATACACAATGTGCTCTTGGTAGCACCACAAAAGAATGGCTGGCGGATATATACAAGATGAATACTGTTAGGTGCTACATATCAAGGCGGCTAAGATGTTGGACTACCAAGTCCTATTCATCCCCTTCTAATTTTGCGATCTAGATGATCGTGTACTGCGCAAGGAAAATGCCACCGTGTTGGAACCATACATTGCTAAAATTATCCAGCGGCTGATTTTGTAACAACTACGAATGGAATAACATGGAAGTACACATAAACTGAGGGACGTGTTGTGAGACATCTGGTTGTACTACTTGACTGCCGATGATATACACCCAGATGTCTAATGCAAACCGGGGCTGGTATTATCTGGTACCATTGGGATTTTCTTCAACCTATACATGTCTGTTATTGCTCAGAAACACGCCTATACACGCTGTTATGCTCACGTTATACGCACTCTTCATCTGTTAAGAAAATCAACCGTGGAAAGTGATACTATTCTGCACAACATTAAATTAGTAACTTACACAATGTATTGGGTGGTGCAGAATCTCAGGCCTCCATATCCTGCACCTGTTGCAAGTTGTAAAGTTAGGTTTACTGTTTTAGAAGAAGTCGCTGGACACTCATGTGATCTACAAATATCTTATGGGCAATTGCTCAAGTTCGCGACGAAGGAATAGCCCCTTTATGTTCCAGCACGACTTCTTCAAATGCAGCTGTACGGCAAGCTTTCCTAGCGCCATAGTTACTCCTGTTGACCGTAAATATATCGGTTTCCGCGCAGACGTCCTTCAATTCTCATAATCATGATGTGTGATATAGTGTGACTACTGGGAAAGCATTCCGCATTGAAGCGACTGGAAGTTCACCCATTGTATCTACACTCACTATAGACCAACACGAGAATCTCCTTATACTCTTTACAGACTTCACCATTCAACCCTTAAACTGGACTGTCTACATCAATCGAAATAATTTATCATTGAGAACTGCATCTAAGAGCACATACGCACGGCCAACTTGTTGGACTGTGTTCCTTTGCCTACCAACTCAAGTATTTGACAAGGTTTGCTTCCTGGCACGCCATATGCCGGAGAATGAGTGAAGCATTCATTATGGTACGCCATTGTTACGTCCGTTAACGCTACCAGGGAATTTTGTCCCAGAGCATTGTAATCTATTCAAGGGAGCATGTCATACGTATTACATTGAGAGATTAATAGCGAGAAAAGTAAAAAGACCTCGCGATAGAATTCAAGTGTTCTTTCTTATGCTATATTTGTTATTTCCTTGTATTCGTTTCATCTCCTGATGTACGTACAGTATCACATGCGTGTGTGGTATCATTAGCTATTATAAAGCAAAGGCCAGAAATCAGCTGCCTAAAGTGCGGTAACTTTATTGTCCTCGTGGAATGTAAAGCTAGGTTGCCATGTTGCAAGAATCTTGTAGCTGTCACTAAAAAATTTTTGTAACCCGATCTTTCTATTTTACTATTTACACTTTACAACTTTCTGAAAGCAAGAAAGATATCTCCACCCACGCAGCACTGCACTCTTGTGGACAAATAGTGAACCTCTCCATTAAAAACGTGTATTTTGGCGCGCTTCTCCTCCCCGTCCAAAAGAATCCATCGTTTCGGAAGCGACGAAACTGCTTTTTTTTCTTTTTTTACTTTATGTAAATGGGAGGGCGGTAGCAAGTAGCAAGCAAGACGTCCCAGAAAGTTGCACATGGTTTGAGTCCTTGCATGATGAAAAAAATGTTGCATGTCCCTTTCAAGACTATGCTTATATATAGAAATATTGTAATGTTGCAAGATTTTTTAATGACTGCTACAAGATTCTTGCAGCAATGCAACCTAGCTTTAGGTATTCTGTCTGACTAAGAACGGCGACGGTTTTCTGTAGTAGGCAAGACCACGTGGCGGAAAATGTTAACATTCTGCTCGCGTGCTCAATATATTTAAAATAAAATGTTACACCAGGTGGGCCACAAAGTTTCTTCGAGATGAAATTTTCCTTGGCACCTTGGTTGAGCCAGTTATCATGGCCAGTGATAATATGATGCACATGAAATGCAAATAGTTTATGAGTTTTTGCGTCTACTGATCACGCAGTGCTAGCAATGCATCACTCAGTTTCTACGAAACATGACATACTGTCTCCGGCAAATCTGTCATCCCTTGGATAGGTCCTTGAGGAGCGTCCTTATCGGCTGGTTTATGATAAGATGGATTTCTTCAGGCATATTTTTTTTTAGGACTGTATCCTCCCACTCCTCTCATTTGGTCCCTATTAGATGTCATATGTCATTTTCCTCTATTTCCAGCAGCTTGTAAGTTTAAAGGGACGATGAATTCTATTGTGTGCCATGTTAACTTATTCTTTGTGTCATGTTAACGTAACATGTATTGAGCTACACCCTACATGAATATGGGACGAGGTTGTTAGTTCGTACCAAGACCTTAACCTTGCTAGTATTCCGCATAAGGTCTTAAAATAAAGAAATGACTTACAAAATTTCCTTTACTGGTGATTTTTTAAGCATCCAAAACAGGTCGAAAGTAAGTTTCTTATTACTGGAAGTGAATTTTTTTTATCTAGATTTGATAAGTACAGTGCGAGGAAACACAAACGTGTTTCATATTTTTTTCCTAAATCTAGATATTCATCTTTGCTCTCGAAATGACATTACTGTGTAACGGAAATATTAGGTAAATACAATTAAATCATTCCTCCATGGATTATAAAATCGAGGAACGTGGATTTAGTTAAGTTGCTTGATGGAATACAAAAGGCTTTGGTTCAGGTTTAGAAAGTACGCAAGAAAACAAGGAACTCTGGTTTTAAACGTTTTCTGCAAAATCTTTCTTTTGCTTCTGGAGCGATATTGACATTTAGTGTTGCAATTATAACTATTTTTCTTAAGGTATTCCCGAAGCCATTTCAAGGCTGAACAGATAACTTTCAGAAAAATGTTTGTAACACACGATTGTTATTTTCTTTGTGGACGTTCCTAATAGGATAAGAAAACTACCAGATTGTATTTACGAAATTTGACCTTTGGTCTGAGTAGACCACTTTTGACGGAAGTTGAAAATTTTAGTGGATCTTTGGTAGACTGCTCACTCTGATTCAAGGGTACCAAGGTTCGATCCTGGGACAGACAACTTCGTGTCTGTGAGTTTTCTTGAAGTACTCCCTTTTCCTTCCATATTCTCATTCGCCAATTCTTCCATAATCAGTCATTCATTTTCCTTAATTAGTTGTGGCCCCGTATAGCGTAGTTGCGAATGCTCTTGCCTTTGGTGCGAGCGGTCCAGGTTCGACTCCGTGTGGGGACACTGGGTCGGAAAAGTGTAATAGATTTTTCAGGCCAGTCATCCTGAGTAAGTTTTTCCTGGGCGTTCCTTACTCACACTAGACAAATGCCGGGATGGTACCTAACTTAATAGTACCAATCCGCTTCCTTTTTTCTCCATTCTTTTCTTACTCCCCAACTCTCCCGGTGTGTGATTGCCGGTGGACTTTATCCCTCTAAGTAACGTCTTAACATGGCCATAGATGCAGAGACCAGAAGAAACCATCACTTTCAGACCCTGAAAAAATATATAGTGCACCTAAGGGTATTATATTGTAATATCCCATGTGAAACCTAGACTTATGAAGATGATGATAAACATACGAGAAAGGCTACGTATGATAAAAGGAACGAGGATGAAACAATTGAAGACTAGAGTAAGCTAAACTTGAGTCGAGAATAGAATAGCATAGGAAAATTAGAAGATGAACAAATATTAGGTAGTTAGGAGTTTATATAAAAAAAAATCTTTTTTTCTTTTTTTTTCTCTTTCTTTGTTGATTTTGTGTAAATTTATCTTTTGTTGTTTCTTAGTGTTGTGGTTTCGTCCATTTTTCCTATCCCTCGTCCCTGTCCATCCTTGTACAAAAAGAAAAACAAATGAATGATGAAAAAATAATAATGCAAAGAAGATTGCAATGATGATAGCCCTGTTTCGGTTAAACTTTCAGGTGCCGAAACTGAAAGGCGCAGCGAGAGAAAAAAAAATCCCATGTGATATTGTAAACAAGCAATTCCACAAGTGAGTGTTTACAAACACCACCACGTGGTTCGGCAAGAAGACCTCACACCAGATGGATCTACCATCATTTGCAGACGACGGCTTCTAGCCCCTCCCACGGAGCAGAAGACGACATCGGAGCAGCAGCGCCACTGCCACCCAAGGAACGCTATAAATTGGATGTAT
The DNA here is from genome assembly GCF_964235325.1 of Thermobia domestica. NCBI lineage: Eukaryota > Metazoa > Arthropoda > Insecta > Zygentoma > Lepismatidae > Thermobia > Thermobia domestica. The sequence continues at coordinate 107,858,272 of NC_137470.1, forward strand.
GATACAAAGACAATTCGGTACCAGTTTTCTAGTGTCCCTCCTTTGTTTGCTTTGGAACATTAGGAGTAACCTACCCCAGGGCCTCTAGTCTGCTTCAAAACTACGCCTATCCTTTCTCCTGGCTTAGCCTGCTTGGGGGTTCTAGTTGGAAATCGTAACCTTAGCTGCTTGGCCTGCTTCGGGGTTCTGTTAACCAACGAACCTACCCACTGCTTGCTCGAAGCTTTGAGCCCCTAATACCACTCTGCCCAGCCTGCTTCAGGGCTTTGCAAAAATCCTATCTGCAACAACACGGTCAGAGACCACCTAAAACTAACCTTTAATATTAAGAAAGTAATTTGTACAGTATTTTGTAAAAATACTTCTATTAAAACAATCATAATAAAATTGGTAGTGACAAATCAATTCCTAACACTCTTTTTATTAACGCTCTACCTATACCTATATAAAACAGTTTTACAATATCACTTTGAACAAAAAAAAAATCAGCAACGTGGCCTTCCAAAATATTTTTGATTTTTTGAAATTTTCAACACACACACACACAAAGAAAAAAAATACGCATAGATTTTTTTTCGAAAAAAGTGTTCACATTTACACCTACATAGTGTCTACAATCTGTGAAACTTTCAACTTATTTGGGCTACCTACATCAGCATTAAAAAATAATATTTGAGCATGTATGATACGATAATTCGTTAATTAGTGGGGGTACGGGTCGAAACATTTTTTGAGGTGGTTTTAGGTCAAAACTAACATTTTGGATCAATAATGACCCAATTTGGATCAATGACCGATTTCACTATATTACAAGAAAGACTCTTTAAGAATCATCCGTGCTGAGAGGTTGCTATTTAGATACTCTGCTGAAGACGTCAGTAACATACCTCATAGACTCAACTCAAAATCTGTGATCCTGTAATAGAGTTATGTTGAAGACTATCAGCTATTGTGAGGTAAGATTTAGTCTGTGGAATGCGACCTTCTATAATAGTGTCTACAACTTCCAACTGTCCCGTGATTAAAGTCCTGGCGTGGTTTTGAACTTACGGAAATATCATAACTGTTGTTCATAACCTCGTGTTACATAAGGACGTAAACAAAAAGTGGTAATCTACTAATCACTCAAAATTCATATTTTATTAAATTAATACTTCTTGAAATAACTCCAACATTGTAAATTTATTTTGGACACAACATGATTTACATTTTAAGAAGACTTGATTTTCGGTTTATCGTCCCTTTCAGCAGCGAGCCTATATGAGACGTGGACTACAGCTTAACGTGGAATTCGAACCACATGTGCTTCCGCCGGGAACCGAACCCAGATCTACGCCAAAGGGGCGTATGTTAACCGCTTAGCCATGAGGGAGGTCACATTTTAAGAAGAAATTCGAGGAAAAATGTTTAGTGCGATGGGCCGTACGGTTTAGTATATTTAAAATAAGGTTTTTAATTGTACAGATATTAAGAAAACATTCAATTTGTGGTATATATTTTACATGCACTACTACGGTCCTTAATAACAAGTACTATTGCTAAAACGCATAGAAAAGTTAAAAAAAATAGAAATACAAATTGCTACAACCGAACGTATATGAAACAAACAATATATGATAATCTAAGCACTAATTACTGAAAATTTGTTTTCTTCTATAAATTTATGTAAAGCCTTCAAGATTTTATAGCGATTTTAAAGTTTCGATGCTAACTTCACGCAACACCAAAAATGATAAAATGTCTATATTTTTTAGAGTGCTGAGTAGCACTCAAAGATTACTAGAGCTCCTGCTAGGTTAAAGCAATAGTTCTGGATAAATAAGGATTTTAGAATGATTTAAAGTTTCGGTGCTACCTTCACGCAAAACCAAAAATCATTAAATATCTATATTGTTTAGAGTTCTGAGTAGCACTCAAAGAGTTCTAGAGTTCCTGCTAGGTTTGACCAATAGTTCTGGGTAAATAAAGATTTTATATTGATTTTAATATTTCGGTGCTATCTTCACGCAAAACAGAAAATCTTAAAATGGCTATATTTTTTAGAGTTCTGAGTAGCACTCAAAGAGTTCTAGAGTTCTTGATAGGTTAGACCAATAGTTGTTTGTAAATAAAGATTTTATAGCCATTTTAAAGTTGAGGAGCTACCTTCACGCAAAAACAAAAATTCATAAAATAACTATATTTTTTAGAGTTGTGAGTAGCACTCAAAGAGTTCTAGAGTTCTTGCTAGGTTAGACCAATAGTTCTGGGTAAATCAAGATTTTATAGCCATTTTAAAGTTGAGGAGCTACCCTCACGCAAAAACAAAAATAATAAAATGTCTATATTTTTTAGAGTTCTGAGTAGCACTCAAAGAGTTCTAGAGTTCTTCCTAGGTTAGACCTATAGTTCTGGTTAAATAAAGATCGCTATAAAATCTTTATTTACCCAGAACTATTGGTCTAACCTAGCAGGAACTCTAGAACTTTTTCAGTGCTACTCAGAACTCTAAAAATATAGATATTTTATGATTTTTGGTTTTGCATGAAGGTAGCAGCGAAACTTTAAATCATTATAAAATTTTTATTTACCCAGAACTATTGGTCAAACCTAGCAGGAACTCTAGAACTCTTTGAGTGCTACTCAGAACTCTAAACAATATAGATATTTAATGATTTTTGGTTTTGCGTGAAGGTAGCACCGAAACTTTAAATCATTCTAAAATCCTTATTTATCCAGAACTATTGCTTTAACCTAGCAGGAGCTCTAGTAATCTTTGAGTGCTACTCAGCACTCTAAAAAATATAGACATTTTATCATTTTTGGTGTTGCGTGAAGTTAGCATCGAAACATTAAAATCGCTATAAAATCTTTATTTACCCAGAACTATTGGTCTAACCTATCAAGAACTCTAGAACTCTTTGAGTGCTACTCAGAACTCTAAAAAAATATCGATTTATTAAACTTTTGGTCGCTAACTTCACGGGGGTCTAAACTTTCCTCTGACACGGATACTATGTTTCGGAGGCGTTTTGAGAACACTGCCATTTCACCTCAATCGTTCACCTCAATGAAACATCTTTTAGTACAGCGTTACTTAGTTTTCCGAGACCTTTCGAACGAGGTATTACTCAACCCATGTTCCATTTGACATTTCAAAGTACCCCCCCCGTTAACCCCATTTACGGGGGGCGGGGAGTGGTACTTTTGGCGGAATTAGTTTTCCCCCTTAGCAGTATATAACGTGTACTTCAAACATTTCTTCTATGTTTTATCACTTTTCAGATATTTCCGTGGATTGATTAAAATGGCCCACCCTGTATATATATATGAACAAGCGTTTTCAACTTGTCTTTCGCAAAAGTTACAATCAGTTTGCTGTACCACCTAACAACCTTCTGGTGATGCT